>NW_027270986.1:608107-1216215 GCF_040938485.1 Diadema antillarum
TTATACTCTTGTTTGCCTATTACTATCATCAAAATCCATTTCAATCCATACCTCTTTAAAGAGGTGTCGTATCGAGTCGTTCACAGATGAAATTCACCGTCGGGGTTGCAGCAATGTGCGCAGTTTGACAAGAGATCACTACGCCATCTCCGGCAGTCTAACGCCAGTCTCACTTGTATTCCTTCAATATACAAATTCCTGCAACCAGATAATGAGGCACATAGGCGCCGGAAGTGGGGGGGCAGGGGGGGCGGCCGCCCCCCCAATCCAAAAAGTGGGGGGGCAAAACGCATTTTTGCCCCCCCAAAAAGCCCCCCCCCCAAAAAAAAAATGATAATTATAATAAGAATAAATGAATAAACAAAGAAAATAAAATAAATATGTATATATATGAATAAAAGGGGAAAAATATGGCTACAAACGGCAGCTTTTGGACTGTAAAATGTCAAAATTTTCAAGCTCGCTCGCTTCGCTCGCTCGCATCCAGCAGTTGAGCCCGGTGAGCCTCCCCCTTAATTTCTAAAGCGAAAAACATAGCTACGACGGCAGTTGTTGGACTCTAGAATGTCAAAATTTTCAAGCTAGCTCGCTTCGCTCGCTCGCATTGAATCGTTATACCATTCTCCTAATGTTGCTGACAGTAATTGCCAGTAGTTGCGCCCGATGCCCCCACCCCTTAATTTCCAAAGCGAAAGATGAATATAGCTACAAACGGGAGTTTTGGGACTGTGAAATGTCAAAATTTTCAAGCTCGCTCGCTTCGCTCGCTCGCATTGAATCGTTATGCCGCTCTCCTAATGTTGCTGCCAGTAATTGCCAGCAGTTGCGTCCGATATATATATATATGTATATATATATATGTATGTATATGTATATATATACATATATATATAAATAATAGATGTGTGTGCGTGTGTGTGTGTGTGTGTGTGTGTATGTGTATATTGTGTAACATATGCATGGTCTAATCTTGAGCCCCCTCCAATGTTTGCCCCCCCAATCCAAAACTGCTTCCGGCGCGCCTGATGAGGCACACTGATCCACGATAATCCTGAACATTTTTTTTTGTGCCAGTGAGTCAAATGTGCACGGATTTTACATACAAATCCATGGACATAGTGATTAATGTAGCAAACAGAGGGTAAACATTATTATTTGTGTCTGATATCAAAGGCATGCATTTTCAAAAAGTAGTTGACAGAGTGTTAATCAAAAACATTTACTCCATTTTCCGTTTACATGTTATTGTTCCCTGACAAAAATATCTGTCTTTGGTGCATCTTACATTGTTTTTATTTCATTATGCATGTATATTGACGGAAAGATAGGTTTCTGAATCTATATCATAAAGAATTTTTCACACAATGCATACTGACCATCATGCTGACAATTATTTCACTTTCGTTAATTCCGCAACCATTGTTATGTATCCCCACGGTATGTTTTCAAATATTGCTTTCTTTGTAAAAAATTATATGCGTTATTTTTGTCACTGCGGAAAGTGAGATTTATGCTTGTATATTCTATTGTGAAAACTAAATGAATTGAATTGAACTGAACTGAACTGAACTGAACTGAACTGAACTGAACATTATGCAGATTCATTTCGAGATGAACAGAGGTCATGATGGACCCTGAAGTTTCTTCGACAATGAAAAGGTCTAAGATCTTATGATGTCTTCATCATGATTCGGAATCATTACACTATACAGTCTCTTCAACATCAGTTATTGATGTCAAGTAACATTGAAAATGGAATTATGACAGATTATTTCTGGATGAATTTACATATGATTTACAATCATCGTCCATTAATGATACATGCAAATTTAACCCAACAATCACGTACAAAGTTGCCACGATCTACATGTTATCGTTATTCCACTTCTCCGTCCTCCATCTTGTTTTCCCAACATGCATGAATATCAATACATCTATATAGTGCACATTGGCAAATACTGCAGTTCGTAATGACGCTCAGCATTATAGCGCTGCATGTCAACATAAAAAGTAGCAAAGGCTGCGTTATACAGGGCATAACATATTCACTAAGCTGCACTACCAGTACTAAACAGCAGGTTGTCATATTAATTCAATGCGGTCGCCGAATTGCGAAATATCTCTTCTTGTCTAAAAGAAGAAAACAAACAAACAAACAAACAAAGCGAAGCAAAATAAAACCAAAAGAGGTCTCAAAATTCTATATTTCCCTAGGGGAGGGGGCGAAAAAGTAAAACCTGATATCTTCTGAAAAAAATGGGGGCCCCGAACCGCCCCCCCCCCCCTTGCGCGCCAGCCCTGAGTTGCAATTAATGTCCAAAGAAATCATATATCATCGTGTCACCTATGGAAATGCATGAAATTCGTGTGACATTTCTTGTGCGATATGATTAACATTCATACATTATTGAGCGAATATTTAGTAGACATATATATTTTTTTAAATCTTTTCACGTACAACCATGGAAAATGTAACTCGTCATTTTGATAATAATCCAGAAAAGGAAGTCATTTTGATTTTTATAAAAGCGTCCAGAATAGACCAAGAGAGAAAAAGAGGGGGAATAAAACACAAAAGAACATAACATATATGCCAACGATCATCTTTACAATCTTTATGATCACATCAACTCCTCACGATGTCATTCCTCTTACAATTCGAAAATTAGCAGATAACCTCTTTCTAATTTGCAATAATAAAAAATGAGCAACATATATGTTTATGACATGTTACCTTGTGTATATAGGCTAAATCTTATATCTTTACTGCAACTTATAAGCACACCATACGATAAACAGCTTTCGCACATTATACAAGTTTCATATCATTGGACATCTGCGGTGACTAGTTGTTCTCGAAATATCACAGCTGAAAATTACAGGTCTATTTACTTGTGAAGGCCGGACTAAATTGCCGCAACCTAAAGAAACCTACTTTGACTAACCTGTATGAATCATCTTATAGCTGTATAGGGCAGCGCTCAAGGGAGGTAATGCTTATCCGACGAGGTAAAACATTAGTCTGTCTTTTAAAGAGGATATTACGGACTATAATTTAGTTGAATGATCCAATTTTGTAGCCATAATCGATGTTTTGCATGTCTGCCATTAAACACAAAGCGGCGTTCAGCAGCGATAGTGATGGGAATTATGAAATTAACCGAATATAAGGCAAGTGTGTCATCAGAGTCTGGAAACCCGCGTAAAAACATTCTCGCTATGTACATGTCTGCCGCAGAAAGCTGTCATAAAATGGCGCCGGAGAGTGTAAACGGGCAGTGTGGAATATTTGTTTTGGTGATGACGAAACTGGCCTTCAAAAGAATGTTCTGGTGGAGAAAAGCAGAAAAAGAAGCAAGATGCAGCTGAGAGAAAATTCAAGCAAACTTAGACAAATTTAAGTATGTTGCGTAAGTTGCTGTCCTGCCATTAACCTCGAAACAACATTGGCGGTATAGTGTGACCGTGGCGTTGGCTGCATTTAACTATGTGTCTCGCAAGGGCTGACTTTTTCCTTCCACGCAAATTGTCCATGACAGCAGTGTAACGAAAGACCAGCGTGTCATGAAAGACCGTCTGATTTGTTTGAATTGCTCATCCAAAGAGACCGCCCAATTCGTAATGGGTGAATTAATCATACGGGCTGCGGCAACTTTTGACACGGGAATGATAAACATTGTCCAAGTATCACGACCCTCATATCGCCTTGTGCAGCCGTCACTATAACCTCTTCATACCTGCACACACCATACCATTTCGCTGGCACTGGCACAGAGTTAGTTTTCACTTTGCACCAGAGTTTGTGACGATATATTAAAAAGCCGTGTATTGAAATATTGCCACAGATAAAATTTACTCGAAAGTGAAACGTTTAAGAATTTTCCTACACACTAGACCTATTATCTCAGGGAGAGGATATAAACTTATCCTTTCCGTATAAAACACCTCTTGACGTTGGTATTAAAGAGGGATAACCACAATAAGCCTTCTTCAATGCGGTAATGTAAAACTCACAGGCATTTTCAAATCATAGATACTCTTACTCGTACTCAAATCATACTCTGAGTGGATTGCACAATATCATGATGATAACATCAGACCAAACGGCAAGAAACTATAAGAAGCAGCATTGACTATTGGAAAACAACAGCATAGTCATTGCAAGTGGTTAACAAATTGGCCTATACTGACGTAGGGCAATTTGTTGATCAGTTGCAATAAAAACAATTCGACGGAAGAATTTCATGAATTTGAAGAGCGTAGTCAGCAGCCACTATGGTTGATGAAAGAAAATTCATCTTCAATTCAAACTTCGTAGATGCTCAACTTGCTTTTTTGTCCAGTTTAGAGGGACTGCATGGCTATAGCTCGTCTTTATATTCCTGCTCACTTGTTCACTTTTCCCCTTACCCCCCCCCCCAAAAAAAAAAAGAAATGCTAATGAAGGGGAATTCGTTCAGTAGCAACAACAACAAAAAGAATTCAAATAAAGATGTCATTGATAACTCGGTATGGACTTCCGAGGTTTCTTTTTTTCTGCTTTTTTTATGAGAAAAAAATATTGCATTTCTAAGTCTGATTGTCGTTGAAAATACGGTTTTCATGATAATTCGGGAATATGCACGAAACTAAATAAGAGTTGTGAGCTGTTAACAACCAATAGAAATGTAACAATTTGGGAAATACACACGGAGCTCCAAAATTCCACAAGCTTCTTATCAAGTTATATATATCCTGTTCAAACTTAAATTCTACCATTTTGTTTATTCATATTTTCTTTATTAAAAGCTTCTTAAAACGCAGTGTAACAAATCGATGACACAAAACTGCAAATTCACAAAAAGTAGCTGTTGCATTACTTATTGTCGAAGATGCAATGGAAGAAAACTCATCCTGACACAGTGACACGAAACCATGTTTTGTGTTTGTAAAATAAAAACGTAAAACACTGAAATTAGAGATGACAGAAATTTTTGATTGCACTGATAAACACATATTACAAGTGTCAATCATAAATATGGTAATCGAACTGTTTTCTTCTCTCCTCGACACTGATCTGCCGTCCTCTCAAATTGGTTATTGGCTCGTGTCAAGAGAATTCGGCGTCTGTCACGAACTGCAAATAATGAAATTTGAAAGCATACGTCAGCGAGAATGAAATAAGAGTTGTGGAAACCGTGTTGCAAGATGCACCTCAACAGTAAACGGCCATGGCCGAACACGATTATTTCCTTTATGGACAACGGCGTGGGTATTTCTCATAAATCAGGGTGCAGGTAAGGGTTACCACTTCATATTCAGGAGAAGGCGCTGTGTACTATGTTCATTGTTTGCGTGCGTATGCGTTTGTGTTTGTTTGTGTATTTGTGTGTGTGCATGTGTGTGTATGTGTGAAATTCGATTAAAATACCGTAAACAAGAAATTATATGTGCGTGTGTATAAACGGTCATGTTTCAATTTTCTCTATTCATATAAATCCGCTCTCCTTGAAGGACGACAAAATGCAAGCTTATGATTTCGCCTCTCAGGACAGAGACACATAAAGAAAAAATGAATATAAGACTGTTGTACTGACACTTGTTTTTTATATGGTTTTATATGTTTTTTTTTTTTTATATTTCTATGAACGAAACGTACGTTCCGTATTATCGTGTATACACTATGCTTTGTTTTTATCTATAGATATCATCATTTATATCACCTGTTCATTCTGATAACCCATTCACACTGATTGTGCAAATTTCATTTGTATTGCATGGAATCAAAATACAAAGCAATACCGAAGAAAAAAATCTGAACCTTATTTTGAAGTGGCAACGTCGTTTTGGCTATGATATAGGGGAAAAAACGGTCAATGCTATACCGAGACGTTCCTCTATCCGATCATTCAATTCTTTCAATTTTCAGCTCACTTGTGGCTCTTTTCGACAAATAATTATATCAGTATATTATTATGTGATAAAGTATATGAGTTTAACCAAGGTACTCTTCCTTTGGCCATGGTCCATTGTCTTTTTTTTTATGTGCGTGACATTAAACACGAAAAGTACACGGCTTATACATGGCAGGCTTAAAGGAGACCTCCGGATGATTTTTATACTTATATATTTGAACATGTAGTTATAATACTTTAGTACAGAGTTTCAAAATTTATAGCGATCGGGATGAGGAATAAGATTTCAGAGAACAAGATGATGGCATAGCAGCCTCACTATAAGAACGCATGAGATGGGGCTAGAGGAATCAGAACAAAAGAAGAAGACATGCACAGATTATGCACAGGTGAACTTGTTAAGCAAGTGGTACTATAATGGAATTACCGTGACTGCTAAATTTCTTAAATAATGTGAGGCTCCTATGTCATCAACACTGTACAGTGTAATTTGTCTAAGAGATTTAGAACTTTTGTTTCTCTGCTCAAGGACCACAATGATTTCCACAAATTTTTACATGGAGCTGTCGATTTATGTACTACGTGACGTGAAATTATGAAAATCCTCTGGAATGCCCCTTTAACGGTAGTCGTTTTCATTTGCCGATGACTCGAGTGGGTCATTATGTCTACGTCACTGCGTCCAACAACCCTATACCTAGAAAGGGGTTTCGATAAATAATTCTGCTTCGGCTTGTCTCGTGTGAGTACATCGCCTTCATAATGTAATGAATATAGTGCAGTCACACTGATAATGACTTTACGGCCATGCTCGTGAAAGAGCCGGTTTATCAAGAGGGAAAATGAGGGAGCAATGGACATGTGCATAGCATACAGTTTCCATCCCGCATTTTTGTATAGTGAGAATAGACCACATTGATTAGACTGTTAAAGTATCTTGATAAAAGTAAATGGTATTCAATTTTTCCAATTTCAATTCATTTATTTTTTCATTCTTCTTTTTTTTCTTTCAACAAAAACATAACACAAGATAAATCAGGTATTACATCATAAACAAAAACATTTGCCTTTGCAATAAATAAATGATATCGATAAACATAAGAGCGCATACTGGCAAAAAAAAAATAATAATGCAAAGTCATGCTTCAGTTGAAAAAAAAAGGAAGAAAGAATAACAGAGGTCCACTAAAAAGCAAAGCTTGTAAATTGTGAACCACTCACAAAACTTATGAATTACTACAAACACTTGTGACAAATATGATATACGACAGGACGGGATAAAACAGAAGAAACACAACAACATGACACAATTTGCCAGAATAGATGAAAAGTATGGAAGGAAGGAAAGAAAGAGAGAATGAGAGAATGAGAGAATGCCTACACGCTGAACAAGGGAAATGGAAGAGGGGATGGTAGAGAATGTGCTTCATAAGAGTTGGTGCTGTATGCAGCTGGGCAAGGATTGTGATGGCTATATCTTTACGTAATAATGAATTCGGTGATTGAATGATTGGTGGGTGGATGATGAACCCTGAGGTTCTCAGGATTTAATCGCAATAGTCGGTTTGTTTGTCATTGTGTGTTTTGATTTGTCCTTATCTTGTCCTGTTCTTTCGTGTAACGTGCCTTGAACACATCAGATATTGAAATTGAATGAATGATTTTAGGTCAGCTGAAAATAAGGGACACTTCTTTCTGGCTGCCGCCTATATAACCACCACAGTATACCTATAAACCTACCGGGTATGTATTTTTCCTGTCATTCTTCAATGTACTGTATTTTGCCTTTCCCCCACTGTTTAACTGATACGTTGTCAATGACCATTATACTTTAAGGTCGATGTAGGTGTTTCTTTTCAATGTGTTCCTTGCTTTGGTGAAAGAAAGACGCGTAGTGAAACTTGAAACTTGAAATATCAACTAATCACACGGAAAATATGAGTAAGAATGAAAATATACACCATCAACTAAAAAAAAAAAGGTGAATGTGAGAGAGGGAAATGTATATAGAGAGTATAGAGGAATAGAGGGACGGGAGAAGAGTTATGATGGACAACTGGATTGAGGCATTCAATTCAATTCAATCATTTTTTTTTCAATTTAATCACAGTTTATTTCCAATCAACGAAAATCAAAAACATACAAAGTATACATGTCATGAAATAATATTGTTCAAACGTTTGCAAAAGATTCATGTAGTATACGAGATAAATTATAGAACAACATATGTATGCAATATTCAGGAGGAACAATGTATATATACTTCGTGGGCGAGCGGAAAATAAATTCGATTATGGAAAATAGTGATCCACTAAAAAGCAAAGCTTGTCGGACGTGGATCGCTAGATAAATAATGAGTACATGATATATTATTCGAGGGTTTTTTTATAGCTATTGAATTCAATATAGGTTATTTAAGTCATTTATAAAAATATACATGTAATTATTTTGAGAAACACAGGTCGGGAAGAATAAAAAATAAAAATAGAATACCAATGCTAATGCCCGGACACTGTTCACTGAACCACGTGTACCGGGAAAATATGACAAGGACAACACATTTGTACACACATTCAATTACCCACACATTAGTGATTTGACTGATTTTATTTTATTGTTCCACATCTCAAACACAAATAACGTGACACAATCGATTGAACATAAGACTAAACATAGCGTCGTAATTAAAAAAAAGAAGCAAGAGTGAGATAGATATTATTACAACATTATTTTTATTGCTATGGACAGTATGCTTGTACATAGTGAAAAAAAAAGGAGACGGAGGGAGAGAGGGAGATGGAGGGAGAGGGAGAGAGAGAGAGAGACGGGGGAATAAGCAGAGAAAAGAAAACCAAGTGAAGTTGTTATCGAGCTCACCACTGAACATCTTCACTCTAGAGGGTTCTTTCTCACCGTGCTCGCCGACATGCCGTTAAGGTCACGAGGTTTTCGATTAAAACCGGCTGATTAGAGCTCTTCTCTCATTACTCGACGGATGGGCAGGCGCCTCGGACACGAGCTCTGGTGTAATTAGCAATCTGATGACTTCTGATACCAAAGCAGGCCCATGCAGCTTTCATTGTAATGATGGGTTCGTGTGGCTGTTTTATACGTACATTGTTCCTCGTCGATGAATACCACGAACTTTTGTGTTTTCTTTCTATCTTTGTTTCTTTTTTTTCTTTCCCTCTCCCTCTATATCCCCCCTCTCTGTACATGCATAGTTTTTTATTTGTATCGGCTTTAATTTAAGAATTTGTCTCATATTTCTAGGGATCTAGCTGTCTCATGCATGTGTCTGTATAATAGAGGCCATTATAGTCTTAATGATAAACGTATTGTCATTTTATAGGATCTAGATTATAGATCTAAATTTACGTCTGAACTATTTGTCAGGAGCCGTCTGTGTTCTGTGGTATACGGTGATCTCTATAATTCTTTTTTTTTTTAATGCCATGCTTGTCTGAACCCCTGCTTATAACAGACCTTACCCCGACAACGTCTGGACAATGTCCGGAGAACATAATTCCTCGCATCGGGCAATAAAACCGTAGGAGAGAGCAAGGGGTATACCAAAAACCTTCTCCGGGTAGGTTTCCATAACAACCTACCCGTTCGTGCGCGAAGGGGGTGTGGTTACAAATCCATGCACGTGATCAGCGAGCGGTGTGCCATTCTGTCTGTAGTTCCATAGTTATGATCATGAAGACGCTTTGGAGAGCGATGAATGATCAATATAAAAAAAATACAATTTTCTTTTCCTTTTTTTTTTTTTTTGGGGGGGGGGTAAAATCCAGCAAAGGCATCGCAAAATTTAATCTAGAGGCAAATAATGAATAAGATAGGGCCAACGTTTGTATTTCCAAAGTAGCAGCCAGACAACGACCAATTAACGGTGAATAATTTTCCTTGTGGTATGGTAGCCCCAAGTTTTGTATAATACAATCAAACAGTCATTTATACAGGCGCGTTTATAGAGATTAGGGTTAATGAAGATGTCACGATTTGCATGTTATATGTTGATACAGGTAGATACAAAAATGCGGAGCATTGCATACATTGACATGGCATATTCAGGAGTATATTACTGTAGGCAGAGGGAGAGTTCAAGAATCTTGGTCTTGTGGTCACTGTGGGTATCTTGCCAAATCTCCCCCTCCCCCCCCCCTCTCTCTCTGTCTGTCTATCTAACTATCTATCCATCTATCCATCTATCTATATCTATCTATATCTATCTGTGTGTCTATCTACAGATTCTATCTACTATCTATCCATCTGTCTATCTATCTATCTATCTATCTATCTATCTATCTATCTATCTATCTATCTATCTATCTATCTATCTATTGTTTTTCCATGTGGAGAACTAACTAAACCCGTTGGAGAATATATTAGCTCTTGAAGGTGTACATAATATTGACACGCCCGATTCCAGAAGTGGAATGGGATAAGGAAGTGCACGCACACTATACAACAGATTTATATTCTGAACAAAAGTAACCTTGGTGTTTCATTGTCATATTTTGTGGTCCTCATCATTCCGTTCCAGTATCTATGAAGGTATTTTCATGTTGTATAACTTCTCGATTAGATATTTGTTTAGAAGCCCTATATCTTCCTATCTTATAAGAATACAATATTTAGTGTTTTCATAAATAACCTTTCATTACATCAGAATGTCGTTTTCGCATTTAAACACATAATACTATGACTATTCAGACATGGAGCCTCCTCATATCATGATGAGGGTTTGTTTTCATTTACTAGTATTAAAGGGAAAAAATTTTCAGCAATTTTCCCAGTAGGCTATCTATTTGCCTGTGTAAAAGGAAAAGGCAAACACAAAACAAATCAAAATCTGAAAAACAAATCCGACCCCAGATGCCGGAAGGTTTGATGCAGCATTCTGATAAATGGAAGATACTTGGATTTATATCATGGCTGTTTGATCTCTTATCTACAAAATGAACCTTTACACCTTTATATCATGACAACCGTTCATGACACGGTCATCATTCCAGCATGACATAAATACCTCCCTCACTGAAATTGGTTTTCAATCCGTTTTCCTTTTAGTGCCCTGGGAGAAAGGTATAATCATCATTTAATGTGTAATGAATGAGTAAGCTTTGCCTGAGGCTAGACTTTGAAGCTAAAAGGTTTTGATATGGACTGTACCCAAATTAGGTGCACAGTATTCAAAGCACTGCTATCTGCGCTTTTTGTGTTTAATTACAAGTGGGGTTGCTTTTTTTTGTGAAGGATGAGCAAGAAGGTATTTTACTGTGTTTGACTGTTGTCTTTGTTGACCTGCGCTTGTGGCTATTAGATGATTCACTGGTAATTGCGTTTTAGCAACCCTGATCTTGCTGACATACAGGTCAATGAAGCAGGCAAAATATAGCAGTAATTATCTATTACTGCATGCTATCTGATTGTATCTATCTCTTCTATATATCCCATCCAACTCGCTCTCATTATACATTTCATTTGCATCGACAGATATAGAATCTTGGTTCATTAGAATATAACCTATTCCAATGATCTCTCTAGTGAATGCTGAAATGAAACAGGCTATAGTGTATTCGGGGAAGTAGAACATTTTAGAAATGATGGACAATATTCATTTAATGGATGATATCGCTAACGTCTCTCATGGGTGAAAGGAGACCCAGAACTGACTCCTCTGCGTCGCCTCTTTTTATCATTCTATTCTATTCAATTCAATTCATTTATTTTCATACTTCTCATATATGAATATTACATCAGAAATGATAATACAAGTTCTTTTACCTTGTAAACAATGTACAAAAAAAAACAATATACATGGTAATAACACATCAATTGTAATGATAACTGGGGGTGTTTCATAAAGCTGCTCGTAAAGTTACGAACAACTTACAAGCGACTGGTGATCAGTTCTTGTGCTGAATTATGGAAATTCTGATAAGTATAGCACAACAGAACTGATCACCAGTCGCTCGTAAGTCGTTCGTAACTTTACGAACAGCTTTATGAAACAGGGCCCAGGTCGAAATCAATTCAATTCAATTCAATTCAAAGTTTATTTCATTTTTCGACAAAACATATATGTTACACTTCTTTTACAACAGAGAATAAAGTAAACAGAACATTATGCAATGAAAAGACTGTATGGGGTTGAACAAAGAGAAGTATGACGGGACCTACATGAAAGCAAGCTTGTTTGGCTGTAAGCCCCGAGTAATCAGTGTTTGTAAAAAAGAAGCGGAGAACGGATAGAAGATAAGACCAGGCGAGTTAATGGTATACCAAATAAGAAAAGCGGGGTATGCCTATGTGATAAAAAAAAGAAATATATATAATGTATACTACAATGTGAAACATTATTGTAACCGAGCTATCATTCGTTTCCGGAGTAGAACATGATTTGCATATATAGAGCCTACTTTGGTTTACACCATAAACAGCATAGATATAGATGTTCTCTATATATCTATTCTCTATATCTATATAACTGTATTCTCTATATCTATAATAACTGTAAAGATTGCAAAGTATTCTTTTATTAAAATGAAAAGTGCCGAGGGGGAAAAATGAAGCAAAGGCTCCTTGTTTTCTGTAGTTGTCAATGCGTATGATATTTCATTGTGTTGGACAGGAAACAAATATTATTTATTATTATTCTATTTCGGTGCTTTCACTGAGGGACACCATAATGTGAGTACTTCCTCCAACCAGCTATATGATACATGGAATATACCGACGATCATTAAAGTTTAGTTGTTATAGAAATGAAACGAAGAAACAGAGATAATGGGGCTGAATGGAGGAGAGATAGAGAGAAATAAAGAAACATACAAAGAGGGAGAGAGTGTGTGTGTGAGAGCGAGTGGTAAATTTATTATGGTAGATATATTTTATGCCGAAGAGAGGGAGAGAGAAATGGGTGGGGGAGGGGGGGGGGGGCTAAGGGAGGGAGAATGATGATTCACTATTAGTGATGTCTTGTCATACTTCGCACAGATGATGCAGGATTCGTGTTGCCAGTCACGTCCGAACCATTCACCCAATGGGTAACGACAGTGTGTGCGTGAGGCGCCACACCCCCACGTCAACCCTCACGTATGCGATGGAAACAGCGTATCATTTGACGAGCATGCATACGCTATGCGACGTGCCACCGTAAAGCGCGATTCACAACAAACGATATTTTTCCCGCTATGGACCGACGAAACAGCGAAAGGCTCTTGTTCGTACAATTTACGATGTAGGCAGCAGAAGCATACCCCGAAGTCCTAATTTATTGTGATGATGTTTCTTGTACTCAAGTAGCGCCGAAGAGTCGCTGGGTAAGTTAATACGATGGACGTTGAAATAACCGTGTTTTTCATCAGTTCCTGGTATATCAGGTTTTAAAGCGATTAGTATCGTCATCTGTGGCTTCTGGAGGTTTCTTAATCAAAGAACAGGTTGATATCGGTCGGCTGCTATATTCGTGCGGCAGCTCATCGTGTGCCGATATTCGAGGCACAACGTTACCAGGGAAGCCGCATTATCCCGGTGACTAACTGGCTGCTAATGTGAGTGACTGCAATGATTTCACTTTGAACAGAAGAGCAAAACGGCAAAGCACCTCGACAGAAAACTACAACTGGCTCAGGCAATCACGAACGAAGTGGCCTGTGCTGTACATCACGATCGAATTTGTCCACAACAGATGCCACACAGATAGCAAAAAACCAGGGGAAATTACTCTAAAAGGTAAGTTTGGGCATTGTCATAAGTAGAATCTACACTTGATGCATCAGTTGTAACTTGCTTATCAAATTCATGCATCAATACAGCACACAGAAGAAGTTTGTGGACATGTTTCTCCATGGAGAAACTTGCACTGGTTACAAGGTGACAATTAGACGAGTGGATTAAGAGAAACTTGTACTGAGTTGTAGCTGTCAAATGCTGAAAATCAGTGAATATATTTTCTCTTGCTGGACTGTTAACCATTTATGCAAAGATAGAGTCCTGAACATCTTTCAGATATTATTGTGTCAAGCATAGCTGACAGGATCATACATCATAAATCAAAGCAAATTTCTACAATCAGTTGGTGGTCATATAGGCTTTACATGCCATGATATCTGTAGTGTTGGAGTATATAATGACCAGGGGCGGATCTAGCTTTTTTTTCCAAGGGGGGGGGGGGGGGGGGGGGGGAGGGTGTGAGAGGGGGGTATCCCCCCAGTAGGGAGATTTGTCATTTTTAGGGTTACCAGCTTGCGATTTTAAGCATACTTGCATGCTCTATTTTTTCTCTTTTTTTGCCCGAATAATTGGGGGGGGGGGGGTGCAGCCCACCAACCCCCCAACCCTCCCGGCTCCGTGGTCCCTGCCCTGGGTTTGACCCAACAACAATGCACAGCATCGTCCACAAGCCATGAAGTGGCGATGTCTGTGAGCTGCATAGCGGCGTGCCAATTTTTTTTTTTTTCAACGAGATGAGTTGAATAATAATTAACTCCCGACCCCCCCCCCCCCCCCCCCTCCCCCCCGATACGCCACTGATGACCCCAGTTAAGAAACGTCTCCCATTTTCAAGTAGTTATCATCTCTGGTTAAGTGAAAATTACATTAAACATAGCAATTAGGAACAAACAGCATAGTCTTAGCATAGGTGTAGACACCGTATCTCAATGCGCTGCTGATCTTAACCCATTCTATACTGAATTCTTAAATCCCCATTACTTAATGCACAGGCCACCAGGTTCCTGTATGGAACAGGCTAAGATCTTAATGCCCTGGTTGACTTGTAGAAATGTTCCTGCAATGTTTCCTAGTGAATACAGTAGGACCTCGATTATCTGGTCATTTCAGGACCAGTGGGGCATCTACAGAGTCAATTTGGCCAGATAAGACATAATGATATGCTCAAATTCAGGACTTTCTAGCTGCTGCATAATGGTTGAATGTGTGTTTCTTTTATGTGAGATTTGGCACTGAAAAAAAGGAATATATCAACCCAGTGAGGACGGGCTGATTTTTGCTACAACACGCATTTTCCATAAACACTTACCCGAGTATACTTGGGACTCATCTTCAACGGGTTAAAAAAAAATGTCAGCCGGTCAACGTCCGGATGACAGAGAATCCAGATAATCAATGGCCGCATAATTGAGGTCCTACTTTATGTAGAAATCATGCTTAAGACTCTTTCATGTGACCGGATGATTTCACAGTGCACTTAAAAAAAAAAAACACTGTATAAATGTAGGTAGAATAGTAATATACAAAATGTCAAAAGTTTGATATTGTAATGAGCCAAAGGTGGTATGTTCCTCCAGTTGGACAGTTTGGCAGCAACAAATCGTGGGGAATCAGAGCAAAGAAGAAGAAAAAAAGATAAACTTAAAATCATCAAAGTATACAGCAAGTAATGTTCTGCAGACTCAGAGTCCTCTGCACAATTAAAGACATCTTTCCCTGAATGTAGAACTTGCATCACAACAGGAGTTGGATGTTTGCTTGTGAAGTACCACATCACTCACAAACCCCCAAATTCTTAGTTTTTCTGTGACGTAAGGGATGAAAAAGATATATCCTAACATATTGTCCCAGATTAATGCCAGACACATTTTTGAAGGTATATTCATCAATCAGTGTGAAAAATTTTTGATGTTTCACATAGGCCTACAACATAATTCAGGAGAGCAAATTTGATCAGTAAAAGAAGACCACATTCTGTGACTTTCGTTTCCTGTTTTCTTTAGTCTTAGGTATTTCAGTTTGCTTATAAGATTTGATTTTAATCTATCATAATCATTTCAGTTAATAAGTCAACTTTATGATCTACTCATATTTCTTAGAAAGATCTGGTGATGTTGTTCAGAGTCCAATTTTCTAAAAGTGTCTGTCACCCGGTCACCATCCTTTTAAGGTCATTCTCCCTTAAAAGGACAGAACATTGAATTGATATTAAAAGGCAATTTGATTAATGACTGTGCAGATATTGACTCTGAGCTCTGCTTGATCTATGTGTGCTGATTCCCCTTGATAGCAGTGTGATAGAACACATGTTTGCACAGTCACTATGTCTTCACAGTCCTCGCATTTTGCGACAGCGGCGAGGTATCCAGGTTACCAAATACCGCTCCTTGGACCGCGAGGTTTTGCCAAGATTAATTGCGCTTTTAAATTGAATAATAAATGATGGGTAATTTCTTTTCCTGCATTAAGGTGTCAAGGACTGCAGCTGCAGCTCATAAAACTTAACTCATCATTAATGGAAATCCCACTTTTACAGGCGTGGATTTCTTTCTTTCCTCTTGTCCGTCTCTTTCTCAATTGTAAATTGGTGTGCCACTTTCTCTGGGCACTTCAAACTCCTAGTCATGATTATTTCAAATGTTCAGTTCTTTTTCAACTACAACTAGCATTTCTTACAAAAGTAGAGTCTGGGTTGTTGTCTTTTTGCCACCACTGGTGACAGACTAGTTACACATCCCATTTCAGCTTGCATGAGATTGTCAATCTCTATGGCCATGTTTGAGTGCTCAATTTAAAGCAAACCAGAGCAAACTGATCCAATACGTACCGTGCCATACTATGTCAAATTTGGAGCATTCAAGTGCTGTGTGGAGAAAGTGCACTTCATAAGTTGATTTTAGAGGTCACACATTTTTGTAGCATCAGAGTCATTAACCTGACATGCTTAAGTATCTCCAACAAAGGAATGAACTCTTTGCATCATGATTTATGTGTGTATTACACACATTCTTCTCATACCAACTTCTGGTACGGTTAAATGTTATGATTTTGGAGCACATCCCGAAGTGATCCACTTTTGGCTCAGTATTTTACACTAGAGAAGAGCGCTTGAATGCACCCGAGCAGTTGATCATAACAGACAGGAGTGCAACTTTGTATTCTTATTTTGTAACAGCAATACTCTCAGATTAGAGAAGTAGTTGCTCACTGTTGTAAAATGTCTAAATTGTAATGTATAATCCCATCCTGATTTTAATACACAATTCATTCCTATTGTGATAGGAATACAATATTTCAGTTTTTGCTATAAAACTCCCCATGAAAAATACTAAACAGCAATCGGTGGTAAATTTTATGTGTCTCATACCAATTTTAGAGCTGCAAAAATTTATATTTCATAACATATTTGAATATATGTCATTCCCCTCTCCCCTCTGTTTCATTTCAGCTAATGTGGATTTATTGTATAAAAGCTAGGCTTAAAACTATATCTCTGATAGAAAATACTTTGAAATTTCGGGTTCACACCAAACAATTTGAAATCATTGTGAATATAGTGATAAAGAATGACAAAAGCTGTAGAGAGAATAAAGGAAAGTAACAAATTCAAAGACTGGTCACAAATTTTTAGGTACCGTAATGCTAAGAATAGTCTGTTGTAAGTGAATCATTATAGTTCACATGGGCATTCATTTATTATGCTGTGCTATTTCAAGTTATTTGTTACACAATCTCCTCAGTTTGTGTAGGATTATTTAAAGTTTGCATTTTGAATTCATTTGAGACTTCAATCTTTATTGAACAATAAAATCAAGACATCTCTAGAGATAACAAGCTGGGATGCATAGGCATCTTAGCGTTCACTTTTGATTGAGTCTAGACACAGTAATTTGCAGAAACATACATCAGAATTGTATGGTTTATGACTCTGCCTTCTCCTTGGTAGAGTGATATGTGACAAATTATATCTCAATGCCCTTGTGTCTGAATGAAGTTTGACATTGGAATTCTTCCCCATAACCATAAATGTTTATGTGATAGCTATACGTACATCAGTCTTAGAAGATTGCTGCCCCATAAATGCAAAAGGCCCTAAAACAATTTAAAAATGCAAAGCATATAATTGGAAGGGGAAAAAAGTTAACTAAGATAAGTACTTACTAAGATCTAACCTATGGTATCCCTGCTGCAATTCTCAGTGTGTTCATATTGATTGGTGAGTGATATTAGCCACAGTTGTAACGGTTTTCTATTATCAATTCTGTGCTCAATCTTGGTCTGATATAGCACCTCCGATTCAGACTGAAGTCTAATATGGTTCATGTGAAATATGACCCGATGTGACATTCAGTAATTAATGAACTTGGTAGAAGCCTGTCCTTTAATGCAGGCAAGCTGGCAACAGACTCATTTCATGGGACGGACTGCTGTTTTGTGAGTACGTGCTGGAATGTGAGACTGTACCAGTAATGGTATAGTCTGTGTTGTGTGTTTTTTATTCGTTGTGGAGGCAAATTATAGAGACGCTTGTGAAAATAGAAACAATCATCATACTCTCTAAAAATAATCGAGTGAAAATTTTCACTCTTCAAGAAGTGAATACAAAAAAGAGTGAATTTATAGTGAAATTGGAGTGAATTTTTAGTGAAAGTGTTCATTTTCACTCGTTTTAGAGTGACGTCAGGGATCACTCCAAAATCTTCAAGTGATCCCTGAGGTCACTCCAAAATGAGTGAAAATGAACATTTTCACTCGAAATTCACTCCAATTTCACTCTAAATTCACTCCTTTTTTTATTCAGTCCTTCAAGAGTGAATATTTTCACTCGATTTTTTTAGAGAGTATGTTTTATGTCTTTCAGTAGGCGCAGTGATGGCAACACCAAAGAACAATCACAAATTTACATCCTCTAGATGGCTGGTAGAGTAAAGCACACTCTTGTTCTTTTCTTCAGTTTTGCTCTTTTCTTCATGTGAGCAATATTTATCTCCAAAAACACCAAGTAACTTTATCTGACATCTTGTCTGACACTCACATCCGCACAGTCAATCTGATATCTGAAGCTAACTCAACAGGATTACCCCCAGTAAATGCTATTTTCTTGACAAGAGCACAAGCACTAATCATAAATGAGTCAAATATTCTTATGCATATGAAAATCATTTTAAAAACAAAGAAACAAGTCACATTCATGATACTATACGAGCTGAAATTTTCGCGTACAGATATTTTCGCGAATTGCTACTTGAGGGCATTTTCGCATGTTGTAAATTTCGAGGTTGCGAGGGTCTAACTGAACTTAGTTATTCATGCGTTGTTATTTTTGTGTGTTGTTATTTTCACGATTCAAAGGCGATTTGCGAAATTCGTGAAAATAAAACCACCGCGAAAATTTCAGCTCGTACAGTAAGTCCACACTGATGATGAGAGTATTATGAATACGTCCAAACTGTAGATTGCATGGCATCCAGAGACTGACTGGAGGGCAGACTTTTCACGTGAGCATCTCATCTCATCCCAGTCATGTTAGAGCATTTGACCTCTGAAGAGAGTTTATGACCTTGGGGGTCTTGATAACATCCACAGCCCCACACATGCCCCTCCCATCCCCCCGTAGCCCATAGCCCACAGCTCTAGGATGTGACCATACGTCAGTAATCAGCATGATCACTTCGGTTCTCACTCCCGAGTGACTTCACATCTGGTTTAGATGAGGCCGGCAGACCATGCCCCGTCTCTCAACCTGCTCCTTCTCCGCAGCGGATGCATGCTTCCCCCCTCTCCACCGGTTCATTCCTCACCATCAAAACTGGATGATGGAGAAGTCTGTCATGGTGGAAAATTTCTTTTCCAGCAAATCGGCTAATTATCCTGTCAGATCCTGTTAATCCCTACAAGGACTTAGACCCAGTGGTGTGCTGTCACGGCTGATAACATCAGTATACCTACTTTGCATGCCTGGGTAGATACCATATGCACTGAGTCACTCTTTGTTACCTCCTCCTGGCAAACACACAGTATCTTTCTGTGTTTTACTGTCCGTATCTATGGGTTGTTTGTGTTTTTTTTCACTAGATCTACATGAAATGATTGGAATAACATATGGATAGAAAGTCAACAAACAAAAGGGGCCAACAAAATGATGAACTGATATCAAGTTGATAATGTTTTTTGGGAAAAGCAATTGCTAGCTCTACTATGATTGATCTGTTGTTGTTGTTTTTTCATTCAGGGAGAGTCCTACAATGTCTTAAATTTTACTATTGTCATGATATTATCACAGAAGTGATAGAGTTTGCAGTTTTTTAATCTTAAAGAAGCATTTGGTTAAACACAAAAAGGAACCAATTTCAATGCTAGGTATATACTACATCATAATGTTGAAATGATGAGATCTGTTTTATAACACCAAATATCATGAATCATAATGGAAAATATTTGATATCTATTGAACCTCTTGTATCCAGACAAGTCGGGACCGGGGCTCATCCGGATAAGGGATTTGGCCGGATACGGGAGACTCAATGCTTTATACATGTACATATATACATACACATGTACTGATGTAGCCCATTGTAGTACCACATGTAGCTAATGTGTATACTGCAACCTTTTCATTGTTACACTCAGTAACAGACCCCAAAATAGAGGTTTGTGTTTGCAATGAATGAAATCATTTTCTTTTATAAATTCTTGGGATGATTTACCTAAATGATTATTAAGAAGTGTATGAAGTATATGTAATTCATGTGTGTTTGTGTAGGAGTTCTCAAGGAGTTGGGAATCCCCCTTTCCTCCCGTAATTATTAAAAAGAATAAATCGCGGCAAGATTGCGTCCGTATAATAGAGAGATCCGGATAAAGGGAGGCCGGATAAGAGAGGTTCAACTGTATCTACATGTATTATCTGTTTTCTTTTCATGACTCAGAGATGTTTATCCAATATGACATCTCACCTTTTCCTGTTACTCCTTGGTTACATAGCTATTATCAGTCACTAATAGCATAATAGAAATTACTCATGTCATCTCGTTACCATGGTTAATGAATAACATGCTGAGGAGCGCTCTCCTTCTTGAGCCCATTTCTGTTTGCTTCCCATCTGAGATGTTTTACAGGTGTTTTAAGTCTCATGATGGAGATGAAAGCAAAGTGGTGTTTGTTTTCTTCTTCTTCTCCCAACTGGCCAGAAAAAGTTAAAACATCAAAGATTAGGTGGTCAAATTTGATGTTTGGGGTATGAATAAACATGGTCTAAAAGATTCTAATGTTATATGTTATTCATGTTTTAGATGTTTCATGTTTATGTCCCTTTCCTATCTATTATGAAATTCTTTTGATGGTTTTATAAAGCATGTCCATTATAAATACATACAGAGCTATGTGATACAACTATGAATGGAGGTGAGAAAACTTGAAGCATACATAAAACAAATAGGAAATATGGTTTCCTCTGTGTCTTAGTAGGGCCTATATACTGATCAAAGCACTTTTTTCCAGATTTTGCATTTTTCAAGGCTTTTCTTTTTAAATCAATGAGGAGAGTATATAGAATGTAAAGCAGGTTTTCAGAATTTTACTCTTATGGTACGCATGCATCATGCTGGATAATGTACCCTTTGCTTACATCATTTGGACCTTGATTAATTCCAATTGTTCATATCACTGAATCGCCATGATTAATAATGTGTGTGTACAATGAAAAAACTCACAAAGCATATATATGTGAATGTGTGATTCCGGTGAATGGTGTTCTAAAGATAGAAAAAGCTCAGGAATGCATGAGCCCTAGAAGACGATTTCAAAGACTTCCTGTGAATATGATGTGGACTCAGGTTGCGTGTCATCCATCCGACTCACACGCTGTTGCCAAGAGCCCGAAGTTGGTTGCTAGGTAGATTGTACACCCCTTTGTTGAAATTGCCGGTTATTACTAAATAAGATCAGAACATCTGACAAGCAGGGGCAGTGAAGCATTCCTGTTCAGGTAAACCGTTGGCTTGTAAAGCAATCTGTCTCTGAGCTCGCACTTGCATTTCTTTGCTACCATCTCTGAAAATGGAACTTTCTTCTTTTTTTTCCCTCTTGTCAATTCTGTCATTAGTTTGAGTGTAAGTGATTCTGTTATCATTTACTTTCTTATCATTTTCACATTTGGTTTTGCTTCTCCTACTTTTCTTTTTCTCATATGTTTTTGTTTTTCTTCTTTTCCTTTTTATTATTTCTTTGATTCACACATATGTTCTCAAATGAAACATCAGGTCATTTTTATCATTTGCTTCTTCTGAATGCCATTTATCCTCTTCGCTCTTACTTGCCTCAGTAAAAAAAAAAAACAATCCCTACTCAGCCCTCCTCTGCATACGGGCCTCTTAAATCCTCTCTGCTTAAATGCAATCTCAAGCCTACAATAACAAATTCATAATAACGTTAGCTACACTCCATTCCTGGAATCTCTAATCCCGTCACAGACTGTATTACATCTCGCTGGAGAAAGAGTAAATCGTAAAGAGAGAGATCACGAAAGATTTGTAGAGATCTGACATGAATAATTGAAGAGGGAACTGTGGTTATGTATACTCACATCATAGAAGATTCATTGACCAGAGTGAAACATACTGCTGTCTTTCCGTAATGATGCTTAGGAAGGGGGGTGGGCGGAGATTTGGTGTGAAAGTGAGTGTTTGTAACAGCTGTAAAAAATGAAAGATAAAAATCATTGGTCAGAAAAAACCATGTCTCAATTTATCAATTGACTATAATATAGAGAGTCAAGTTTTAAAGCAGTAGCAGCCTTGTAGTAGGTTGTGTCATAGATAGACATTAATACCAGTAAATAATCCAAAAGGTAATGTGAACTGTTTGGTATAAGATGAATTAGATTAACATATTGCATGTATGAATAATATAGATGGTAGATTTAAGTTACCTGCAATTACTTAATATCTGTTCAGCATTTGTTTATTCACATGCTTGACTCGGTATTCAATGTTGAAAATAAATGATATCAAATTCCTTGTTTGCCCTTTTCCCTGTGCTTCACAATCTTAGTGTCCTGACTATATTCTAAAAGGTATGTGTTCAAACAAGCTCTACACGACATATTTCTGATATTTTTGGAAATGCCACGTTTCTCATTTTTAAAACTTGGACATTGCCAAATATGGGACACTCCACTTCTGTACCAATTTAAGATTGGCCAGTTTGCAAAAATATCAGCAGCATGACCTGATGTGATGTGGTTTGTACTTTCTGCACAAAAGCTGAAAATGAAAATGGAAATGCATTGACATTCTCAGTTGTTCTTTGTGAAATGGAAAAAGCTTTCTCAGAATAGATAGAGGAATATGTGACACCAGCAGTGGCAAATGAAGTCAAGTAGTACACTATATGGAAAGTAACATATAATTCCCAATGTGGAAAGTATTCTCAGCAAGCAATTTACAATGATTGAAGGTAGAAGAAATGGAATCAAATCCATGGGTATGCCATTATGATGTCACGAAGAAAAGACTGTTGTTGCTGTTGTTAGTGTGATATCAAATCTTTGATATCAGAATGAGATGTGCCAGAGGGTTGTTATTGTCAACATATCCCAACTATTGTGTTCTGGTCAATCCATCAGCATACTCTTCGGACATACATCAATTATCAGGGCACTTTGTGATTCTGTTTGCGAGCCAGAAATAGAACTGGTTGGACAGTGACCTCCTGGACCATTTCACCTATGTGGAGTTTTAAGGAATTGAGGAAGGGGGGGGGGGGTGTTGACCTGAAACATCATCTACAGTAGATGTATTGTTGGTTTGCTAAATAAGGAACAGACCCTTTGGAGTCACCTTGATTTCTTTCTTTTTTTTTGGGGGGGGGGGGGGGGGGGGGGAGGAGGGAGAAGGGGAGGGGAGGATTGGGGTTGAAAAGAAGTAGCAAATATGTCCTAGTGCTTTCCTTTCCCTGTTTTTTTCTCTCATTGGGCCTATCCGTTGTAAATCACCGCAGCCACACACCAGTAGACAAACACATGCAAGCACATGCACAAGAACATTTTAATACTCAAATGAAAGGTAGAGTTGAAACCAAGATGTTATGATTTGTTTTGTACATGGCTTGCTAGTATCATAAACCACAGGAGTGACAAAAACATGCAGTGTACTGCATGATGAATTCAGTTGACAGAAAGCAACAGAGAGACAATTTCATCTGAAGTGTATTGGGGGAAATATACGCTCAACTATTGCGTCCTCGCATACACTAAACCACTTGGTCTTCCATTAGTTTGTAAATGAGAATAAAATGCTAGATAAATATCCAGTTCCAGAATTGAATTTGCTACTAGGAATAGAGGCAACAGTTAGATGATGTTTGATGGTAGCGCAAACATTCGCTGACGTGAACGCAAACTCGGCGATGCATATCAGTTCCTAGTATAGCTGCTCAGTGAATCGTTTGTTGGCCCATTGGCCAAGCCCTTTATGGAATCGGTATTTGCTATCAACGTAGTGCATGTACCTGAAATTTATTTGATTATCCAGACAAATGGAACTCGAAATCATATTAGGCATAACTGATGAACATGACCTTGACAGTGGGTGAGTAATGATAAATGCAATGGATTTAAAACTCAAGTGCAGTGCTACCTCTCCAGTTGGTCTTCGGTTTGGTAAATGCTGGCTTTATTTGATCAGACTCACTCACCGTTTTTGTTCAGAAATGACAATTTCTGGAAAGTGTTTCATGATTGTGAAAGGGCAAACAACTCTCATATAATTTCAGTGCCAGCATGCCAAGACACGAACTCATCTATGCTATTATGCACCTTATCACATTTTCACCTGCTTTGTTTGAATTTCAAGAAGCTATCATTTTGACACTCTGAATAAATTGTTCTGTACAATTGAAAATCGGATATTCTATATTGATACTCATGTGTATCTCCTGTCTGTACTTCAGGATAGATGATTTTTAGTAAACTGTTTACATTTTCTATGTATTTTGCAAAATTTGATAAACTAGAACTTGAACTACCCCAAGTTTCATGTTGAGAGAAAACTAACAACTTATGTTTTTCTGTTCTGGCTTTACTGTACAGAGCCCTAGACATGAATCTCATATATTTTTGGTCTGTACCTCACCATAGATAAAAAGAAAACTGTTAACATAACGTCTATATTCTTTGCAAAAACTGGAAAAGTATAAACTTGCACTATCACTCGAGTATCATGGTGAGACAAAATTGTCAACCATAAATGTTCTCCTTTGCTGGTTTCACCAGATAGAGTTCTAGATATGGATTGCATGCCATAGATAATTGAAACATGATGCAAACAATGCAGACCATAGTAAAAAGAGTTATATTGTATGTAATTTATGTATGACTCTTTTTATGGATTTATCCCTTTAGTATTTAGAGGGTCCTCCAGTTTCAACCCTGTACTCACTGAAGAAACCAGTAAATCTCATATAATTTTGCATACATGTGTTTAGATATCTATATTGAATATATATGTGTCTAGTGTGTTTATGGAGATTGAACTGCAGAGTACAGAAATACAGGGATGGTATGAACAAAAAAAAATACTTATTTCAAGCTCTGCCCCCTTCCCCCCCCCCCCAAAAAAAAAAAAAAACAAAACAAAACAAAACAAAACAAAACACACACACAAAACAAAACAAAACAAAACCAAGCATAACCAAACCAAACAAAACAAAAACTTATTCACATGTACAGGACGGCAAAGACTTAAACAAATTTTATTCTCAGAGAGTTCAGAGCATCTTAGTGTGTGATACAACTTCATTTAATTGTAAGTTTACTTCATGAAATAATGCTTGGATATGCCTGTTTTAAAGTCGTAATGAATTTTGCATACTATCAAAAATTATACTTGAATGCAAAGTAGCTGTGTTTGAGCAGCAGCTTTACAAAACAACTACAAAAAGATGCCTTCAATAGACATTGAAGGCATATATGTATAGTGTTCTAATTCATCCTCCTGGACTGGGTATGCTGAGGTAAGATATCAAATTGAATGAAATCTACACAGAAAAATAATATTTTCTTTTGTGACATGTGTATGCTAAACATATCTGTGATTCATCTATAGCACTTGTTTGAGTACAATACTTGTGTGCTAATGTAGGTTATCAAATTAAATAAAATCTACTCAAAATAAGTCACATAGATTCTTTAATTGACATGTGTATCCTATATCTTTGAGAAGTCTACAGCACCTGTTGAGTGGGACATTACATATGCAACACAGTTTATCTAGTTACTCTTCCCCAAATCATATTCAGTAACCATGGAATTAAGATCCAGTAGAGTTAGCAGAGTTCATGAAAAGAAACCCATTTTTTCTGCCCATGAAAATCTAACATAATCTGTGAATGTTAGTTATTGACAGTTGTTTCACTGCTGTTTATTGGTTTTTTTATGTTAGGCATTAGTATGTGAATTCATTTATTTTCTTAAAAAGATTTATTACTTTTCTATGCTTATTTGTTTGTCTTGTTTTGGATGTGATAAATCAATAAGGCACTCAAATACAAACAAGAACCAATTATCTAACACTATTATAATCTAATGTGCATATTCTACATGTGAATGTCACACATTCTCTTCTTTTTCATTCATTGGATCTCATGTGATATGACAGTGCAAATTTCTATTTTTTCTCTGCAGTTTGGACTTGTGCCCCCCCCCCCCCCCCCCCCCCCCCCGATGTGGTCGGGTAGGAGGCAAGAATAGCAGAGCGGTCAACTTTTGCAGTGACCACAATCCATGAGAACTAGGTGAGTCCTTCATATGTTCATCCTACTGATGAAAAGCAAAGAGTTGTAGCATTTGACAGTATGCGACTCCAAGATTTCAAAGTTCTGTGCTACTGCTGGTGTTAGTGAATTGTCATTACCAGTAAGATAATTATATCCCAAACTTGAAACAGTCTGTGTTCATTGATTAATCAAACCAGGATAGGCATACTTCTAGTTAGGTGATGTGTAGTCTTGTGCTGCCTGTCATGTGTTGAACTGAAGTTCATGATTCATTTTGACAATGTCCTCGTGTTGTAGCTTCCCACATATAAACAAACATAAGCCTGTGGGGATTATCAAAATTTTACCACTGAAAGTTTGGATTTGATGTTAGTGTATACCAAACAGATTTGATGATTTGATGTTTGTATATGTAACACCATTATTCTGTTCATATTTTGCTGGAAGTAATTTGAATGAACTACATCAATCATTCCCTCACTAATAGAGTTTCACGTTATGACCTACCTCGACAGAGAAAAAGAAAGTGGCGTGCACATTCCACTATTTTTCAGTAGAAAGGGATAGTCATGCTCTTTCCATTGGTTTACAGCCTTCATAGCCTTTGATAGCTACTCTCTTTAAAAAATCGAGTGAAAATATTCACTCTTAAAGGAGTGAATTAAAAAAAGAGTGAATTTAGAGTGAAATTGGAGTGAATTTTGAGTGAAAATGTTCATTTTCACTCGTTTTAGAGTGACCTCAGGGATCACTCCAAAATCTTCAAGTGATCCTTGAGGTCACTCCAAAATGAGTGAAAATAAACATTTTCACTCAAAATTCACTCCAATTTCACTCTAAATTCACTCTTTTTTTAATTCACTCCTTTAAGAGTGAATATTTTCACTCGATTTTTTTAGAGAGTATAATTTCCTCTTGAGAATGAACACAAAAACCATGGATAGGTCCCTTCATTGTGGAGAGGCTCATAGATGAGGCAGTTCCTTCAATGTGCAGTATGATTCCAGTTCTAAATATCCTCATGATTGAAGCAGTACTCTATGATAACAAAATAAATAAATACTTTCAACATTTCAGTTGGGGTCACCTTTAAAGCCAGAATAGACATCTGAGAGAGAAAAGGATCTTGCCATGTGGGCAAAACCTTTTGAGAATTTGATGCTGAAAGTTCTGGGATGTGTAATTGTGCAGTAATTGAATTTGCTCTATTGTATAATTCAATAGAAAATGAACAACGCAGATTGTCATTTGTATGTGAACTATCCTTGACCTTTGAGAAGCAGTGGTTTGACTGCATTTTAAGTGGGTTTCTTTTTTTTTTTGTTCCTTGGCAGACCTTGTAGAAATCTAATGCTGTATTTGTGTGTATGTGATTGCGCCATGATTTTAGCTTCCCCCAGTGAGTAATATTCAGAGATTGCAGCTGATACTACACTAGAAATGTCAGAGCTGCATTTCCAATAGCTGTCAAAAGAAAGCTGTGTGTTTGATGTGATGACAGTAGATGTTTAGAAGGGAAAACAGATATCTTTAAAGGAGTGCTTATTTAGATAAAAAAGGTTTTGTTTTTGTCTTGATAGTTTAGATATTTACAGCTTAGTATCCTATGATGCAGGTGAATTGATATTGCTGAGTAGTGTTCTCTTTGACAGCGTTCTTAGTGGTTACTGTTTAGTAGTAGAAGCAGGCCGCATCACAATCTACCAAAGATGGCATACCTGCCAAATATCCTGCTATGAGACACGGGGAAATGCCCACACCTAAATGCATCTGGAAAGGAAGATGCCTGGATGCACACGAGTAAAGCTAGGGAGGATGAGTTCCGACAGCCTTCACTAGGAGGGAACATTGGAGCAATTATCTCGTGCCATTTCTCCCTCCCCCTCGCCGATCGGCACACATGGGCGCTGGAGGGAAGCCGGTGTTGACATCTCAAAGACACTGGTCCAAGATAATGGAAAATCCACCCAATCATGGTTACATTAATCCTCTTACTACCAGCCTCGGTCCTGGCATGTATGCGTGTTGGTGTGTGTGTGTGTGTGTGTGTGTGTGATGGGGATGGGGGTGGTGAGTATGCCAGTATTACCCGTAGGCTCTTGTTTATTAAAGTTCAAGATGTCACCGCAGAACAACGTTAGAAAGATAATAAAGAGAATTTTGCCAATTGCATTTTCCCTAGTATATGAAAGAGCAATTGATTTGTACCTTTATTCAAAAGCCAGGGGGAGAAATACTACCCTGAACAATATGTCTGTAGCAAGTCAGAGGAGTTTGTACTATTTATAAAGATAAATGTTTACTTCATCTGTAAGGTAACACCAAAACTTTTAGGATTTAAAACTTGTGAACAGATTTTATAATTTTCCTCAAACTTTCCCTGATGAGTTCTATCGATATTTGTAAGTCACTCAGTCCACATTTTTTATGTATTTGGGGAAACTTCCTTTTTAGTGTCAATATTTTCTGGTCTGTACAGCATTTTTACATTTTGTGCACAAAGCAAAGCCTTTTCCATGCATTTAAATCAGATATCTGTGTCATTTATCTGGAAAGCCATGAGCCGTAAAGCCAATGTTGACATTCAGGGGATAATGTCAAAATTGATCAACCTAATTAGCAGGTGCATTTCATGTGACAGGTTTTGGAACAGTACCACTACATCATTTGTACTAGTCAGTAGTGAGCTTTACATGAGGTGTTTCTGGAAAGTGAAGGTTGACTGGTATTAATGTTACAGACTTTGTCATGCTTTGGATGCATATGAGTGTGTGTTTTGTCTTGATATTAATAATTTTTTAATGTAATCATTGCAAAAATAAATGATCTTGAGATATTCCTAAAGAGCTATAATTCTACTAAACAAACCACAAAGACAGGAAAGAAATAAACTATGTGTATTCATCAAAATTAAACATTCAAAAAGTTTTATGACATATAGATTAATACAGAGAAAGTAACTTGCAATAGCATAACAAAGCTACATCATACATTATGGTCCTTTTTCCATTCATTCCAAGAACTTTCTATTCTATTTTGTTTGCATTACTTGTAAAGATTTGCAACAATGCTACGCATTTGTCATACTAGCATGTTGTTGTTGAAATAAGTTATTACCTTCTGGATATTATTGGGGTTCATAATTAATGAAATTAAAAACATGTTTAAAAATATATTATTGTGTTACTTGCATATATGAATATTCACTGTGGATGATACAATTTTCATGTCCAATAAATTTGAGGAAATGGGGCATGTCTCCACTTTGTGGACTGTGTGCAACTGGATGTATGTAACAAAAGCTTACAGTACCCTCAGAAAGCCCTGAACCAAATATACCTGTTCTGATCTGTATCAGTTTTGACAGATATGATTAACTCACAACGTATTCAAATGAAAATTTTAATGAAATACTCACTTCATTCATAAAATTTGCATGGATTCACTGCACACAATTTCCTAAATGCTCACTCTCCTACAAGAGTCTATCATGTACTTTCATTTTGAGATCATTTATAAGAGATAAATGTCGTTGTCCTCTTCACTTCATGCCCCAGAGCCGCCAATTCGTCTTGATGAGCTCGTTTCGTTATCGCATCCTAAGTCTCGGAGGTGATAGCCACACGGGGTTGTATAGTCTCCATTTAGAGCTGTACCAGAAGGATGAGCCATTTCCGCAGAGTGACGTGGATCTGTTTCATGATTCATTAATGTGAGGATCATCATGTATAATGGACTACCATGACGGGTGCTCCCCGATCATGCTTCTCACAGTGGTGTGAAGGAAATGAGTCCCCTTGCAATGCTGAAAGCTTTTTAAAGGTTAAGCATTAATCTTGATGATCCTTGGTAGTTTGGCTGAAACAAGTATTTAATCTTCTTTTCGACAAGCACAAGTCATGGTACTAGACTTCTAATTTCTTATAAATGTCTTTTAAACAACTATTGTTCATAGTCAAATTAGCTATGAGATATGACAACATTAACAAATTGAAAACGTATCATAACCAAATCTAAAGGACAAATCAAATGTCCGTGGAGGACTTTAAAATGGTCACAACTAAGGGAATGAATATTGCAGCATCTTCTCTATCATAGAGCTTGAAATACTATTAAGGGAAGTCCCAAGTCTCATTTAACTGGGTGATTACTTTAATATCTCACTAAGGGAATATTTACTTGTGTAATGTGCAGCTTTTAGATATTCTTTGGTTTTTCAGGGAAAGAAGTTAGCCTGTTTTATACATACACCTGTTCCCTGTTATGACTCTTGAGTTATGTGCAATAACTCCTTTGTTAAAGATCACACTTTCATAGCAAAATGTAGAATGCTTAAATACATTTTATACAAGCTAATATACATAACAAGAGAAGCAAAAACAAAAATTGTCAAGAAAGCGCTGAGCAGATTTTGTTGATTTGATAAAAGTTTCTGGTATTAGATATAGCATGAGTACACAAAAAGCATGCTGAGGTAGAGAGGACAAATATTTAGCAGTTGCCTCTGTAACCACTGCAGTAATATTTTTCCATAAAAGAGATATGGTTCCCACTGAATGGTAAATGTGAATGGAATGGATGGTACAACTGTTTAGCCATTTTGCTTGTGACCACATTATGACATCTAATCATTTCCTAGTACCAAACCATCATGAATGATATATGATAGAAGGTGATCTTACTGTGTTTCTCACCCTGTGTTCCTTTTGGAAGGTTGGATCATCAGATCCACCAATACTGATGAATACTGATGATTAAGCCCTGTTTGAAAGACATTCTGTCAAACAGGTTTCTGGCATTCACCTGTTTAAAAAGACAGTCTCAGAACTATCTAAGATGGCAGTAGAAAGTGGAAATTTCTTATTTATTCACATATCTAAATGTAATGACAAAGTCCCATTTGAGAAACATTTGAACAGGTTTCTAGCATTCATTCTGTTGGAAAAAAATCTCCTTAAAAAAAGAAGAAAGCATGAAGTACTGTCAAAGTGGATATTTTCGCGTGACTAATTTTTCGCGCTTGGCCGGGTTGGAAGAGTTTTGCGTGTTTTTTATTCCGCGGAATCAAGACATCACGCACAGGCACATATGGCAAGCAAAAATATTCGCGTGCTTTTATTTTTGCGCTAGTTTCTGGTTGCGCGAAATGCGCGAAAATTTGAACACCGCGAAAATTTCCACTTTTACAGTAGGGAATTTCATATTTTCTTTAGATAAATATAAAATGTAAGACTTCTTCATAACTGCTGCCTGTATAGTACTGTGGGTATGCTTTTAACTGCCGGTACTGAGAAGCAGTCATTTTAATATCTTCAGAAGATGAGTCATTGCAACAACAAAAAAGTCTTGCTGCAAACCACTTACATATCTTATACAGTTGAATCTCTCGTATCCGGACAAGTCGGGACCGGGGCTCATCCGGATAAGGGATTTGGCCGGAAAAGGGAAGACTCAATGCTTTATGACATATACATACACATGCACTGATGTAGCCCATTGTAGTACCCCATGTAGTAATGTGTATACTGCAACCTTTTCATTGTTACACTCAGTAACAGACCCCAAAATAGAGGTTCGTGTTTGCAAGAATGAAATCATTTTCTTTCATAAATTCTTGGGATGATTTACCTAAATAATTATTAAGAAATGTATCAAGTACGTATATGTAATTCATGTGTGTTTGTGTAGTTCTCAAGGAGTTGGGAATCCCCCTTTCCTCCCGTAATTATTATTTTTTTTTTAAATCACGGCGAGATTGCGTCCGTATAATAGAGAGATCCGGAGGATAAAGGGAGGCCGGATAAGAGAGGTTCAACTGTATATATTCTTTTCTTTCCAGCTCCAATTATATTTTCATATTTGTTTTCTCTCTTTCTGACGAGAGTTATACCTTTTCAATCATCCATTTAGATATATTGCATTATTATATGTAACCTATAATGTTATTTTTGTGATAAATGACTGTGTCATGCAGATAATAAAAAGTCGGGACATGGAATGGCATGATTCCTTTTTTATTTTAGTGTCTCAGACAAAGGATGGCAGGTAACTGCACATTCTCAGCTGTTGAAAGCTCATCAGTTAACCATTATCTTCTTTCTGTCGAGGAATGCCCGGAGGTTTAGGCTGCATGACCTTTTCTTCGACACGTCGACCTGTCGGGGCAGGTGATGATCCTGTTCATCATCCTACTCTGCCTTGTAAAGTGTGTTAACAAGCTCCTGTTGCACGTAAGGGACTGACTGCTCATTGCATGCAGCCAGCTTCTGCTGGATGTGACTTCATCTCTGAGGACCGGGAGGCAAATTTTATCCTGAAGCCACCTGGAAAATCGTCTTCACACTAAAACCATCTTGCAGCAAACTTCTACCAGATGTATCTGTTTACCATGGTGGAAATTTGCCACCTTAACCTATGTGTGACCAAAAAAAAAATGTTTCAATCTACAATCAAAATCTTACCGTATAGCAGGTTACCAAAAATGCATGGTGCTTATTGCCATGCTAACTAGAAGATGTTACTACTTTTTGTTTACAGTTGTGCTTTGTGTCAAAGAAAAAATAAAGATACGTTATTACCACCAGGTATGCCAACTGATATATAAAAGGGGATAGATTGAAATATGATGTGGTTATCAATTGGGGCCAGGGTGAACTTTCTTATGGCAAGCATACAGAGGGAGAGAGAGAGAGAGAGAGAGAGAGAGAGAGAGAACAATTGACCCATCTTTGAGATTTAAGATGTATCAATGATCCAAAGAGGAGAAAGCAGGAACAAAATAAGGAAAATTCTTCTAACTTCTCTAATGACCTATACCCATTTCCTCTTTTTCTCCACTAGAAGTATGTAGACCTCTCAAGGAATCACTTACATTTTGTTTAAAGGGATAAACAGTACCAGTACAGTTCAGCTCTGGATACACTCTGTCAGGAATCCCATGCTTTTGGCTCCCCCCCCCCCCTCCATCCTTCCAAGTTAGTTTACAATTAAGCAAACAACCATTATCTCTACATGAGCATATATTTATTGTTCATCATCATAAACTTTCATGTTGTGTCACATCTGCAAAGATCTTAACATTCCAGAACAAAGTGACAATCTTATTAAGTCCTCTGTCTTAATAATTCTAGTTGGGGTCTCATCACAGTCAAAAAGGATTAAAATAATGTGCTTTTGAAATGTGACTGGAATATTGTCCTGTCAAAGAAGTGTTACCGCATAATAGCCAAGTCTCTATGAAGCGACGGCATTTTGAAGTTAACTTGTTTCCACCAAGAGTCTTCCACCTTGTGCTGGCCCCACCTATAGTTCCTGAAGTTGAAGGGTTAAGGCAAGATGCAAGGAATGCCTGTTTCCTTTGAGTCTGCCCGCTGCCTCCCTATATACCGCCACAGTAGAGACACACCAGGTCGCTGTCTGTCGACTCAGCTAACCCTCCCGTTCATTCCACGGTGCATAATCACATTCCGCTCTTCATTTCAATGCTCCCAAAACGTGCAAATTTGATCATGTGCATGTAAATCAGCACCTGTGCTCTGTGTTTGCCGACAGCCTTACAAAGTCTGACATTTTAGCGCTGCAGCTTTCTCCCCCATGGAATAACAGGATGTTTTCATGGAATGAGGAAAAAAGATAAATAATAACCAGTTTGCTCATAAAACAAAAGAAATGACAAGTCTGAGTGCATTTTGCAGAACTACCACGCAGCCATACATTATCTTAGACTATTCAGTTCTAACCATAATGTTATATGACAGCACATCATCACAATATCTGAAGTAGAAGATGAAATCAAATTAAATGTGTTTGCAAGGAAAAGTTTCTTTGCCAGGGGAAGCATTGAGAAAGTATGATATTTCCTGGAAACTTCTATATCTCATCTTCTGTCTAGCTTTGAACTGTGCAAGAAAATCAAATCTGATTAGTAAGGACTCATGGATGATCGTAAGACACCCTCTGTAGCGCATTACTCACAGTGGAATAGGTATTTTGCTGGGAGGAAAGACAATGATGAAGATTGTCTCTGTTTAAAAGAGAAGAAATATGAAAGTAACTTAAGCTTAAAATAGCATGCTGCACAGAGTGATGAAAAGGATTAAAGCTTCGTTCTTGCATCTTTTGCTTTGGCATCACTTACTTGCAGGACTTACTGTACACGGCTCTATAACTGAGAGCCGGCAGAATGTCGTTGAAAGTTAAAGCAAGCTCGTGTATGACTGCTTCACTAAGCAATGTTTTCATCATGGCTTACTCTCTGAAAGAATATGTTTCCCCTGTGTTGGATTTCACTTTTCCTGAAATGCTGTATATTTTTCATTTTCTCTGTGACTCCAGTGAAGTAAAAATCATCCTACATTCTTGAGGAAAAAAGTGAAAAAATATCTTCACAAAGTTTGAGGGGAAAAAATGTTTGAATGCACTATTTTCCTCTTGCGACGTATCAGGCAACTATTCCTTCAGTGAACATTTGCTGTTCAATATCTAGAAAACTTGTTTTCCCTGTTTTATGAGGAATGTAGGTTGCTTGAAGTTATTTGAATCAACATCTTGGGGTAGGTTGTTGTTTTTTTAATTGAAATGTTCTTAATGGCTCTTTTTTTTCCCAGTATAATTTGTCGTATTTTAACTACATCGCGCTGTCAAAGTGAAAGTTACTTCAAGACTTTTTTCAGGAAAATATTTTTACCACCATAGTCTCTGCTATTTAGCAACTCAGCCAAACATAAATGGGCAATGAGTGCACTTTGTGTTCATATGATGATGGAAGTACTTGATAGTTAGATCATGTCATTAAACTGTAAAACACGATATTATCGCGGCATGAAATTTTCGTGAATGGGGGCCGACGGCCTTATTCGCAACATGAAATTTTTGTGAGTTGCCTCTTGATATTCAATGCATATAGTGTAGACAAGATCTTTAGCGTGCATTTTAATTTCGCGAAACTCAGCTCTTGCATAATTCGCAAAATTAAAATGCATGCGAACATTCCTCGTTTTACAGTATTGAATGAAAGTGGAAGGAAGAACTGAGAAATATTGACCGCTAAGCCACATAATACAAAATATTGCCTTGTTAGAGGTGTGATATACCTAACACTTGACAAGAGATTATATTTCCCCAAAGCATGCAGTGCTGAGGAAAGATGCTGTCTCAAGAGGAAAATATAAATCTCCCAGGGAACGGTCAAGTGTTATTTTACAATGATAGACAAAGCAGTAAATGTCATGCTAGTCACTGGTCTACGTAAATACATTATTTTATTTCAGCCATGTGGGCAGCCAGTCAAAATCTTGAATCATATTAACATATATATTTGACCAATCACCCACCAGCACTCATTTAGACCGTAATGTATTATATAACGCCTGAAGATATCCTTGTCATTTGATTGGTTGTTTGACATTGATCATTCAGCCCATTTCACTATGACGTCGTCATCCGTGCAATTGTGGCTCCCTTTACCGTGCAATTTTGGATCCATACGATTTGCTCCATTGCACGCTCGCTGAGCTAGAGCCGCAGCCCTGCACACTACGTGTGTAAAACGCTTGCGTTTGCAGTGTGTGTATGTGACAGCGCGCTAGTGTCAAGAGCTCAGTGAGCACTCTCGCAATCTCAGATTTTCTCTTGTTTCTAAATTAATAAAACATCAAGTGACAAGTGATCTATTTTAGGCATTATATAAAACAAATTTAATATAAATAAATGTTTTTCATTCGTGCAATGGACAGAATATTTCATGCGGTCAAAGATGAAATGTTTGATCCATTCAACTCGGCTGCGCCTCATTGAATGGATCATTTCATCTTTCACCTCATGAAATATTCTGTCCATTGCACTCATAAACATTCATTATTTGTCTAATATTGTCATACATCTGTATGGAGCATCACTAGGCCACCATTGGATAAATATGAAATGGGTCTCATACTTCTACCAGGTTAAGTCAAATGTCTATTCCCTTTCTTGGGGACTTCCTATACCTCAGCATGGGGTTGTTATCCTATACGCTCCTGGTCCATGTCCTTGAGAAACAAAAATACATCTATTCCATTAGCAGTTGTCCTTGAGGTCTCCTGTGGTTAGCCACATCTCGATGGCATATGGGCGCTGTACTGTATGTACATAATTTGCGGGATCGCATCCAGGACAGGCTGGACAGCATAGAAATTCTTGGCCATCAATCGCGCCATGAGAAGAAACATTATGCTATTCATTGGTATCTGGTTTCAGGAAAGCTCTGTGGTGAGTTGCCTCACTCACTGCACACATGGGGGATGGGAGATAGCTCCATGTGCACACATGGGGGATGGGAGATAGCTCCATCGATCAACTGTATTGATCGGTGACACTAGAGATGCTGTACATACATACGATTCAGAATTTTGTAGGGTTACATACCATCACTGATGGGGACTGTATAATCTAACTATGATAGGAGTTAGCATCTTGAAAGCAAGAGAATATTAATCAGAGGGGTGAAAGTTGAAGTGTGTGAAATTTCTTCAATTTTTCTCCCTCTACAAGTGAAATTTGTAAGATTGCAAAGTTAGCATCTTATACTTGAAATCATTCTGATGTTGTTAATGGCCATTATCTCTTCAAAATATTACATTTTTCTTTTTTACATATAATGATATTGATATTGATGGTGTCTTTCATTGGCTCCACTTCATTCAATCAAAAGAAAATCTATTATTACAATATTTCACAATATGATGATGGTGCATGAATGTATAGAAATGATATTTAAATGTAACTGTATATGATAGAGCCCTATCCAAGTCAAGCTTGTGCTTATACATTGTATATAATTTCTCTTTTTATTTGATGGAAATCAAAATTAATTTGAATCTTGAATCTTGGCAAAAAAGAAGCCGTACTTATAAATGATGACAGCTGTCTTCATGTTATATATTCCCTTGAATACGTATGATTATACTATGCAATGCGATGTCACTGTTTTCATGTTATAACGTTATTATAGACAGTATTGCTACAAACAACTGGAATATTGATTTGTATCTTTTATATCTTTACATACTTTGTATGAATTAATCACTGTATTTGGCAGAAAAGAAATATAGACATATAACAAATCCAAACCAAACTAAGCCAAATAGGGTATGCTGAGAATCAGGTTTAGCAATTTGTTGAAATTGCAGACTTATAGAACAGAGGGATACAACCAAACATAATGCACCCATAGTTACAACACAACATTTTGGTTTCATGTAAAATCTATAACTATTAGTATCTAATTGAACTTGCAAAACAGGCTTGCAAGTTCCATGTGTCCTCTTTTTTCAACCATAATGGTCCCTAGAAGCATTACTCTGATGCATTTATCCAAGCTTGGTCCTATTTCAGGTATGCATGTTACCAATAATACTATAATGCTGTTCCTGATACTTGCTTATAGGAAACCAAAACCCAAATGTATAGGTAGATTGATTGAAGGCAGCAATATTAGTAGAACACATCAGTAAAAGTTTAAGGAAAATTTTGAGGAAAATAATGTCAATTTTTTTATACATTTGTGCTGTTCCCACCTCTATTCCTTTAATTTTACTCTTTTGGTCTCATCTGAAATATAATCTGCGGAATTTCCCTTATATATCAAGTGATTTTTTTTTTCTTGGGAATGGAAAGGTTGATGGCCCCTGAAATATAATACTACTGCTACTACTACAAGTTACATACAGAGAGAAACATGCCTAGATCTTGAGCTGTTCAATCCAATATGATATTAAGCAGATTATGTGGGCGGTAATCTCTCTCCTATTAGATTATCCAGCCTCTAACTCGCCAGTAATTTTTTTCTCTTTTTTTTTTGTAGCTTGCCTCAGTGTATATTCGTGTACACACTGATGGTATATCATCTTTAGATTCTTGCCATCTCATATGCGTCTGGCTATTGCAGCTCTTTCTACGTGGATGAATTTGTCTGCCGTCATGACTGGTGAATTTAACATCACTGCCTAGCAGCGTTCAGGGGGAAACAAGATTTTTTTTTTCTCGCTCTCTCCCAAGAGGCGAGTGACCCAGACTATAGGTAGAAATGTGTTTATATGGACATTCCACTGACCTGGCCAGCCAGTCCCTGACCTGTACTCTGATCATCAACACCTCTTTCCCAGATTTTTCTACGGATGGTTTCGCATTGAATAGCCTGCCATTAGATACTGTAAAACAAGGAATTTTTGCGTGCATTTTAATTTCGCAAATTTCGCGAGCGCCAAGATTCGCAAAATTAAAATGCACGTGAAAGTTCTTGTCTACACTATATGCATTGAATGCCAGTGGCAGTTCGCGAAAATTTCATGCCGCAAAAAAGGCCGTCGGCTCAAATTTGCGAAAAATTCAGGCCGCGAATATATCATGTTTTACAGTAGTCATTGAATGATGAAAAGATGTGCACTCACCATTGATGTAGGTAGGCTTTTATATCATGTATAGGGACGACACTGGCATATCATTAGCATCTTTGTAATACACTTTCAGCTATGCTGTCTTACATGCCTTTCCATTATAAGTTCTCTATACACATTCAGTGCATATCAAAATGTTGATGTATTTAATAAAGCCAAACAAAATCCATTCATTGTCATGTACACACAAATGTGATACTTAAAAGAATGCTGTATATTGAGAAACAAATAGATATTATTTGGAGAAAAAAATATATATATGGTCCATGTATATATGTTTTTTTCTCTAAATGATAATATGGAAAGCTTTCTCCCAAATCTCTGTTGCTGGGACTTTTCCTTTTAATGCTGCTGGGTCATATAGACAATATAGATAACATGAAAATGCATTTCCAACCCTTTTTCAGCGCTAAGATAAAGATGAAAAACATCAAACTGCTCTTTGTCAATAACAAATACTGAAATCAAATACAAAATCATCTCGACAGAGTAGACAAACAAAAAAATGTCTTATTTACCAAACGGGAAATACAGATTATTGTGAAATATTGTGACAGTAACACTAGAGAAGATTATCAGTAAAAATTTTGTTGTCATGGCTATTAGTCAAATTCAGAAACTCTCCTACATTATAATAATTGAACTAATTTGCATAATATTATAGGGCAAGTCCAAGATAAGGTCCCCTCAGAAGGCAAAATTTCATCTTTGCTCAATATTGACATATTTGGTGTCATTTTGAAGCTTATGAGTTGAAGTTTTGATTTCCATGGAGGAAAAAATGATATTATGTAAATTTATGCAAATTTCAAGGGCTTCATTTGCATAAATGTAAAACACAGCGTTACGTATGGGACATTTATAAAAATTCATATTTATTCAAAGGAAAGCAAATGATATTTGATTAATATGTGGACATAAGAAGTTCATCAAGTAGTTTAACTTGGTAAGAAAATTTAGGGATTATGCAAATGATTATGCAAATTACCTCGTGTCCAATCATGAGATGTCCCATACGTAACAAAATGAGGTCATTTTTTAAGGTTTTTTCTGAAATTGCTAAGGTTATTTGAATGCCCTTTTGGAAAGTTCTAATTTATTGTTTAAAGAAACTAGATACCATAGAAAAAAGAAAAAACAGTAAAAGAAATATTTTTTATTAGGCATTGAAATAATGTTACGTATGGGAAAAATGCGTTACGTATGGGACGTCATCATATATATTGCATGTGAATGCATGTAGCTAGCTGGGAAGGTCTCTCAGTAAACAAAACGTCAATCATCCTGAAGAAAGCATCCCAACTTTGTAGCTACTTTTTGAGTTATAGACACTTGAAACAATACATGCACTTGACTGAACAATTTTCAGAAAGGGGGAGGGGAAGATAGCAAAATACACAATGAAAATCAGCATTAAAGGGATGGTATAGTTTTTGTAGAAATGGGGATTCAGTTTTCAACATTTTATGAGATGACTGGAAACCAATAATATGAATTACTAAAGAGCATACAATTCTAAGACTAGAAGAATTCAAAGTTAATTTGATGGAGATCCAATTTGAAATGGTTGCGATATCAACAAAAAAAAATAAAGTAAAATGATTTTTTTTTTTTATTACAAGTGATACACAAATTGTCCTTATTCAGTTTTCAATAGTAGCCACAACAAAATTCATGGGTATATGTAACATACTGAGGTGTGACTCAAATCAATGACCTGACTGCTAGACAGACATCATACATCTATTCGATTACTGGAATTCCACACAGCAGGTATTGCTTAAGATCTATTTAAATTAATATTTCTTGTGTCAAGTTGTTTTTTATTGAAACTAAATGGCAAACTGCCCTTCATCAATGGAAGTAAACACTTTAAACTATTCAATTTTTTAGTAGTAACTATCCTGATAAAAATAGGGCATACATACTCAGGTTGGTCATAAAAAATACAGAATATGATTGAATGTGATTATGATGGTAAATATTTGGGGCATATTGTTTCCTTGACAATCTGGATCAGTATTTGAGTAATTTCAAGTGATTCCACCTCAATAATTATGCAAAAATTTGTTTATGGGTATTTTGCAAAATTATTTCGCAAAATACCCATAAACATGGTTCTCCACACACTAAACGAATGGGGGACAAAGGGCATGCATACTCAGGTTGGTCATAAAAATATGGAAATTTAATTGAATATGGCAGATGATGGTGAATATTTGGGGAATATTGTTTCCTTGACAATCTGGATCAGTATTTGAGTAGTTTCAACTGATTTTATTTCAATAATTATGCAAAATACCTATAAACATGGTTCTCCACACACTAAATGAATGGGGGACAAAGTGTCCCATACGTAACTGTCCCATACGAAACGCGTCATGTCTGTCTTTAATTAGAACCTGTAATTAGAGCTTTTTGCCTAATGACATGAAACTTACCTGTGATAATCTTGAGTGTCGTGACTTTCATCACAGTGAGTTACAAGTTGTAGAATGAAATACTTTCAGAGAGTTTTGAGGTTGAAAAAAATGTTCAAAAAAACATAATTTTTCTGGTCCCATACGTAACGGCACATATTTTCTCTTCTAGAATGTAATTGTGAAGGTCATTTTTCTCAATTTTTTACATGATTATACTTCTCCTAGATATCAATCACCATGATAAAGTTCAATATGATCAAAGGCCATTAACACTATTTTTCAGGTCATAAAAGTCTCTGAATGTCCCATACGTAACGCGCGTGTTATCTTGGACTTGCCCTATAATATATCACTCATCTAGAGCACTATATGCAAGCTAGGTTTCTAAGCGCTGACAAGTTGTAACAAAAAGGAAGTGTTACACTGAAAAAGGGAAAGATGTATGATAATGAGGTGCAAGAACAGGCACATGTAATGGATTACAATCATGGATGGATGTGTTAGAAAAGAAAAATACTTGTAGTACGTATTAGAAAAACAATACACTATTTCACTTACTTGTTTTAAAAATGAGTGTAACATTAAACAGAATGTTATTATTTGTTGAGAAGTGAATGTAAATGAAAGAAGATGCTTAGACTTTAAAGTTTGGATTGCTTTGTTGGGTTTCCACACAGAATCAATATGTCATATAAGTAATCAAACAGAAAGCCAGATGACTGAACCAAGTGAATATTCCGGATCAAAAGTTTGGTATTGAGTGGGACTTGTGCCAATGATATCAAAAGGGACAAGGTGTTTAGAGTGTTAAAATCTAGTTAGAAATGTTTAATACTCTCTAAAAACAATTGAGTGAAAATATTCACTCTTAAAGGAGTAAATACAAAAAAGAGTGAATTTAGGGTGAAATTAGAGTGAATTTTGAGTGAAAATGTTCATTTTACTCATTTTGGAGTGACCTCAAGGATCACTCAGGTTTTGGAGTGATCCCTGAGGTCACTCTAAAACGAGTGAAAATGAACATTTTCACTCAAAATTCACTCCAATTTCACTCTAAATTCACTCTTTGATTTTTTTTAGAGAGTACATATTAATCATGATAGACTTGCATTAGAATTGGCAAGCATCCACTAAATTTTACTTGGAGGAAAGAATCATTATGTCTGTGTTTTAGGCTAAACTGATGAATCTTTATAGATTCATCAAATTCAATCCTTAAAGCATGTTTACAATGATTGATTAACTCCACAATACATGTTTTTTGATGAAAATATATGAAATACTTGGAAAAAGTTGTAGCCCAAGTAATGATTCTGGAAAAGTTCTTCCTTCAGAAGCTTTATCTTGAAAGGAAAGTATCTTCCAGTGGCAAACTCGGTAGATTTAGTTCTCTGGTGCAAGCGCAGAGGAAAAATCTTGGGATCGATGAGAGGAAAAAGGGAGGTAAATGTGTGCAGTGAGGCAGTGTCTCTATGTCCTTCTGAAGTGAACCTCCATTCCCAAGGAACACATGGGACTCGAGTGCTCGCGTTTGGTCAGAGTGCAAAGTGACATCTTGGATGACATCTTGGGCGACAGCTAGGATGGTGTAATGGAAGTAACTGTCAGTTCAGGAGTGAATAATGAGCGACATGTCACATCGTGTCAGAGGGGGGGGGGGGGGAGGAGGAGAGGGAGGAGGGGGGAGGGGTTGGGTTGACAGGGAGTGATGCTGTCAGTTGTCTGTATTTGTGACGAGCAAATTGCCTCATTGCACTTCACCATTGCTTCAATTTCCACCTCATTTGTCATGAAGCAACTGGCTGTTTGCTGACGCAGCAGCTCATATTTCATCGCGAGCAGATTCGGGGAGTCCGTGGATTGATTTTCTCTTTCTTTGCGTGCTTGAGGCATATTTGCAATGCCAAATCACAGACACAGGTACATTTACTTCCCTCATATTTATTTGCTTTCTTGGTTGGAACTTCTAAATGAAGAATATACACTCCATCTATTTGCTCCAAACTGTCATGTTGTGTGAATTAGCTTCAATCTTTTAATTGATATTATTGCTCATCGTTTTCAGTAAGGAAGAGAGATAAGCATAAAATACTGGATGTTGGATTATTGTAAAAGTTGTTATTTTTGCAAGGGTTTAATTTCTGTGAATTTTGCAAATTACTTTTGGGCCAAGTATTTAACAACATGCAAAAATATTGCGGATGGACAAGGCATTAGTGCACTTGCGATAAGATTCAGTATCAAATTACGAAAACATCTTGCAAAAATGTCTGTGATCACCTCATCTCAGAAAATATCTGTATGCCAAAATAACACCTCTTACAGTATTTTTTTAATCAAGCAGCTCACTCTCATGGGGGAGAGGGAGAGTGGGATATTGTTGTGTTTAACCTTGTTTCAGATTAAGGCTTTTGTGATGGATAGTGGCAGGCATTCGTAGAATTTTCATATTGGGGTTGATGGATGAGAGTAATAGAGTTTGTGTGATCATTTATCATTGGAAGGGGAAATGACTTTCTCTATCCCTTACTCTCTCTCTCTCTCTCTCTCTCCTCCTTCCCTGCATTGCCTTAAATTCCTCTCATCACGCAACATTTCCTCCCCAGGTCAATGGCCATCTGGACATATCTTTTGGTAGAAAGTCTGAGAAACAAGTGATTGTCCTACATGCGATGTAAGAGATCAACAGGTAGCAATTTGATTAAGTTTAGAAGCATTCAGATTCATCTAATCATAACCAGGAAAAAAAAAACTGTTCCAAATGAAATAAAACATTTATATACTGTATATGCTGTTATTTTCGTGTGCAGATATTCTCGTAAATGATGAGGTCATAGACATTTTCGCAAGGGAGTCATTTTTGCGTGTTGTTGAATTCACGATCCAACTGTGATTCGTGAAAATTAAACCCTCGGGAAAATAACAGCTTATACAGTAAATGGGGCCAGAATGTGAGTTTCCACAAAATCCAAAAGTCACTGCTCATGCACTCATTCACTCTTCTGCCAATCAAAAAATAAAAACAGAAAAAAAAGCAGGAGACCAGAAATGATGAAAGGACAAGTTTACCTTAATATACATGAGGATTGTGTGAATGCCACAATATCAGTAGAACACATCAGTGAAAGTTTGAAGGAAATCAAACAATCCCTTCAAAAGTTATGAATTTTCGAAGTTTCTGTATAGTCACCGCTGGATAAGAAGACTATACTACATTTTGTAATGTTACATGCTCAGAACAATCGAAGGAAAATATAGAGAAAATTTCACAGAATTTAATTTTTTGAAAAAAGTACATGTTCCCACAACTTGTTACTGATATATGTTAAGGGTAATATTATTCCCCCTGCCTTCTGAAAGAGGCAAGTCAAGTGCTGTTTATGAGCAAGAAAAGTGAAAATTTGTTGAATTTTCTTTGTACATTTTCTTTGTATCATTCTACGCATTTGCAATTGCAAGCTATAGTAGTCTTCTCATCCAGCAATGGCAGCAATGAGACCTCAAAAATTCATAACTTTTGAATGGATTGTCCAACTTTCCTCAAAATTTCATTGATGCGTTCTACTAATATTGCTGCATTCACTCAATCCAAATGTATATTAAGTTAAACTCATCCTTTGATTTGGTTTGAACTTCAAAACCCATTCATAACTGCATTCAAAGGGTAGCAGTCATTGCAGTTATCAAATAACAGGGACTACTGATTGGAAATTGAGTGAAGAGAGATGTTGCTAGATTTCACTGATAAGCTCACATTGCTCCAAAATGTGCTTCAGGCATGAGAGGTATCCTCATCCTTGTCACTCTATGGCAGGTTGAAGGAGAAGATAACGATGATGATGATGATGATGATGTAGCTTAGAACTAAATCTACCAAGGCGGAGCAAGGCTGGTGCCTTGCGGCTGCAATTCGAGGAGACGTGCTGGATCGGGCCACCGTCAGAGTTATCTTTAAGACTCTCCTGTCATCCCTGGATTTATGAATATCTCAATCGCTGGCGCTCTTATTTTCTTTCAGCTCACTGGTCTTACACAAACTAACGTCCACGGGTGGTATCTCGCAGTCTCATACATCACTGTCACTGGTGGTGACGCAGGCATGTGATAAGTTTTACGATATCCCAGTAAAATCTGATATCTGCGGAATCCAAATGTTTGTGCATCGAATGTCCAAAAAGTCTTTTCTCTCCTTTATGTGCCTGTTTAAAGGCATTATTTACTGTGAATTGAGTAGTCAAGTGATTGCAATGGGGCAGCCATAGGTTAAGATAATATATGCATGTAGGATTATCTTTCCTAATCTCATGAACAAGACAGATATTGACAAAGTACAGTTTCCCCACAATGAATATTGTGCAGAGTTAGCTTGTGTTCTCAGAAAAACAACAGCTCATATTGAAGGAGCACTCTTTCTTATGCGATACTGGCTGATATTAATAAAAAAGCAAAACAAGAGAATTAAAAGTAAAATTGCTATGCACCTGGTGCAAAATATTACCTCAGTATATATACATGTAGGTATTCAGACAGAGGCCCCTCAATAATACTGTAATATCAGAAACATTTGCAGCATGAAAACTTTCACAAACTGGAGCCAATGGCCTTTTTGCTGCAATGGAACTTCTGCAAATTACCACTGGCACTCAATGCATTGTGTAGACAAACACTTTCGCATGCATTCTATTTTCGCGAAACTTGGCTCTCAAAATTCACAAAAGTTTGTGGTTTTACGGTTAAAGTGGAAACTAAGTTTCGGTAAGTGCTTGAGAACCCGTCTAGCACCATTTCATTTTTGCTTGCAATATGTCGAAAGAGTCCACTAAGAAACTTACCTGGCTGACACGGTTTGCCGGAATGATTAGTCGGTTTGGAGTATTTTGAGAAAAATAATAATACAGTACTCTCCGCGTAATCGGGTATCGCTTAAACGGGTACTCCGTTTAAATGGGTCGTAATTTCAAAATCAGTTCCAATGCACATTAAAATTACCTGATAATCGGGTTGCCTCTCCGCATAAATGGGTAAATCATTTTCTTCTTATCTAATTTTTACCCATATTTTATCGCAGATAAACACTCTAAAAATCATGAATGTCAAATTTTTCCACGGCTAATCGCATTCTCTACTTAATTTGCACACAAGACCGATCATTTGGGGAGTGATTAAACATGAAAACACATGTACCAATACAGTGTACCGACTTGCCACCTGTAAACGAACATTGCACATGTGGCTGGCACTCACAACTGCATAGACAGACAGAAGTTGAACACATTTGCGCTCCTCCCTTGAAGTTTGCAACGAAAATCAGGTCATGCACCAGCTTCATATACTATGCTCCATGCAGTCACTTCTTGAAAAGCAACCCGAAGTTCTATACGTGACTATAATTACACGCAAAAAGATGTGTTCATTTCGGAAAACGCTTGCGTGTTTATAGCGAGGAGTCTACAGTCAAACGACAAAGTTTTCTGAAGACATATTTGTCCATAAAAAACTGTAAATTATTGCTTGTGACTGAGCAAGTGTTATTTGGAAGGTATGTATAATACGCCGCTTCTTAAGCATACAGTGTCGGTGTTTGGTGCAGTGTAAATTGCATGTACATACACATTGTGTGTGTCAATTGTGAATGAGACTTGTTCTTCTGTTAATCGGGTACTCCGCTTAATCGGGTAAGAAACGCTCTGCCCGAGCCTACCCGATTATGCGGATAGTACTGTAGTAGGAAAACTGACTTTTATTCCAGAAGGCTCCAGACTAACTCGGTCTCGGGAAAAATTCGACCCTACTTCAGACAATTCACACGCAGTTCGTGATCGCCACATTCTACTGGCCACTGCATAATACCAAATCAGGCCTAACTGAATGGACAGAAAAGTGCGTGCTAACGTAATCCTGTACAAAACAAAACAAAAATGACAGCGCGCGGTCCTCACTTGCTGAGACGCGCGGTCTTTGGAGTTTTTGTTGTTGTTTATCAAGCGCCTTTGATTGTTTTAGAGGTGCTTGATAGGCGCACACTAATTTTGCATGCGCGCAAAAGAGGTTTTTGATGCGTGCGTTGTAACAACTCGGACCATTACTGCGAGTAGCCAGAACACGAAGCGCTAGTTTATACAGGCCGCTCCTATAGGACAACACTGTACAATCAGAGGGACAACCATTACAACTTATCCCGCCGTCAAAGCAAAGCCGAGTTATCCCCGAGTCCGAGTTTAGCCTGACCCCGTTCGGGTAAGTACTGAAACTGAACCTTTTTGGTTAATATTTCGCATTTTCATCGTTACCCATCGAATATCTTGTTATAACATCGTTATCCTGCACATTTCCTAAGCATACGTTCACATTTGGGAGTGAAATTTGACAACTTTTGCAGGCGTACCAGAACTTTGTTTGGACTTTAAGAAGAATGCATAATAATGGTCGATACTCTGGCAATTCTTTATTTACTCTCTCTGTTGGCATACTTCTATGCCCCCCCCCCCCCCACACACACACAGACAGACATACACACTGCCAATAGAATTATTACAGCATCTTATTAGAATATATTGGGATAACTCTTATCAGCAGGGAGTGTAACATTTTAACCCATTGAGGATGGACTGATTTTGCTACAACAAGCATTTCCCATAGACGCTTGCCCGAGTATGCTCGGGACTCACCCTCAACGGGTTAAGTCTATTACCACTTTCTTTTTGAGTTTCTAGAAAATGTAAAGCTCTTCATAAATGTGTGTCTTTAGAGTGTGGTATAAACCTAGAGTGGAAAAAGCTGAATCTCAAAAACTGCATGTAGTGCTGCTAATTTGTTTGGAATTTATGAACAATGAAGAATTTACATCTTAACTACTGCCACCAACAAGGCAGATGTTAGGTGAAGTAGGCAGTGGCTTCAGATCAGTCAGAAAAATAGTAAGATATCAAGTGATAAGAGCCTCCGGCATCACCACTCTTCAAAAATCTGGACAAGTAGCAACTTTCTTTTTTACTTGGCCTTATAATATCTTCTTTTTTTTTTTATTGATGGAGCAAATCTGTAATTAAGCAGGTCAACTGGAATGTGCAGGTACAGCGCGATTTATAGAAATGCCTACTTTTCCTTTAAAAGGAACAAAATGAAGTCATTCAGGCATTCATCATGGACATACACTCCTATCACTGTGTCAGGAGGGCTTGTACTGTCTCCCTATTTATGTACAATTTTGAAGATGTACAGTCGTGCACGACCTCGACGCTATCTGTAATAGGAAATATCCTCGCACACTTTTAGGCAGCAGACTTATTCATGAATTCAGCTGTCAGAGCAAACCCTCAGGCATGAAATTTCTTTTAAGGAGACTGCCTTTTCCTGCAGCTGACAGGAAGGACAGGGAAAAAAAGAGAGATAGAAAAATGCTTGAAATATCATCCCTCATTCAAACCAAGAGAGACAGACATCTGTAGGCCAAGCAAAGGTTGAAAACTAGCTCCTGCAGTATCCAGTATGATGATAATTTCCAACAGCCTACCTAATTACCGGTATCCATTGTTGAATACAATGTGAATTAAATGGTGACACAACATTTGCTCCTGCGACAATTGCTCCAGTCTTATTTTCTCCACAGACTTAGAGTTAGGGTTAGGGTTGTCGTGAGATTTTAGGTTTAGTTTGATGTGAGAATTAGGATTAGGGTTAGGTTTATGTTTGTAGGTAAAAGCTATATTTGGCTTAGTGTGCAGATGTTTCATTGAAGCAATTGTCATAGAAGAAAATGTCATGAAACCAAATTAAATCCACAGGAATTAGTTTGTAATTTGCTACCTTCGTCACATAACAATTCATGTGCCAATGCATATATTCAAAATGTTTTATACTCAGATGATCATGTTGTCTGTATGATTGTATATGATTTTTGTTTGAAATGAAAAAAAAACAACATAAAAGCAATGAATAACCTCTCTTAGTACACTTTGAATCAGAAGCAGTAAGTGTTTCACTGTGAAGAGGAATACATGGCACTGAAGCATCCTTTTTGACTATTTTAATTCTCCTGTGAGCAGTGTAGGATCTTTCTTTCTTTAAATATTGATAAGAACTCTCAGAGCCCCCCCCCCCCCACTTCTTCCCTCGCCTCAGAGTTGAAATGGTGTGTACATAATTCATCCCGTGCTGCGGCTGCTGATAGCTCTGCATACATAGGCCTTGTGGACAATGCATAATTTTCTTGATATCTGCAAACAGCATGCCATCTCTGCATTAAGCTGGGTAGCATATTCTCCAAAGAAATAATATGATCAATCTTTTTTGAATACTTCATTGATTGAAAGGTTTATTCATTCAAGTCGTTACCCAGAGGGTAAATTGCTCATAAGTTTACATAATATCAACATTTGGAATTGTACAATGAAATAGACAGTAAATAAAATGACAAATAATCATGCACGAGAACAAAGGCCTATCTTGTAGCAAAAGTAAGAAGACTTAAATAGGTACAAAATAATCATTTGTAACATATCATGAAATAACCAAATGGATACACAGCTAGCATTAAAAACAAGAGGAAGCCTTGAATATCCTGGTGATAGTTTGACAAGGAAGAGCTGTGGAGTAAAGTATGTGATGTATCAGCAAAATTTGCTGGAAAGTAAAATATGTATTAAAGGTACCTCAACATTTCTTAAAGCATCAGAGATAGACACAGAAAATAAAGATAAAAACAAGATCACCCCAAATTCCTCTCAGTTTACTCTTATCATAATTGTTGATAGCAGAAATTTGGATGAAGAAAGAATGTCAGATTTTGGGTATTTTGTATTTGTTTTTGTTTTATCATCCCTCAATACCCAGAATGCAGATAAGATGTTTTAAAAGTCAACACATTCTTCCTTTCATTCTGAAATGGAATACCTCCCTTTACCTTCACTATATCTGTGTTGACAAGAATGTTTGGTTGTTTTTTTTTGTTGTTTTTTTGCATGCAGATTTCTTTGTTTAAATCTGTGCAAGGTGGTACATTTGTTGATTGATAAAAAAAAATAGAGAGCCCTAGAATTGAAGATTTTTTCCTCACACTTCTAGAGGGCAGCTGGATTTGTTTTCATGGAGTTTGTCTGTTTACTCACGCTGGATATACACTTCTGAGAGGTGAATGCATCAGATCGCAATAATGAATTGCTTCTAACTGAGCATGATTAATTGATTTTGGCTCCAGTAACAAGCATTCTCCATCCAGCGTTAAGTGTAAATCAAACCCTTGACTCACCAATCACTGTTTGTTTTTTTACCGCTGCTCACCTCGTGAAGAAGCCTGAGTGATGGCATAACGCAAACTTTCAAATTAAATTTTTGAAAATCAACTTTCCAAAATTTCTTTCAAAGTGACTGAACTTTGTAAATGACACGGTCAAGTTTTTTATCATTTTGTTTTCTGTCGTGTATCAAAAAAATTTGTATAGATAAGACTTTGACATTTTATATCAACTCTGAGATAAATATGATTGATAAAGAATATGAAAACTGGAGTTGATTAAGGTCACACATTCCTGTCATGATCCTGTTGTTGGAGTTTGTTTGTTTTTCATGTACAGTGTCATTTCTGTTAGCGACTGAAATTTCTAGAGCCTGTGTAATTTCTTTTCATTTCAGTAAAGAAACTGCATTATTGGCCTAGAAAAAGAGATGTCACTGGGGCAGGTAATTGAAAATTTAATTCATTTAATCAATACCGAGTCAGTACTTGGTATTAAAGCGTTAATACATCTCACATGCTCAAGTACCAGTCCAAAAATTGTGGTGAATACATTAGATTAGTCTCTAGTTTGATTCCCCTTTGTCCGTGGTTTTATGTTCCATTTTTCGCTGCTATGGTCCATTTAGTAGGATAATGAGAGGGGGTAGAATTTCCTTTGCTTGGTGCTGAGAGTGGGCGTAGGTGTGACGTTACAAGCTGTGGAAAATAGGCAAAGTGCAAAGGTAGCTCTTTTGTAAGGGGTGTAAACACCCCAAGAAATACATCCTAGAGCTCATTCAGAGTTCTGTCAAAGTGTTAATAGTCATAAAAAGAATATAGAACAGCAACAACAAATAAAAATTTTGATAGCAATACGGGTTAAGCACCATTATCGACATTTTAAAGCATTTTAAAGTTCATATCATCAGATGATTTGCACCGATATGTACATTTGATAGCAATACATTGCAATTTTCAAAAGATAAAGCACCCCCACAGTATAAAACTGGGGGAAAAATAAATTAGATGTGTAACTTGATCGTGATGAAGTAGCCTTATCATGAAGCATAGATTACAATTTAATATCCAAATTCAAATGCTTCAGAGCATCGTGAAATATTGAATGTGTTGGATCAGTTTCAGTGTTCTGTTTTCTGAGTCATTTGTCTTGTATAAGCATGATAGATTATCTTATTTATAGTGTTTCAGTGCATTATAACATCTATGAGAGAAAGTTATTCAGTTTAATCCACTGTGTGCTTCGAGTCCCAACTGGCACATGTACTATCCAGCCTGGCACAGAAAGGGTTAAAGGTGAGGAGATGCACCTAAATCATACTTCACATTTACCTGGAAAACAGATGTTGGTATAGGACGTACATTGGGTTTGTTTTTCTCTTTGTAATTTAGTTGACAGTATAGCACTATTGTTACAAGTGCTTGACATAGCATTATTCATGGCCTTGACAGTGCCTACAGTCTGAAGAACTAATTTGAAATGCGTACCGAAGAAATGCAATGCTGAGGAGAGAGAGCGGGAAATGGATCCGTTCACACAAGCTGACGGATCATTTGTCTGTAGTTTTCTACTGTGCGTGGGCTACATCCCTGAGGAGTTCTAACAAAGCACTCTACGTCACAATTTCCCAAGTGTTATCCACGTCATGGATACTTTCATCAACAAAAGAGAGAAAAAATATGAATCTTGAGACTCAATCAATTTGTCAGGGTTGTTTTTTCCACAGTTCCTGAAACCTAGGAGGCCCAAAACCAGGGAATCATAGCAAATCCAGTTTAGGGTCTGTGATGCTTTGACATATACATGAGAGTGAATCCAAATTTTGATACCTTTATTCTGCCTACATAATCTTACATTGATATGAATTGAATTGATTTGATTATGATTTTAGTTGAATTCTATAAAAAGCTCTATCCTACCAACCCTTGTCTGAACTAAGCAGACTGAAATCAGCGGCATGCATGACAGTGGGGTTAAACCCATGACATTCAAGCTTATTGGGCAGCGGGTTGAGCTCTAGGCTCCCCTTTTTTTCCATCTCACTTCATTCCCTCGCTGCTGCGGTAATGTTTCAGTCGGATGAAGGGCTCAGGAGCTACCGTCCCAGCTGCTCGCATGATGTTTGAATGGATGAAAAGCTTGGTGGGACCCCGTAAGAATGATTTTGAACGTCGCGTGAGGAGAGAACCCAGGCAGATCCTATGGCAAATCCAGGACGTGAGTGACATGCTATTGGGTTTTCTCAACATGTTCCTAATGTGGAAAGGTGGCTTATCACGTTACCACCTGACATGATCCTTCTTTGAGGAGGACATAAGAAAAGGAATATGGGACAGATGTAGAAAGGGAAAAATCACTGTGATATATGAGATACATATATTTTCAATCATATTTTCTCAAATGGGGAGCAGAACATTGCATTTTTATATACTCCAGTGCTTTCAGTATGTTATCCATGGGAAATCAGAATAGTTTCATATCTAAAGAAGATACAAATATATAAATATATATACATATATATATATGTATATATATATATATATATATATATATATATATATATATATATATATATCAAGTTTAATTTGTAGCAGTTGTATACTGTCAATCTCCGGGTAAATCTGGCAAATTGATTGTGTCCTTCACATTTGCTATTAGATTTTTTCTTAATTTTCAATGTTGATTAGAAAACTATTTGATTGTTCCTGTAGGAACAATAACAACAAGTCTACCACAGATCTAAGATATTTTATTCCACAAATAGTGGGTTCGAGACATACTGCTTTATGATGGAAAATGAAGTAGAATAATATACCACTATGTATGTGGATTTGTATCTTTACCTTTGAACTAACGTCTTGTCAGCACTTTGAAAGAGTTATACTGTAAGTTGCACACATAAACCATAAAAAGATAAACTGGGAAAGGTAAATTTCCTGCCTCACATTGACAGAGATGTACAGTGTTATGACTACAAGGTGTAATGTCTTCTGTTTGCAGTATTGATACTCCTCATATTTCATATTGTACTTGGAGACACATCTATTAGATACTGCTACCCAGTGTGGAAAGGAAATATGATTTGTGGGCTATGTTTCTCCCTCATTCTCATTTGTCAAGGGCTATGCTGTATGTGGGTTTGGGTTTTTTGGGGGGGTCAAAATTAGCTAATGATCACAGATATGTTCCCACCTCTATGCCAATTTTTTATTTCTTTTTTGTATACCTTGAAACAGAAAGATATCACAACAGTCTTTGAAGTATACACTAGTCACTATTATTTCCAAATGCTAGTCTTGTGACTACTGAGGGATACTGAACCACAGTATGTCTGCATCTTCTTCTTTTTTTTTTTTCATCCCTTGAAGCAAGACAGCAAACCAAGAAGACAGCTTGTCAGAGACAGTCTCTATCAGTGGCATTTTTGTTCAACAACCTTTCAAGAATGTGCACCCCCGCCCCCATGGTCATATTTCATTAAAGTTATGGCTATGGACACGTTCTAAATAATACAAAGTTTACTTTAGTTTGTCAGTACTAGCTGGTAGGCAAACCATTTTGCACAATGGCAGTCGTGATAGAATTTTTACTCATGTTCAAATCATTCATACAAAGGTTGATTAGTCAGGGAATAATTTTCAAACTCAAATTTGATTTGCAGTTTCAGCTGATGAACAAAATTTCAATTGGTATTCTGTACACTTCTATGGAAGAAAACTGCTACACAATACATAGTTTGTGTAGCAGTTGTGTAAAAATGCATAGCAAATTGCAATGTGATACCAGGAGAATTTTTCCCTGCTAGTGTAATTTGAAATGATATATGTATGGTAAAAAGAAAGACAGAATCACCCTCCAGAATCTCATTGGCCCGAATTCACGAAGGTGGTACAAATGAAACCATGGTTTAAACCATGGACAAAAACCATGGAGCGCCAAGTGTCGCATGGAATATTTCGTTACGAAATCAGTCATCTTGTCGATGAAATGATTATTTTGTCAAAATGAACATTTCATCCACGAAATGGTAATTTCGTTAATGAAACGGTCATTTCATCGACAAAATGCCAAATTTCGTAACGAAATATTCCGTGCGACACTTCGCGCTCCATGGTTTTTGTCCATTGTTTAAACCATGGTTTCATTTGTACCACCTTCGTGAATTAGGGCCTTCGAGTCTAAGAGCAGAAGTTACTTGGCTTCATTAGACACCTGTCATCACCAGAGGGTACCAAAAAATGTAACAAATGTCCATCAACACTCCTTTTTTTACCTTAATAGTCTTTTTCATTTTGCAAGAGAATTATTCTTGTGGTGACATTTACTAAAATGTGTCACAAAAAAGTGAATCTCACTCGATCCATTCAGAAATATGCCTCCAAGTTCTTCCACAGATGACTGTTCCTTTTCGTAATGTGAGTTATCGATTTTTCTCCTTCTCAACTGCAGTTAAGATATATACATTTTCTCAGAAAACAGCTGCATGACTTAATCTGTTGTGCGGAGCTTGAAACGGTGCAGCAAATAGAAAATGTCACCACTTGCCCGAGGGTATAAAGGAGGAAAACGCATTCTCTTTTTCACAATACATATTTAGCGAAGTATACTCCATTAGTTATGCATGTGGGCCTGCAGAAAGCATTAGGCTCATCAAACAGTGGCCTGCAACAAGTTGCTAGGCAACGTCCACACTGACCATAAATTAGTTCTGTTGTCGTTAATTTTCCTCGGGCCACAGCGAAGCAAAGCGGCCAGGAGGTCGTCTTGATTTAAAGCTTTCCGTCAGGGTGGCGTCTGTCTACAACCTGCTCAAGCCACAAGCAGAGACAGTCTCCTTGTGTAAATGCTGTTAATGCATTAGCCACAATGTGCTGTTTTAGAGGGATCGATGCTCCAAACTCTGTACATTAATGTGTGTGAGAGAGAGAGTAGCTTCAAACAAGTAGAAATTTTAAAACATTGTTATCACTTGGCTAAAAAAAAGTGAGACAATAAAAGAATTTTTATGGGAAGTACATAATATTTAAACATGCAGTATTCATTGTTAACACTATGCAAACGGGCCACGGTGCAGTCATTTCACAATTTCCCAGCTATTTGTTCATTATAACATAAAAATCTCTCTTTATTGACTGTCCTCCTCACAAAAGCATTACTGTCAAGTTCGTAAGCTTTGGAGAAATCAGCATAAAGAATAAGAAGAAAAGATGCATTTCAGATGATTTATATAATTTCATGTCTTGTAGAACATAAATTGATAGTGCCATGGGATACATTTGTGGAATTTATTGTGGCCTTTGAGCAGATAAACCAATACTCAGAAAAACTGAAAACATGATACTCTGAACAAGTATTATTACATAGGAGGCTTACATATTCAATTAATGTACAACTGTAGCAATGTCATTCCATTATAATTTCACTTGCGTAACAAGTCCAGCTGTGTAGAATTTATGCATGCTTTCTTCTTTTGTTCTGCTTCCCATTCTCATGTGAAGCTGTTGTGTGATCATCCTGGTACAGTGTGATTTTGGAAATATTCTTATTCCTCCTCCCATTCTGAAACTTTGTACCCAATATAACCAATGTATAGGTGTTCAGATGTAAAAGTCTAAAAAATCATTTGGAGTTTTCCTTTAAGAAACATGGAGCCAGCTATCCAAACCACGCTCTTCCAGCAATCATCACATTTCCTCTAGTGTTAGGATGAATTAACAAATTGCCAGTGGTTGATGAGAAGAGTTTCCAGAAATTTGAAGGAGAGGAGAACGATTTATCCAAGTGTCTGCAAATTTCACAAGTTTTAGTTTATTTAGTGGTCGTAGGAGACCACAAGGTTCTATTGTTGGCGACTAAGATTACATTTTCAATTGCTATGACGTAACTCGGTATGTATGGTGGCAGCCAAGCAATTAGTGGTGTTTGCCAAATGCAATTTGTTCTGATGTAATTCTATCTATGTGTGGACTATTAATGGCTGTACATTACGAAAGAATGTTGTTAAAAGATGTGACTTGAATTTCTTATTTGTTCTCTTCCATTTTTCTTCACATCAAGTGATGTTGTTTGCCATTTACCGTGTAACTTATGTTAGTAATGACAAGTGTATAATTTCATGACAAGGAAAAAGCACATAACATTATATTCATTTTATGTCTAGGTAATTTGACAAGGATAAGCAGCCTTCAATTTGCCTGGTTCATCGAGTGACCTAGATTATTTGAGGCGTACAATTGATATCAGAGCTGGTCTGGTCAAATACAAGTTGACATTTGGGGATGTTTTGGCAATAGTAATGCTAGGGTAATAATAATGACTGGGCCCTCTGGTAGAGCAGTGGCAACACTGAAGAAACTACCCTGGAGAAAGAAGACCTTAATATTATTATCATTACTGTCATTATTGTCATTGTGATCATTACGATTATTATCATTATTAGCGAAGGTATGTGCAGAGTGTACACTTTGACTGTAATCATAGTGTAGATGCAGTCGCAGATCGGGGGGGGGGGGGGGGGGGGGGGCACGCATCCCCTCTATTTTTTGTTAAAACAAAAGAAATAAAAAGACCAAAAGTGAGGGGGCACGTGTGCCCCATTAATTTTGTAAAGGCATCTCCTTGAATTCCTGGATCCGCCCCTGAGATGACCAGTTTGAAGACAGAAACACTTTTGTTAAACATTTCAGTTCCGGTACATAGCTGTCACAATGAGGCTTCAGTTTGTGTGATGAAATGAGTGTATTTAGTCAAAAAATCACATCGCATCCAGTGGGTTAAAGTAGAACAGGCTTACGTGTCACAGGATTGATGAGAGGGTGTAGCCTCTGGGTGTCAGGAAATAGAGAGCTTCTTGTCCACCTGTTCCTTGGCATAACTTGCAAGGTTGTTTATTCATGCCTGCTCCGTCTTGTCAAGCACAGAGTATATTATCACCAGAGGAGAGAAAAAGGGAAAAGATCAAGGCCTCAGCCTCTATTCATGAAGGAGATTTGCTTTGCCCTTGCCACATTGGCAAACCATCCTACTAATACTGGAACATATTTTGTAACAAGACTTACGCTTAGATGCCTGAAGGCTTGCCCACGACTTGCTGCGCAGAGAAAAATAAGTAATTCATGCAAACTGGGTTTGGGATATTGAGATGCATTTTGTTGGAACAGGTGGATTGTATACAGTTCTTTGCGGGCTGTTCTGAGGGGAAATATCCATGAATGAATTTGAATGCATCAAGGGAAGCAGCCTTATAGAGCAGATTTCTTTGCAAATTTAATCGTGATCTTGACATTAAACCCCTTGACTCATTTAGGACTAACAAATGATCCTCATCCAACTTGGCTCCTGGCATTGAGGATATGGTTTTGTCTCTTCAAACTCTCAGCCAGTTTTTAAATACATCATCTGTGTAAGACAATGAAGGACCTTGTAACTGAGGAAGACAGGTTTAGAAGCTGGGTTGGTATGGTGGCACATCTCTCTAGGTATGGGAACTAACTCTTTCTGCCCTTGGCAGGAATTCTTTAGGTAAACCAACCCATGCAGAACCTGACATTTTGTTTTACATTGTGTACAATATCATAAGCCCTCATTTACGAGAACAAAGCATTCACAGGTGTGGGTACAATCACATTTGCATTCTCAGAAAAACAGAAAAGAAACAAGCTTTCAATTTTATCACAATGGAAATGCATTGTTCAAATGTATAGAGCTGGCAACCTATTCTGAATGAATGAAAAAAAAAACATTCAATGAAATTTGAAAGCATGTTCCTTCTCCAGTGTAGAATTATGTGTTTGATAATGATAAAGAGATGAGCCAGGCTGGCGAGCAAATTGTGTTGCCTCGGGGAAAGGTGTCAAATCTGTAAAGATCCTGTGATCAGGCATTTCATTTGCAACATTTAGTTCAATATCCAGCTGAAACAGGATGATATCCACTGATGATCGGACTGATCTGGTCTTAATAGTATCACCCTGGGGACAAAGTCTCGGGAGGATACCGCAAGTTCAGCGGCACTTTATGCTACCACCTCCACCATATCACATTTCTTTTCCACACGCTACCTTCCACACTTTCTCGATGGATTTTATTCAATTTTGCCAGGGTTGGTGTTTTATAGGAGAAAAAAAATCTAGCCATCACCTATTTTTGGACAGCACCCTCAATGTTCAGATTTCTATAGGCTACACAAATACAAAACTGATATGTAATTGCAATAGCCAAGCTGCTAAAATGGGGGGTTTTTCTTTCATATTTGCTCTAGACATATGGGAAAATCTAGCCACTTGTACTTCGTGACAGCATATGCTGCAGTGTTCCAACTTTTTGACCACAAGAATAAATGCCCCGGATGTTTGAGCTCTGGTATAAATTGTGATGCATAGGACTACTTATACTATAGGTTAGTACAAGGGATACATTTGCATTTGTGGTAACATAATTCTCTAGTAGGGCCATTCTCAGATTAAGTGTTCAATTCCATGTGAGTAAAACCGAAAAATCAACCACAAAGTAATACATTCAAAGATGTGTTTTCGGAAACTTCAAAACCGGTCAAATACGAAACAAAAAGTGGAACATTCTAAATGATGGCCATTCATTGAGTAAAAAGGAATTGAAATAGAGCATCATATATGATTTTCGATCACCAATCAGATACGTTACCGCAAATTTACATGTTGTAATGGACTCCTAACTCTGAATTAAATTTATTGTTTTGATCCAATTTCTGTTCAGGAAAAGACATCTGTCCCCCCTAAAGATATTGGGGTTTTTCAAGAGGTAAAGATGTTGTCATCCCTTGCTAATTGGTAGAAATTATTTCTGTGTGGTAGGTTGAAATATGCTTTTTGCTGAAATGAAATATAACCTTAAGATTCACTTTGTATTTTTAGCAAATTTCGCTTACAAATAAAGTTTCGAATCCCACAAATCATGTAAAGGGAACGATCCGATCTGGAATTTCCACAGGAAACAAATATGAATTGCTTTCCTGGGGAAATAACTATTGAAAAACATCGAATCACCTTTGGTAACGTATCTGGTAAAATATAAGTAATGATTTTAGTTGTGTATGAATTAATAAATATCACCTGTTTAAATGAATGATGTAAGCCCAAATTAACCATTTTAAACATTGTACGTAATATCTAAACTATGAAGTGTAGTGGAAAAGAGCCCTAAATGTGAAAGCTGAGTTCTTCATTCACAGAATATTCTCATCTTACGTCTGAATGTATTTATCCATCTGACTATAAATATTCATTAAGTTTTGATGGATAATGCAAACAAGGTTTAAAAATATATTTTTGCAGGCACTTAGAAGGAAGTAGGTACAGTCTCTATGAACTCGATATGCTAAACAGTTGTTTGACCTATGGTAACGTATTTGGCTCATCCCTTTTAATGAAAATGAATAAATAATTGTTCAACTTATCAATGAATCTTGAGTAGTTCTTCATATGTTGAAAAACACTAGAATAAATATGCAACAGAACACTGAAACTTTTCTCGGAAGCGTTTCATAAACTACTTTTTACTCTTTCAAAGTTTGGTAACGTATCTGGCGTACCGTAAATGAATCTGTCGGTGAAGTTACAGAGCAATTTCTACTGAATATTCTTCATTTGACCATAACTTCAATTTTTTATGGAAGCGTCATTCTATGCAGAATTGTTTTATGAACACTTTGTTTTACATAACATTATTTGTCGCCGTGGGTGCCCTGAATTATACGTAACGTATCTGCTAAATCTGAAAAGCAAAAAACTGATATGCTGAATCTTAGCTTCGTCTTGTAAAATAAACGTTCAAAGTTGTTGCATAGAATATGAAAGTGGCTGAGTTTTATAGAATAGAACTTTGGAGTTTATAAGCACACAACGATTTGTTTGTAAAAACATTTACAATTTCTTTTCAGCATTTTGATTATGTGGTAATGTATCTGTCGGAAAACTTGGCATTAAGTTGTGAGACACTGACGCAGAAAGAAAAATCATGTCGAAGTGTTGCTCTTTTTCACCTCTCTGTCCTTTTGGTGTAAGAATATAATCCTGAGGTCCAACAAAACGAAGCATGTAATGTGTAGGGATGAATTTTGACCAGATTTGATCCCCAGAAAGCACAAGACCAATGAGCAAAATTCGGTCACGTATCTGGGGTAACGTATCTGTGGTAACGTGTATGGTCGATCATATTATTATGAGAGCGATATCTACCAAATATTTCTCACTTGTACTAAACTTTAATGTTGAATCGATGCATCATTCCGAGGAGTAATGTATAATATACAATTTGTCTGACATTGCAATATCTGTCGCAGTGGGTGGCGTGAAAAGTATGTAACGTATCTGTCCAAATAAAAGTGTAGAAAACCGATATTTCAAACATTGTACCGTATTCTCAATAAAGAGCTGTTGCACAAAAAATCTAAGTACTTGCAATGTATGAAGTATATCCTCAGGGTTTCATATACACAGGGTCATTGCATTGTCTTGTTATTTTCGCAATGCTGTAACACTAAAGAAACTGGTAACGTATCTGGCGGTGAACTTGGCGACAGGTTTCAAAAGGCTATAAAAAAAGAAGTCAATAAAAATTTTGGAACTTTTTGAGTATTGTGATTAGCACATATGATATGCTCATCGTCCATGAAAATGATATTTGGAAAGTGTGTTTGTGAACGGAGAGGAGCAATAAAACATAATTCTGAAATAGCCAGCGACACTGCGTTTTGGGGGACGTCTTAACGAAGTTTAACAGCAAAATTTTATACAAAAAGGCAGACAACCGCATTTGATCGTGTTTATTTTTAACAAATAAAGTCCTCGTGATATATTATAAACATTTAAATAGTATCTGATGGGTTTCAGGGAACCGCAAACTGTCATGGAATGTCGGCGACACCAAAATTCTGTATTTGAACGCTTTTACTGAGAATGGGCCAGTAGTGTTGTAATGTCCAAGTAGCAAACCCTGCTGTATATGGGAATGCTGCATATTATCACAGCAGATATCAGTTTTCATCTGGACTGCAGGTACTGTCCACCAAAATATCGCATTTTCACACCAGAATTGCGAGAGCAGTCATGACAGCCGCTCTCAGAGACTTGTTTCTGCTAAAATTTCCAATCAAAGCCTGCAGAGCATATCAAATTTTTAATGCCTTACTGTGACTTAATGACATTAAAAAAAAAACATTTCTCTTAGAAACTGGTAATAAAGTGTTAGAGTTTGCAAAACACTGATGCACGCTAAACTAGAATTCATTGGGAGTCTCTTATCTCTTGAGTCAGTAGTCATTCATACATGCATTCATTCATTCATTCATTCATTCATTCATTCATTCATTCATTCATTCATTCATTCATACATACATTCATTCATTTGTTTTTCTGTTTGCAACAGAAATATGTAATTTTCTTTACAGAAGTTGAAGGTATTGAGTCAGATTTCGGAAGTATTGTTGCCAAAAAAAGAAAAGAGAAGAAGCAACAACCACTGGTATGAAAGGACAGCTGTAAGTGTGATGAACTCCAGGACTTTCCTTATACTCGTCATGATGACTTTTATTTATTTTTTTTTCTTTGTGTTTTCTCATACAATCTCTCCATCATTGCTCCATAACTTTCCAATTTCTGAATGAAACCTAAACTCTTGGATTTGAAAGTCAGCTGTGCTGTAGGCTCTTTGGAGTTATTGGATGCTGCACATGGTGCATCAAAAGAAGCAAAAAAAATTTTTTCTCGCAATGATGTATTTTTAGTCCACATACAATATTACAAAAGCCCTCTAAATTTAGATATATTTTGAGCCGCAAATTCAAGCTTGAGTGGTTTTTGCCCCACAATGAAATTTCACCATTTCCGCGGCTGCCATTGCAAGAGGAAGTATTGGGCAATACAAGCGAGCGGTGAATTCATCCCGCAATTCGGGAGAGTGCGAGAAATCTTGCACAAACATGGGATCGTCTCCTTGGTGTGGAATGATTAACTGCTGAGGCAGCTGCAGGAAGAACGGAGCTGTGGCGAGGTTTTTTTAAAAGTGTTTGGGCTTTGATGGATGATTAAATGGTGTCTAATTGGAGCCATCATTCTGGGTGGTGCCAAGAAAAGGAGAAGGGAAATCAAGCTCCATCCAGTGTGTCTGAAAAAAACCATCAGTGCTATTAAAAGAGAGAGAGAGAGAAAGAGAGGTGTGAAGTGAATGCAAAGTTTGATTACAAGAATGAGAGAAAAGATGAAAAAGGAGAAGTACTGTATTATGCAAAGATTTCCCAAAGTACAAAATTCCCCCTTCCCATACCATTTCATAATATTATCATTATCGTATCATCATTAATCACTCTTATAATTCGTATTTCCATTATGCTATATATGTCATCATGATGTCATATTACACCGTTTTCCTTTAGCAAAAACTTGTCAACTTGAAATGCAATGCTGTAAAGTTTATAGCAAAATGCAAGAATTGTGTGTTTGATAGTTTGTCCAGTCTGACACAATTCTACATCAAATGAAGAGTTTGTTTGCAAAAACTGATAAGTCCATAATGGTCAAATGGAGATATTGGTGATTAAATGTCAGGAAAAATAAAGAGAATAATAAGAAAACTTTTGCTTCTTTTGACCATAACTTCAAAAATGTACCTTTATGTGTAGTGACCAGTATATCATGTAAAAGTTATTATTTTGTATATTTCATGACAGATGCTGTACTTCAAAATCTTCAAAAATGGACTTATCGGTTTTTGCAAACAAACTCTTCAGATGGAGTTCATTTTACCATATCTTGTAGTATGTAGTTACATGACCCAGATGTTTCATGCAGAATGCTCCCTTTGATGCTATGAATGTATTGTAAAAAGAGTTTTGTTACCAGAGTATAGCAAAATACAGTAGATACCAATTCATGAGAGCCTATTCTCTTCTTTTGTCTTGCAGATTTGGACCAGGAGCATGCCATCGAGAAGATAGTAAGCAGAATTAATTCCTCCAGAGGAGAATGAACTGAGTGAGTTTCATAATTCCTCAATATAACTTTCTTTGAAGCATGAAATGAATGATTTTCAATCACCATGTGTACCATGAAGCAGCCGGGGTCAGCCTCAGAAGATTTTGGTGCCATCTTGCATGATCAATGAAGAAAGGTTTGTGAGCTTTGGGGTCAAAAGGTCAAAACAGAAACTACGTGAGCCATTTCAATATGGTCGAAACATTATAGCAAAAGAAGGTTCATATGTGTTCTGATCTACTTTGGTCCCAGGATATGCTATGAAAAGGTTATGATTTAATAGATCTGGCAAATGTCAAAGATCATGGTTGTACCATATATGTGCAGTAACTCAAGAAATATAATCTGCTCAATATGCATCAATTTCCATTTAGTAATAAAGCACAACTGTTCCACATGTCAAGGTTAGTGATGAAAGTCAAATGTTAAGAATAGGAACATCCTTTATATTAATCTAAAAAATTCAATAAGTAAGTGAAAAGGGTCAGCAATCAGAGTTGAATTTACTCTGAAACAAATTTTAGGTTGTTTTCTAAGAGCCAGGAATGAGATTCAAAAGGAAAGACAAGACATGAGCTATTTCATATTCACTGGCCAATAGGTGAGTGGAGAAAGTCAAATCAAGTTTGAAGTGAATATATATGTAGATACGTACATATAACTCATTGTAGTAATAGCGTACTTAACTGCAAAGCAAATTATCACTTGCTACAATACCCATCATTGTTGTTGAGAATATGCAGACTTCGTTATGAAATGTTTTGCATCATAACCATAGACTAATGATAAAACAATATATTCAGTTTACAAAAAAGGGGATAAAGAAAAATGGTAGCACTTTACAAGCACAAGTGAAGTTTCAGCTTGTGCTTCAGAAATTCATTGTTTTATGCAGGACACGTGTCCGGTGTACAGAGTACAGGCTTTCATTCCCATTGTTTGTTTGGGTTTTTTTTTTTTGGGGGGGGGGGTTTATTGTTTGTAATTACTTTCTGAGCCAATTTCATCCTGCCAAGTATCTATCTGTGTAAATAAACAACTTTGTATCCAAAAACAACACAAGAGCAATTACTCATCAAATCCAGGTCTTGTATCAAAGAGTGTACGCACACTTCTGCTCGATTACTTGACTCCCGTTTGACATAAGCAGCAGTTAATGGTAGGTCAGTGCACACACTTGAATTTCTCAATGAATCCCACATGTTTCTAAATTTGCTGTGGCCCGTTATCAATGACCTGGGCAGGGGTGTAATTCAATTAGGGCATCAATAAGATTGGAACAGATGGTGCACTCATTCATTCTATCTTACCATGCCGAAGTTGAACTGGGCGGAACCAGGTGATGTAGCGGGGGGATGTGGGCATAACTCGGCTATGCCTTTCCGCATTTAGCGCTCCACTGGTGCAGCTGACGCCCTTCCATCACTTTCACAGATGCCTCTGACAACATCGCATTGTTATGTTTATGATCCTGCAAGAATTACCCAATTTACAGGCATGCAATATTGATTATCAAATGATTTGGCAAGTCAGAAGTTGCTAGAGGGTATACAGAGAGTCGTTTTGCTGTTCTCTTTAATTATTAAATGTATAATTGAAACCTCAAAACTCATAAACATAGAGATTAGTCACTTCAAAAGATTTTAGATTTAACATCCATGTGTCTATAAAGCAGGTTGTCTGTGCTCATATGTCTTATGATTAACTTTGGCCGATCATGTAAGGCTACAGAAATAACCATAAGAAAGTTAGCTGGATCTAGCAGAAGTTACCTTCTCTACCTGTTAAGTTCTGGTGAAAAAACAAAAACAAAAAACATGATCCCCCTGTTGCAAATTGCTTAGAAAAGTTAGGGTTCATTTATGCTCTCACCAGAACAATATCAAAATATACTTCAAGCCTGATATATGTTGAGTTGCAGAAATAATTTGAGAAACTCTGGCTCTTATGACTTGAATTAAGAACGAACAAAGAATTTGCTCGGAAATTCAAAAGAGCCTTACCTCTTTTTGGCAGATTCCAACAAGTTTTTAAACGAGCATCGCCATGCCGTTACCGCCATGGAGAGTTTCAAAAATTTTATTTTGGCATATGTTCTAGATAGTTGACTTCTTTGTGAAATGAGGTTTGCATATGATGCCAGGGACAGGAATATTCTGAGAGCTCTGGGCCCCGTTTTATCAAAAGTTATAATCAATTATAAATTTCCTTACCAAGCAGGCTGCCATAGACTTACCATAGAAATAAACAATATAATCAATAATAACTCTTCATAAAACAAGGCCCTAATGAGGTTACAGAACACACAGATCAGGTGTAGATGTGAATTGAGTGGATGGCTCTGTGAAGTAATGGGCCACCTTGCTCAAAACGTAGGTACTATGTCATTTACAGTAGCTAGCTATTAAAGTTAGTTACCAGATTTGAAATTAGCTCTGAGAATTCTGTAGTTTTCTTCCATTTCCCAAGCTACTTTCAACCCGTTGAAGACTGGCTGATTTTGCTACAACACGCATTTCTCATAGACACCTGCTTGAGTATATTTGGGACACTTCCTCAACGAGGTAAAAAAAAAAAGATATTACAGAAGGAAAAAAAAGTAGGACAGCCCTTGAAGCCTACATGAAATAATATCAAAGATCACATTGTATCTATCTGTCCAATCAAATCGCTCGATAAAGTTTCTACATTTTGTATTTTGCCGATACGTTCCCATCAACAAAACTTCCTTTCTTTAGGATGTGTTATTTGTATCTCCATTTCCTCTTCCTCCCCTTATTCTTCATTGTCTTTGTTGTGAACATTGCCACTTTCAGGAACTCTCCCTTTCCCGGTAACTCTGTACATTTTCATCAAGTCTCTTTGTTCCAAGTTGCACTTGTACCTCGGAACCTGTTTTTCTCTTCAAGCGTTCCATACCTCCTGTATCAGATATAAACAGTGTTGAGTAACTGAATCTTGATTCATCAGGCTGGCAAATACCGCGTGTTTGTGATCAATTACCGAAGAGTGTGAACAGAATGGGTTTGAGGCGGGGCCTGGTGGTCAATATTTGCCAGGAACACGGAGAAATACCCACCGAGATCGGAACCCATATTTGGGCCTGCAATTTGAGTGTGACGTAGGACATTTCTAGAGAGTGGTTCGGACAACAAGGAGAAAATTGCGTGAGGGCATCTCAGCTCTCGTATGAGAAAAATTTAATTGTTCAGGAGTTGATATGCCAATCAAACAGTATATAATAGCTATAGCTTCTTTCAGCATACAAGAAGATATATGAAGGCATGTCTAATCGTACTTGTACCATGTCATAGAATATTTTTGGACTTGAATGCATCTCAGTCTTTAAATCTTAAGTCTAAAGTTTGCCCAAAAGTGTGAGATGGAAATCTTTTCAATGAAATCATATTCATTGCAAATAAAAACAAAGAGTAAATGTGACTCACATTGGTGTTTTGGGAATAAACAGGTTATGTGACTTCTGACAATTATATGATTATTCAATTTTCATGCCTTGAGGTCTGAAAGTTGATGTATTAATGCAATTTACATTTTGAAAGAACATACAGCCACATTTGGGACAAAAAATTCCCTTACATCTGACTATTTGCTAACGTATTAGACTTGACTTTTGCAAGAAGAGCTTGAATATGAGTCTAATTTCTAAACATGCAGAAGCTTCAACTTAAAGAGGTGATTATACAAGTTTGGAAATATGAACTGACAGTGACAACATTTAGATAGAAGTTTTATATACGCCCACCATTCATGATATGGGGCATATTGTGTGTTGGAACCTGGGCTTATAGTGTTTTGTTAACATGAATACATATGTCGTTTGTTTCTCCAATACCTTAGAAATATCTGATTTTCAGTACAGCAGATTGGTGCTCGTGAAAGAAACAAATCTTGTCATTCTGTTCATTATACATTGTGCTTTAAATGTCCATGATATAAGCACTGCATTTCATATTTATATCCAATGCATTTCATATTTCTATTTAATGACAATTTTACTCACTCCTCCAAACAGAGGAGCAAGGGTTGATGTAACGATTGGGGCGGGAAGAAATGATGAAAAGGTATAGCACGCCGGGAACTACAAATGTTAAAGCAATTTGTCAAAAGGGACACTGCTGTCTCATATTGTCTTGTATGGAATGTCTCCAGTTTCCTAATTGAACAAATACCGAACCTTTTCTCATTTTCAGAATACCTGCTGTACAAAGAGACAGGGAAATATGATCATTAAGTACCCGACCACCATTTGCAGATGCTTCCGCGAGAGGAAGTATGATGGCTGGAGCATCTGGCAGCAGCCACTCATTTATCGATTAATTGGTAAAATTACTGTGACATTTCTCCGCAGCCGCGGAATTTGGTTCAATTTCCAAATTGATTGCATTTGCAGTTACAGGTGACAGAGTATAATGGAGGGGGTATGGGGGTCCGTCCGTGCGGAATTACAGAATGCATCAATAATTCAACCTTCCAATTTGCCTCTTAATGCCGTCGGGAAGTAATATTGTTTCCATAGAAACGGTATGGTTACTCCATCAACCTACAACTATCCATGTGGGCTTGTGATGATAAAGAGCACATGTCTTTTTTTTTCATTATTATTTTGCTGTTATATTCTCCAGTTGCCATGGCATCTTTAACAGTTTCTGTGCATAATGCCAATTTGCAGTTACAAAGACTTGGTTACCAGCTTTAATGCTGTATATATAATTTCTTTAATTTTTGTCTTGTCTTGTAAATGCTTCACCTCAAGTGTAATGGAAGTGTGCTTTAGTGTGATAAAGATGTTTAAAACTGAAAACAAACATATCTATAAGCTGTTTGTGAATATTGCAAAATTGCACCCTCACACAAGCAAAAATTTGATATCTGTCTGCACAGAAAAAAAAAATTGTGAATATACTGTAAAACCAAAAGCATTCATGGCATGAAACTTTCGTGAATTGCTCCTGGCACCCAATGCATTGTGTAGACAAATTGTGCATGTATTTTACTTTCATAAACCTTGGCTCCCTTACAAAATTCACAAAAGTTCCATGCATGTGAAAATTTCTGGGTTTTAGGGTATGGTGAATACCTATGCACACTCAGTACTAGACATACACTTAGACATATATAAGGCTATGAAATATGAACATTCTGAGAAGCATTGCATGTATTTTTTCTCTTCCATTCATATGATCAGACTTTATCCACACACAAAAAAAAGAACCATTGCACTAAACAGCAACTGAAAATGCATTTTAAGTCTAAAGCTAAGAGGTATGACAGAATGGAATGAGGTACAGCTCTTTTATCAAATTCTGAAATAGCGCGCTTAAGAGGTTGCAAAAATATGAAAAAAAAAGTGAAAAGCCTTTATTTTTTCAGGTGATATTCATATCTGAGGCAAATGTTTACCATGTGAAACTTATCATTTTCAAATTTAATGTAAAGCAATATTACAAGAGCTACAAAAAAAAATGAGGTTTCCATTACAGAGAACAAAATAAAAAAATCAAATAAACCAATCTGTAATTCCACTGTGGTCCCTTTCATGAAAGCTGAATGTAATACAAATTTTTTAAAGAACTAATAACCACAATTATTTGAGCCCATAGATAAAAAAAAAACAAATGTAGTAAACATACGTAACTTAAATCCAACTGCAAAAGAGGTAGAAAATTAAAAGTTTATTGACTTCTATTTGAGTAGCAAACTTTTTTTAATCCGTTGAGGACGAGTCCCTAGTAAACTCGGCCATGTGTCTATGGGAAATGCGCGTTGTAGCAAAATCAGTCCGTCCTAAACGGGTTAAAGGTAGCTACAGTGTTTCTCAGCACAAAGTAAGGAAGAAATGTGATTGCTCAAGGCTGAATATTCCAATGATGTTCATCTTTCATTGAAAATGTTTGCCTTGTCCAGTGTTAAAAATGAGTATATATTCTGATAAGCCGTGTTAGTATGCGTCTTATTGAAAGGTATACATGTTAGATGTAGACGAGAAGGCTTCCCTAGGGCCATGTCCCTGTTTCAGTGAAATAAAATCCTGGTTTGAGTGCTCTTGTCACTCTTGTTCAGAGATTAATGTGAGATATTTCATCACAAGCCCCACGGACGCATGTTACTGAGGTGTACAAGCTTAAAGCGATACACCGTCAGTCCAATAAACAGAGCTCAGGTTTCGTGAGAAAGGGCGATGGAAACCGGAGGAGGCCGTGTTTATTGATGCGCGGAGAGTCCATAGGTGTCATCCCTTCCCCGCTGACATTCTCATTGGTCAGCTCTGCTCCCACGAGGGCGGTCTCCGTCGATCTGAGACTTTGACCCTATTCCACGGCAGGTGTCACATCACATGTCCTCAGCTTGGCCTGAGCTGTCAGGTGTCATCATTACACCATCATCACAAGTGTCCACTGCTTCCTTCACCAAACATCCTTGGTATAGTCTTAAAGGGTGTGTACAGTTCTGGTCAAGGTGTAGATTTAGCTTTTAACGTTTTGCGAGATATTCAGAAACCACTCTATGAGATGTCAAAGAGCATGTAGTTCTAAAGGGTATCAAAAGTTTATTCCATGAAAATCTGTTTTGAAATGGCTGAGATATCCAAAAACAAGGTGAAACAAAGAGATCTCAATAAAGCTGTGGCATGTCGCCTTTTATTATTAGCACTTTTTTGGATATCTCAGCCATTTGAAAACCAATTTTCATCAAATAAACGTTAAAATTACATGCTCTTTCATATTTCATAAGAGGCTTTTCATTATCTCACTTAGGAATGTTCAAAACATGAATCCCTACCTTAACCAGTACTGTACAGTCCCTTTAAGTATGAAGAGACTCTGAGCAAGGGCGGATCCAGGAATCCCGTTAAGAGGGGCGCAAGCAATATTTCTGGTGCTACTTCCAGGTTTTCATCTCATTTTTGTCTTTTTATTTCTTTTGTTAAAACAACAAATAAAGAGCGGGCGCGCACCTCGTGCCCCCACCCCCCCCCCCCCCCCCCCCCCCCCCCGATCTGCCACTGCTGAGCACACGTTACTTTTGCTAATATGAAAGACCCTTTAAAAGAGAATGAAATTCAAACAAATATGTTGACTGAGTGAATACAGCAAGGTTAGTAGAACACATAAGTAAAGTTTCATGAAAATTGGACAATCCTTTCACCAAAGTTATGAATGTTTACAGTTTGTGGTACTGCCATCACAGAATGAGAAGACTGCAACAGTCTCTGACATCACTACAGGACAGTGATAAATTAAGAAAATATAGCTCAGAGAATTAAACTTCTTTTCACTCTCCTAACTTAATAAATGACTTACCTCTTCAAGAAAGCAGGGGAATAATATCACATTTAACATATGCCAGGAACAAGTTAAGGGAATATGTGCTTTTTTCTATTAAAAAAATTTAAAAAATAAATTTTATGGAATTCCTGTTATATAGTTTCTTTATAACAGCACTAAGACTTTAAAAATCCATAACTTTCACAGAGATTGTCCAATTTGCCTCAGACCTCACCGATGTTTTTACTAATATAACTGCATTCACTCCTTCTCACAAGTACCTACATTGTTTATATTTGTGTTTAATTCCCTGCTAAGACCCTGATAAAAATATTCTAGTTATATGAATATCACAATGAATTTTCAATGAATATTTCCACAAGATAAAGATTCAAGCTCAATCACTCATCAGCATGCACTTACTGGTTTCAGTAATGGTTCTCTAATGCAAACCCATCAATCAATTACTTAGGAGAAACTTTTTGACAATTAGCATAAATTCAAAGACAGTAAGCTCACCACTAGAGGAGAACAAAAGAGCAAACAAAGGAAGTCAAGCTATAAGGGAAAATGATGACACTTAAAGAGTGTACATTTGAAATGCCGGAACTGATTGAATTTCAAGAAAATGTGAAAATGAAGACAGTCAGGTAACTAAACCAGGGCTTTGATTATCAAAATGATAATACTTTAATGTTTAAAATTTTCCGTACTTTTGATATCTTACACTTGACCAATGTCATTAAACATTTAATGTTGTAGAATGAGAGTATTTTCGTACAAAATCTTATATCTTTTTGAACATATACCTGTCATGTGATTGATGGGTTTGCTACTTTGGGTAAGTCCTCTGTTGGGTGTGATGTGAGATGCCATGGAAACGTGATTGTTTTCAAGTCTACCACATTGCCCATAATGTGTGTCATGTCTGATTAAACTATGCTGGAAGTTAGTACAGTACTTTCTACAAAATTTGTAGCAACTATTCATACATGTTAAAACATTGCATTCTCATATATGCAGCACTCGGGGGGGGGGGGGGGGGGGGGGGGGGGGGTCTGCATGTGTCGTGCAAAGCATAAACACTGCTTTGAAAATGATTTTGGTATCGTTTTATATCATAAAGTATAATTTTGCAGAAATCTTTATTCGTGCCTTGAGCAACCATTCTGTTCGATATGTCATATATCTACCTACACCTCAGAATATACAAGTATAAAAATGTAATTGATGTGAACTATATAGCAATAATATAAACTACCTTCAATCTCTTCCATCACCATAGTCTTTGACATCATCATCATCATCTTCATTTGGTACGAGTCCTATAAGTTTTCACAATTACATTCCTGCAACAGAAATCTGAGGTGATTTATGTAATGTAAAGTTCACCAAAAATCAGTCCAACTAATTTGCTAAGAGAAGAGGTCTGTGTTTAATTCAAAATCTTATGTCTCACTGAATGAAATGCTGGTAGAGTCTTTGAATATCCTGGTCCTGTGAAACTGAGTGCAGCTATATCGAGGTAACTGCTTCACTCCCACTTTGCGCACGGTTGTTGAAGGATGAAATATCATCCGTTCTGTAGGAGAGGTAGTGATCACCAACCAGTATCAATTATCACATGGCATTAGTTCATCAGACTTCTTCGGTTGCCTCGATCCGCCAAGCCCCAGAAGCCGGTCATGGTTTGTGGGTGATAATGTATCATTAATCCCCTGGCATGTCTCCCCACATATTTGTGTCTCTGTTTGTTTTGTCTTTACATCTGTCTGTTGTTGGATAGTGAAATGGTAGGCTCGTGTATTCGCTATGTAAAGAGGATTAAACATCATCTGATCATGTAGTCTAGCATTATCATATATGGCATTTAGGGGAAGTTATATATATGAAAATTTGATCATGGAGATTATTTTGGCAACCCTACTGAACTAAATAATGTTAAGGAAATGTTATTTAGACACAGTGTAGACATAGATGTACATATTCAGTCAACATCACTCAGTTTCCTCTCGAATGGATTGTTTTGTGGGTTTTTTCTGTATGTTGAGAAAAGAAAAGGAACATTTGTGTATGTGTCTCATTCGTTTTAATATAAGATATTGTCTCCCACAGAGAGTTACACTGTATACCAGCTAAGAGGGTGTCCATTCTCAAAAATTTACAAAATTCAAATGTACAATGGTTTACCTTTTCCATCAACACTGCAAAATAAATATTGCAATGTTACCCAAATTGAGAACACTTATAATGCCTTGTGCTAAGTATGAAACATCTGGAAATATCTGATGGGTAAAAATCTAGAGGGATTAAAGGTGAAAGTTGGATGAAACATATTGTAAATGTTTGTGATTGAAGTTATTACTAGAAATTACATTGGTAAACTTTATACAAACTTAGAGGAGGAAAGACACACTCCAGTGAGCACATTTTCTGGCCTCATTTGTGGTGGCTTTCAGCTTAGTCGCTGAGCAACTTCCACCATAAAGTGGGTAGTTTCCTGAAGTTGTAATATTTCACTGTCGGTGAGAATGGCCCTATTGCCCAGAGAGCAGATCATAAATACTGCACTTGACCTTTCATTAGCCCGCCATCATGATACATCTGGGTAGACGATGCATTGTTTATGGGTCGGCGTTGCGACGGCTTCTACCACCACCATGCCCTGGGTCAGTTTATCACCGCGCACTCCCCAATCGAGCAGGATGTAGATGACACCGCTCATTTAGATCTTGTTATTTGTGCACGCTTTGTCTAGACAATCACAAACAACTGTCAGATGACTCTCCCTAAAGAAAGATGCCTGCCTCTTTTTTTTTTCTTCTAAATTTCAGTGCTTCATTTGACAAGAATGGCGATATTGCAGACATCTATTGCAAAGAATGAAGGTCATGGAAGCATTTTTCAGAGTTCCATCAGGGATGAGCAAGAATTCCAATCTGGAGCACGTTTGAGAACAAGAATTTTCAATCCTGGAGCACATAGATAAAACCATGCAGTGATTGAAGCATGTGTAATGTGGCAGCAGTTGTTGGCATCATCAAGTGTAAAATATACAAATTGTCAGGATACATACTTGCACCTGCAGTTTTTTCATACTCAATCTGTCATCAACTCATGATCTGTAGACTTCTGTAATTTGTGGGGTTCTCTAGCTATAACTATCCACCCATAGAAATGTATCTTGACTAATGCTCTGCCCAAAGAGTCTATAGGTACTGATGGGCTGTGAAACAAGAAATAAAGGAAATACAACTTCTTTACTCTGTTGGTTTTGTTGTTATTTTATAGCATGTTATTTTATAGCAGCTGAGCCTAGCATCAAATAACTTAGATGTCCCTAACAGACACTCTATTTCCTGTTTTTAGAAGATACAGAAAGAGGCCAATTAATGTGCACTTTGCTGTTTTTAATGAAAGCTTTGGCTTCTTCCATAGCAAGGGATAACCAGGAGGCCTACATGTGATATGTCTTGAACATCAGAGCCATAGAGGAATGTGAAAATATTTGTAAAAATATGTTGCCATTTCATAGACCAGAATAATGAGGAGTACTGCCCAAAAGACAAAGTCATGTGACAATGATTGTATTCAAATTTTCACTTTTTGGTTGTTTTTGACTGTGACTTTCTCTTTGAGGCTTAAACCTGCCTTTAACATTGAGCACTCATTGTAGAAAGGGAAAAAAAAAACCTGAGGAGCATTTAAAAGATCAATATTGAGCAGTTGAATCAATGAGATTCGTACACACTTGAGGAAGGATCCCAGAAGGTATTCATCATGGAAAAGTTTATGGAAATTCAAGGGTGTGTTAGAAGGAGAGATATTCCATGTAGAGTCTAGTGTACACTGAATATTTACGCTCACGTTCGTGAATCTCTGGAATAGACATGCATATTTGAATTTGTGTAATTGAACAGTGGTATATAAAGCAAGATGTTCAATTGTATATTTCGGCAGGAAGTGAACAGAAATTTCTGGCTCCTCGAAATACAAAAGTATCAAAAAGTGAAACAGAGACGGAAGAAAGAGGTGGGATTTGCATTTTTCATTTTTCCCTTCAGGTCAAACAATGCATTGTTCACTTTCATCCCCCCTGACATTTGCAGACTCTCATGTTTCATGGGGGAAGCCATGGCTTAAGTTTGTAGTTACGCCAAACCTCTGAGATTTACAGAGACAATAAAGTCGGAGTATCTTCCCTGGACATTTCCAAAGGAAAGATTCAAACCCCTCTTGCTGGAATAAGAAGATCCAATAAACCCAGCAGAACTGATGTGGAGACAGTGCCATGAAAAATGAATTTGTCTAAATTGTTAAAACACTGCTTCAACACACACACACACACACACACACACGCTTTGAAGATTAATGAAGTAAACAGAACGGATTTGCATAAATTCAATATCCAGGACAGAATATTGTGACTGCAACATCTGTATTAAAAACTTGGTATTTTCAGTCAGCTATTTGAAGTACTTTTTAATAATCATTTCAATGTAACAGTTCCATATACAGCAACTCATGAATTTAGTATCAATTTGAATCACAAGCAGACATGTCTGAAAGCAAATAAGTTTCTGGTTTTATCAGGTTTAATCTCTTTGATATCTTCAATCCTTTTGATGTAGCAGTTTCGTATACAGCAACTTGTGATTTTAATTTCATTTTTGGTCAAAAGCAAATATGTCTGAGAGCAGAATATTTTCTGGTTTTATCAGGTTTAAAATCTATTTGGTATCAAAACAGAAGGATGCAAATGAAATGGATTTCAGAACTAAAAGAAAAGGAGCATTAAGGTCCACACGTACACACACACGCACTCGCATGTACATGCATGCACACACACACACACACACACAAAGAAAAGTAAGTAAGTAAGTAAATCAAGCACCAGAACAGCACTGGCATGTCTTTTTGTGTGAGCAGGTCATTTACTATCTTTAAAAATTGTGGAGTTTTCCCAGCATTAATGATGTTTCTTTTTAGTGCCTTTTCATGTGATTCTTACCCTCAAATTCATGCTGAATGTATATAATTTCCTCAACTGAAGAGTTTATGTAAAGGATTTCTGATTCTCCATGTTCTCAGTGACTCGGGTATTCATGTCACATCCAGTCTCATGAATGAGGCCTGCCTTTGAAAAGGTCAGTTTTGCAGACGTGCGATCGACAGACATGCGACCACTTCGTGCCATTTTCGCTGTCAAGATTGATGATATATGAAATCAGGAGTATGAAAAATGGCATTTGAGTGGCCTTTTTTTAGCAAATGCAGCTGGAAAAGCTTAGTCAACTGGGCAGACTTCTGATCCAGTACTCCTTTTTCTACTTGTCTGGTTGGTGAATGACAGTCAAGAATTGTAAAAGTTGGTGGTTGCTAAGTAGCAAAGACTGTGAGAGATTTTTGCTGCAGAAGCAGCTTTCTGTATAGCTCAACAGGTTTGCTCCGCAGTGGAGGAACTCAAAAAAAGAGGCAACCCAGATTGGAGGCAAGTTGATGGATGGCATGGCAACATTCAATTCAAAAACTTTGTGATGAAGCAGTCACAAGAGATTTTTAGTTTTTCTGATATACTGTATAATGGTCTTGGTTGATAACAATTCATGAATTTTTTCTTTAAGCTTCTTATTAAATCCATGCACTGTCAGCTCATTTTCCTCCATGCTCGATGGAATTTCACGCAGTCTTGATTTGCACTACATTTTCATTTCAGACAGCCAAGGATTATGAGAGTAAGAAGCTTATGCATCATTTGATTGGGAAGTAGGTCTCTCTCAGTATTGCCAGAAAAGTAGGGTAAGCAATTTGACTTCTAAAGCCTTTTTAAGAAATTCTTTTCAATTCAGAGCATTTTCGTCATGTTGCTCTTGGAGATGTCAATGTATACTTGCTTAAAAATAAAAGTTTGCATGCGACCAGGTTTAGCTGGTAAGGCAATGTGGGTAGGTCATAAGCGGCTTGAAGGAAGGCTATATCATCAGAATCTGTGAGCGTATGTGTGTTTGTATGGTAAGCCTGTTTGTTGCCTTTTGTTGTTATGGACATCCTGACTTTTACGTCCTAAGTGGAGCAATGTAAAACAAGGCATGCATAATTGATCTTGTATTTGGAGATGGCCCGATTCTCAGAGGGAAGGCTTGAGCAGGTGAATGAATATTAATGGAGTGTTCTCAACCAAGAGTGTGTGATTTGCACCCACTTGGATTCCCCTCTGTCCTCACCCCCTCACCCCCCCCCCCCCCCCCCCCCCCACCATGCACCGACACCACCAACACCACCATCACTCTTTGAACCCCAGCTGTGGTAAGAATCCTGTCTCCCTTGGCTGAACACCATAAACATTTCTTGACATCTGCAACTGTTTTCACAATGCCAATTGATGCCTCCACGCATCCCACCAAGCTCATCAGTACTCCTGTAATGCTTGGCTGTCTGGGGACTTCATGTTCTTTGCGATTCCTAAAGTTCTTCCCTTGTGCTACCAATTTCAAATTACTTTTTTTAAATGGAACAAATCAAAGTTTTGTTGTTTTTTTTTAAGGCCATGGCATTCCTTTGTTGTACCTTGTTTAGGATGCCAACTTAACAAACTAACATTGATAATGTATTTTTGCAGTTAAAAGGCCCACTATCATTTTGATTACCAGAAAGCTTGCATACTTCATCAGATTTGTAAATGATGTCAACTGGGTTTTTTTCAGATATTTGCAGTTAATTTCTTATTGTAAATAACACTCCTTTATTTATCTTAACCATTTCTCTTGTTATATAACTTTTGTATGCTTGTGTGCACTTTTACATAATGCTGTGTAATGTTAGTAGTATGCTACACAAACTAATTGAAAACAATTTCACAGTTTCATGGGGTTTTAGTGCTTACTTTTGATTTTAGATTAGTGTACTGATCAGTAATCATTTAATAAATACATTTCAATGGTTGAAAGTTCATCATGGCAGCTGATCTTGAAAAGACCTGTCTAAAGAGTGACCAAAATATGATGTGGATCTTTTGGTTTTTTTTTACTTTAGATATTAGTATGCAAAATAGGTTCAATTGCCATGCTGTATATAAGTATCTATACTGGATTTGATAGTGTCTTATTGGTCTACATTGTGTTTGATGTGGGATACAACACTTGCACTTAATTTGTTAACAAAAATTGCTGACAGTAAGTTATTTACATTTGTAACTTGGTGAGAGTTCCATGTTTCATTTTGAAATGATATCCATATGTACTGTACCATTTCATTAACTACAGTAAACCTTATATTTCTGTACTTGTATGGAAAGTACAAAAATGGAAAGAAAAATCAGTTCGTAAAAGGCAGTTCCCTTTTATCTTGCAAACTCCTTTTTTGTTTCCTTTTTCTTTATTGCTCCTTCCAAACAAGCGGCTGTGTTAACACATTGCGCATTGCTTTCGCTCCACGAGTTGTATTATTGATGACAAATTGTTTTCCCCCTCAATCGAGAGAGGGAGAGGTGGGCCTCTGCTATGATCGTTCATACATCTCATGCTTGTCTGGATTCATTAGTTTGATGGACTGTAAATGAAAGTCTGTCTGAAATTTGATTAACATTATTCCATCACCAGGCCGGGAAAGGATGCTGTAAAGGAGTTGAGCAGAATGCATCTAAAAGAGCATATTTATATATTCATCTGTATTTTTGTGCACAGAGCCACGATTCACTTCAATATTTGTTTTTCAAAACTCTAAAATAGAGCATTTGTATTTGTGATATATTCCTGCATGATATAGCGTGTTTGTTACCTTTGACTGAAGATGTAAGTGCATAAGCAACAACACTTAGCATTCTTGGTTGTTCTTTTTACATAAAAAGACATAAGGATGAAGATATCTGATTCCTGATATAGCTGACAATTGATATAGTTTAGCTTATATCTCTGTGCATGCCTATATGTGAGTTTCTATCAATATTAATAATTACGCTTATTTGAGTATGCATCAAAATGATTGTATCAAATTGATATTATCTTTTTTACCAAAATGATCAAAAAAGAGTCGAGTGTTACAGGAATGGGTTATAATTGGGAGAATATGTTCACAAAATTTTGCCCCAGGCCATACCCTCAAAGGATGTTTTGTTCAATCAATATTTACTCCGTTTTAGAGGATTGATGTTTAATTTCGGAAAATGTTCTTTTTCATACTCTTTGATGGCTATTGCTGCTTTTCTTTGTTTGAGAAGAAAAAATATGTCTACCATGCTTTTAGTCTGCGGATTTGTGTATGATGATCTGTATGAATGTTTATTTATTTTGCAAAGCTTGTCCATTATTAGGTGTCTACCCATGAGACATCCATCCAAACATACATACGTGCTTAAGATGCCTTGTCCCACTTCCTCTTTGGATCCAATCATTTGTCTGACACGTTTCCATGTTCCAGTTCCTCCGAGATTACCCATACCCCATCAAATGCCCCCGAAAAAATTGGGTCACAGCCACTTATAAGTCATTCCTTCTCCAGTATTACCCAGTTGTGTTTTTAAGTCTACACACAAGATAGGGAGGGGGGTCTGAAACCTGGGGTGTGCGTTCTTCACATTTTGTACCCTGCACTGGACAGCATGAGTACCGACATACCTGCAGGATTATCCACACGTGTATTATAGTTAATTGCTCTTGAGATGACACAGGGCTCCCTCGTGTGGCAGATGCAGCTATCCTTGCCTCTAGTTCCAGAGGTCGAGCACCACCAGCATAATAATGACAGCATTCTTTGAATGGTGTTTCATAAACGCTTTGAAGCAAGCACTGTTCATTAACCTGTTGAAGACTAGTCTTGAGTATACTTGGTCAAGTGTCCATGGGAAATGTGTATCATAGAAAAATCAGCTTGTCCTCATCGAGTCAATATACTCCTTTGTGCAATCTTGTAAGACACCATCATTAACATTAAACCAAGAGAAGGCATCTGTTATTTGTTGGAATTAGCTGTACTGAACAGTAAAAATCCTGCTATATGATGTTATATGTTAAGGATCTTTCATTAAGTTGGCAGACCTCAGCTAAATGATTTGATGATAAACATGCAGTGACTTGTAGTGGCTGTAATTAGCTGTGTACTGTAAGAAAGGAAACCAATTTGGCATGTAATGCATTGATCTCAAATGTCATTGCCAAGAACATGTCAATATCCGTGACATTGAATTCATGTCTGCTGCGTTGTCGTGTACACCACTTATTTACCAAATAGAAAATATGATCTTATAGAAATTGACAAGTCCCCAATGCTAAATACAAGTGTGCATGTCTTATGTGCATAGAATTCATGCAAAAAAAAATGTTGTATGCATGGTGTTATTTTCAGAATACAAAGAAACCCAAACATGAAAAAAAGGTTCAGAGCAAACAAATGCCTCAACTGGAAGGTAATTGTTCTTTTCTTAAACAAGCAGCACAACATGAACTTTGAAATCATATTCTTTTTAGGCCATGAAGTCCTGGGGTACATTTGGTGATCTTCATCCTCAAGTTGGCAACTTGAGCAACTCTGAATTTATACTGCATTTCTTATGTTGTGCCAGGGCTGAAAAATTTGAATGTCCAGATGACAATTTCTTACAGAATTGTCTCCCCCCCCCCCCCTCCCAAAAAAAAGTAGACAATATTTTTTTGTGAATTATGTATCAAAAATAGCATGTACTATGTACAGTCTTTAACATCACGATAGTGATATTAATTTTTGTCAAATTCTTTTTTCCTAAACAAGGATTTAAACTCAGAGCTGATGGCAACAATTGTCTTACAATTTCATGACCATGAGGATTTTAATCTCATGACGCATGATTATAAGTGATGATTACTCAATGCACTCAGAAATGAATAGCTACAAAGTTTCAGATATGATATGTGTTAATGAGAACCAAATTTTACTCATGCAGTGCTTCTTGCATTACAAAGATGCCAATGATATTGTGTCCTTACTGTCAAATTTTATGACAGTCATGATCAATTTTCATCTTTCTTTTTCATTCACTTTTAGTGCTCTCCATGTTCTTGTGCTTCAAAGTTGACCACTCTAAACTCAGTATATCCCATAAATATGTCTGTCTCTTTTCTGCCTCTCTCTATATATCTTCCTCTTTCTGAATTGTTATCTTTCCCTGACTTAGAAATTTAGGCACGCATCTTTCACTCACGTGGAGATTGTTTGTGGTGTTTCCAACCACTTTTTTGCTTTTCTTGTGTCTTGGCAGTTCTGAGTAAAACGTGTCCATGTCAAGGCCGCGTGTGAGAGGAGAGATACTTACTTGGCAATGTGCCGTCAGCTGGTGGAGAGATCTCCACAGCAACCCGTCACCTCCTACCTTTCCTGTCATCCGAGAGATGATGATGGTTGTTGTCACGCCATGTCGCCACTAGAGTGAATTGAGAGAGAAAGAACCAGGCAGCATCTCGCAAAGTAGGTAATGAAATTAGGATGCGTTTCTACTGCCTGCCCTTGCCCCGGTAATGCGCCCATTTTGTAGGGAGGAGAAATTAATATTTCAGGTCGGCGGAATTGCAATCTTCTCGGGCTCCGCTGTCCTTGAGTCGTTAGATTTTATATTTCTGAGGTAACTCTGCGACAGAAGAGATAAAAAGAGAGATGGAAAGATAAGGAAGGAGAGGGGAAGCTTGAGAACAATGTGAAAATGAGTTCAAACAAAGGTATAAAATGGGAGTTACAGGTTCTTGTGGGGCGTGATGGATTGTGATGTTGCAAGGCTACCAGATGCGGGAGATGAAGCTTTTGAACGTAGAGTTTGAGCATCCAATCAAATGATGATGGAAAGAGGCGGGAGGTAATACAAGGAGGAAAGGAAAACCTCCTGGATGCCTATCAATTGTTTGCACTCCGCCCGTCAAATGTCAAGACGTCATCGTCGAACACAATGAAAGTCAAACTTAGTCTTCAGATGATGGCGAGGCGGTGATACGTGCTGAACTCGTGTCATGTTTTGCGCGGTATGCATGTTCTTCCTCTCAATGCTCAGCTGAGCGAGGATGAGGAGTAGCGACCGTAGATGTCGGTGGGCCAAAAATGTCTGGAGCATCCGTTTGGAGATTGCATGCAGTGTCTCATGACGGCACATGGGCATTTACATGGGAGATCCATTCAGGCATGAATGCCCAGTTTGCCCAACGTGTCCCCGCACAGCAGGTCGGGATTGGGAAACTAAAGTGGAGTAGATTCCTCCCCCCCCCCCCCCTTGTCGCTCTTCCTGCCTGCTTTCATTGTTTGCCAGGCCCTACCTCTGCTTTTTGATGTTCATATTGATAAAGGAAAGTGACAAGCATTGTGAGCATTGTGCTGTCAAACTTTGTTGACTCCCCTACCCCACCCCACCCTGGCTTCATCCCCCCCCCCCAAACATATGGTAGAATGTATTCTTGCATATGAAGGCAAAGTACAGCATCAATTTGCGTGACAAAGCCAATCAAAACATCTCTCTGAAAAGTTATGTAGGCAGGTAAAATTACATAATAGATTGTTTGTCTTACAGTAGAGTGTGAGTGTAACAGTTATGGCATTTTTGTTTGACCAGCAGCTTTTAATTCATAAGGAGGCTGATTGGGTGAATTCATCCAAAATGTGATGTCTCTGAAAACTTTAAAATAATATTAAGGTATTTTATTTGCATCTTTATCGATGTAGTTTGTATGCATTTGTTGTCTTGACACACACACACACACAGACACACACACAAAAAAAATCTATTCTTTGATGTGCTTGAAAGCAATGATGTGGAACTGACAAGTGTTATGTCTTGCTGTTCATTGACATTGATTTAGAACTAAGTTTTGGTATACCAACAACACCTGCCCAGGATTAGTAAGGAAGAATGCTATTGATTGATGCATTCACAGTCTTTGGGTATTGACAAGCTGGGATTAATGACCGGTGGAGAAAACTTGGATAGAATAGAAGTAGCAGAGAAGAGCAGGAAAGTGAGCAGATGTGAATGAGAGAAGGAGCTGTGGTTTGTCATTTGGCAGCTTGAGTGGAAGAGATATATGTATACATATATATATATAGAGAGAGAGAGAGAAATATAGGGAGAGATTGAGGGAGAGAGAAAAAAATATAGTGAGAGATTGAGGGAGAGAGAGAGAAATATAGGGAGAGATTGAGGGAGGGAGGGAGAGAGAGAGAGAGAAATATAGGGAGAGATTGAGGGAGAGAGAGAGAAATATAGGGAGAGATTGATGAAAAGAGAGAAAGAAATATAGTGATGTGATGGATGTGGAGAAAATGAAACATATCCATACAGACAGAGGGAGAAACAAACACAGTGTGTACAGACAGAGAAACACAGATTTCAGGTTCGGGTTCAATGACATTTATTTCCAGCAAATATAGATATATATGTAAGTACATCTGTAGAAGTAAAAGCACTTGTGACAAGTATGATTAACAGAAATGAATATGCAGTAGCATAGTAAATATGTGACTGTGCACCTCAAAACGAACATAAAGTCGCACACACTGATTTTGCGTGAGGACTGAAAATAATTGAAATGGGTCAACCTAGCCGAACTTGACTTTTTCATATTCTCTGAAAGAGCGGGTCTTCTTTTACATTATGCTAATATTTGGTATCATAAAACGGGCAGGAAAGTGTGTTTTTTTAGCTGTTTATCTCGAACATTTTTGGTAGAATAGTGTGATTAGGTGTGTCTTTAGAATCCCTTTTTCATTTCTGAAAAACCTTGTCCACACTCCACTTTCAACTCTAATAACTTTTGAAAGGATAGTGCTACTGCTTTGAAAGTTGGCATTAATTATGGACAGAATGTGTTAATGAGGCACGCTTAATTTCAATTTAATCTGATAATCCCTTCATTGTTGTTACTCTGGTGGTTTACTTCCTGTTTTTTGTCCCATTCATCGCACAGCCAGTACGGTTTGGTAAAGATTAAGCGCTTGAATAGACACTGTACTTCAGAGCCTCTTTTCTCAGTTCACACTTTTCCTGAGTTTGTGCTTTCTCTCCAATATTTAGATAGGTTAGGAGAATCCATTTGATTTGAGTTATACATCATTTTAAAGCTTAAAGTCTGCTCTTTCATAATATGGTCTTAACTAAAAATTCATGTCTGGCGACTATTTGTTTGTTTTGAGGTGCAGGGTCACATATATAGTTTATACAAATAGGAGGAGAGATACAGAGACAGTATCAATCAGAGAAAGAGAAATACAGAGAAATACAAAGATGGTGACAGACAATGGGAAATACATACAGAGTGATAAGCTGAGATGACAATGAAGGGAGAGAAAGACATATGAACAGATAGATTCTGAGAAAGAGAGAGAGGGGGAGACACACACACACACACACTCATATATACACACAACAGACAGAGTGACATAGATAGGAAGAGAAATATATAGACAGTAAACCACACAGAGAAACAGATACAGAAAGAGATACAAAGATACTGACAGATTGAAATAGATAAAAACAGTGAGAGACTGGAGGATAATGAAGGGAGAAAGAAAAAGATATGAACAGATAGATTCTAAGAGAGAAACAAAGAATGACAAAAAGACACAAACAATTCACACACACACATATACACACACATACAAAGAGTGATAATCTGAAAAGGAAACATAGAGTGTGATAGACAGAGAAAGAGACATATGAGAGAAAAACAGAATGTTACAGAGAGGGAGAGAGATGAAGAATGAGATTCTGAGAGAAAAACTGCAAAGATGACAGAGAGAAAGAGACATATAATTATTAAGTGAGATTCTGAGAGAAAAACAGACAGTGGCAGACAAACGATACAGAGAGTGAAACAGACAGAGGTCACAGATAAAGATAACAGAGAGAGAGAGATACTGAGACAGAGATAGAAGAACAGAGAGAAAGAGGGGAGGGGAAGTAGAGAGAGGTGCAGAAAAGGAAAGATGCACAAACAGATTAACAGACAAGCAGACAGACAGAGGAAAGGAAGGATCACTGGTACAACAAGATAGAGATGGGCAGACTGAGTGATGGAGAGCCCAGAAGAGACACAAACAGACAAACAAACAAACAGACAGACAGACAGACAGACAGACTGAAAAGGAAGCCATGACAGAGAAACAGATATTCAGGAAGAGGAAGACATAGTGACAGAGAGACATGCAGAGAGAGATATATAGGAAGAGAGAGAAATATATATATATAGGAAGAGAGATATATATAATGGGAAGAGATAGAGGGAGAGAAAACTCTTTTTAGAAGGAGCTGAATTTCCCATGAAGACACTGACCTGAGTCTGGTGTCCTCGGGGCGAAGACTGGACACATGATACGCCGACACAACGTGTCACTCAATGTGGAGCTGGTAGCTCGGCTTCGCGGGGGCCGGGTTTTTTGTTTCTTTTCATCTCCCCACCGCTCCCTGCTGAAATTTCTCCCCTCAAATTCCACTTGTTCGATTGAGATGGCTCGTGACCGTCAGCCTGCCGCTGAGTGAGTGTGTCAAGAGCTAACCTTGTGCAAATCAGTGCACTTCACAAATATGGGGTGCTTCGCGGCATAAAACTTGTCCCCCCGTGTAGTGTTTACCTCACATAGTCTTATGCATCTCCTGTAGATATGAACCTACTACTCTAATGTCACCACGTTTGTGCCTCGATCAGTTTTCCCTTGAAACTGTTCCTGACATCCAAACAACTATGATTATCAGTATGGTAAAATCAAGTGAATATCATAGTTGAATTACTTTTTTTTCCAATCATGACAAATTTTTGTGAATGCCAGTCAAACACATAGGAATTACTAACAGTCATGTAGTGTAATATATAAGATGTGAATGTAGCGCTAACAGGCAAAATGTTAATCCACTGTGAGATACAGTTTGCTGTGTCTCACATGTGGTACTAGTATTTTTTTTTTTTTGCTTTCTCATGTTGTTAACTTGATATGCACACATGCACAGAGATTGAAGGGATAAATTACTTTATGATAAAAGATGGAATGTGTCATTTTTATGTAAGTGTTATTCATCATAATTTTGAGAGATATGTATATGTTATATCATTCATTCCATTCATAACATAAATCAAAAGTTCATACAGTAAATGTTCGTTAAGGGCCATCTCTTTGCAAGGTACAACATAGATTGGGAACAATTTAGTGAGAATAGATTTGATTTTGCATTTTCTGATGTAGAACCGACCATAGCATATTAATGAATCATAAGTAACACCTGGTAGATGGCTGTTTGTTTCATGGCTATTCTTGTTTTTGTACAGCCTGTGTTTATATATTAGCAGTGAGTGATATGAAGGTCAGTCCTTGTGAAACATGTCGTCACTGCCATTTCTCACCTCAGTCTGTCCAATTTTGTTTTCCCCCATCAGATCGTTCCTTTCAGCGGAGCCGCAGCGTGCCTCTCCCAGAAATGACACCCACGTCAAGAATGTCTACCGTATCCATGGCAACGGCTGTATCGCCCTCGTCAGGTGAGTGAGCCTAGTCCCACATCATTTGACGTAATTGAGACACGTCACAGTACAAAACATTGTCTTCGCGATCAGCATAGGTAGTCTTTACTTTGCTAACCAAGATGCATGTTGCATGAAACATTTCAAATATGATATGATTTCCAGATTTGATTTCCTCATTGTGTATCTTTGTTTTATCATTCTTGCACATCAGGACCTTTTTTATTTTCTTCAAACACTGGTACAGATGAGTAAAAGACATACACCATCAATCAAGCTCCCTGGCAAGGAGACTGAAGCTGTGGCTAGAATAATGTAAGGTATTGCTTATAGAATATGAAGGTAAAATCCTGAAAAGGGTTTTTGATGTTTCTGAGGAAGGTATCAGTGTAATGATGACCTTTGAACAGGTCATGGTGTAGCCAGTGACCTGGGCTCTGGAATATGCAAATCTGCATATTGCAGCAAGCAAATGAACAAGCAAACGTGAGGTGTGGGATTGGAATGCATGATTGCAATTGTAAAAGCAGATGGATCCTGATGAACAGCAGTGGAATTTCCTTTTATTTTTCTAAATGTAGTGGCAGACCTGTCACTTTGAGAAACTGTTTAAGTGCTTTGGATGTGAATTAATGGTTATGATTGCCACTTTATGGCAATGTCACAATGTATGGTAATCCTTTCCACTGAAAGACCCCATCAAGGTATATTATGACCAAATGGTTTCACATCAACATCACATTTCTTATGAAATTGAACGAAAATGATATTGAGGTCAACCAATCTCTCTATCTATGTCAACAGCAAATACATCGGAAATGAACTAATCATCAAAACGTTTTGATTGAGTCCACTGTAACCTTTCCGTTTCTCTGCTGGCTACAAATTACCTCAAGCATTAGCTTGTGAGTTGTAAATTGTGCACTCAAAGACAATTTTAAAAAGATGGTTGCCTTCTATCTTATTTTTTGTATCTTTGATATGTTGTCTTTCTGTTTCAACCACACCTTATGTAAACTATACAAATTGCTTAACTCTTTATGTGCCACGTTCGCACATCCGACTCTGTCAATGGCGTGCCAACTTCGCATATTCTGCTCAACAAACAAAGCCACCAAAACCGATTGATAAATCACTAATCCCGCGGCACAATGAAAGTATTTCTCTCCCTTTTATTCCTCCCACATACGGCTTGCATTCTATGTGGTGATTGACTATCAAGCGGTGTTCCCCAACTAGATTTGTGCATATCGAAGTTTCTGTCACGGTGTTATGTGCAAAAGTCATGCCTTTACAGTAATGTAGCAACTGGTCATCCAAAAGATAAATTGAAAATAGATTTGCCATACAATTTATATCGAAGCAAAGTTTGGCATTCCTCTTTAACTTTGCTCACTATTGTGTCCACCATAACAGAAATTTGTAGAAGTTATAGAAATTGGGAAAACAGAATTCTTTCTCAAAACATGACTACCTTTGTGTCTCAGAATAACGTGGCACACAAGGGGTTTCCACCATGGCACATAAAGAGTTAAAAGTACACCATGCCATAATGCAAGAAACAACCTGATGGTCATGTTCTCATTTCCTTCACATATCATCAATTTTACCAGTAATCTTTTCAACTATTGCGACTGATTTTTATTCCTGTCCATTTATTCCTTCCATCATTGAAAAAGAAAAACAAGTTATTTAGATATTTACAATGTAGGCAGAGAAATAAATTGTTTCAAAACTATACGTTGAAACCAAAGGACTCCAATAAAGTCTGCTGGCCCGAAGAAATAGTTTTACCAAGAAAAACTAAAGTGAAGAATTGAGAGAAATATATCCACAAACAGCTCATGTCCAACACAAGCATCCAACGCGAAGCAGGAATGTGCCTGAGAAGAATGAAAATGAGCAGCATTAGGTGACAAAAATTGTTCAAAACATATCTGCTAACAGCTCATGCCCAAAACAAACAACTTAAGATAAAGTAATAAATGTATCTGAGCAGAATAAGTTAATAGGTGTCTCATTAGGTCCCCATCAGGAAGGGGAATGTGAGGGAATGCATACAGAATGAGATATGTCTAAGGGTGCATTTATCAACTCTTTTTTTTTTCTGCAGAAACAGGTTTTCCAAGCGGCTTTCAGGGATTTTTTTAGAGATGACAAACGCAAAGCTGTTTTGATTATGGGATTCGGAAAGCCTTTTTAAAAACCACAAATTTGTGCTTTCGAAAACAGGTTTTAGCCAGAAAAATGTTTCTAGAAGTGAGATAAACACAAAGCTATTTTGAAACGACTTGGTATTGCGCACGCCATATATGATCTTTTCTCCTCAGGTCAAACGGCGCAATGCAGCTGCGCAGCGACAAGGCCAGTTTCATGTTGGCAATGAGTCGATGAATGCAACTTATTTTGGAAGGCATTTGTAAAGGGCTTTGGAAACCACTTTTGAAAGTGGGTACGGAAAACCATTTCAAACTGGGGAAAGAAGATAAATGCAGCCTATGAGGTTACTCGGCATTTCAGAATAACTCTTCTTCTATAATAACACCATGATCCTATCAAATCATGAGGGGGATTTCCTCCCCCACCCGCCCCCATCGACTACCCCAGTGCCCCCACCCCTCCAAACAACAAGGGCCCACTCCCATTCCTCACCCCATTGCCTCAAATAAAAAACCTGACAGGATTTGATTGGCTGCAAACCCTGGACGACTTTGCAGTGAGTACTGTCTTCCACCTGTTATGACACTTAAGAAACTTGTCCATGCATTGTTCTACTTTGCAGGATTCGTGCTATCATAAATTGTCACAGATACTGTGACATATGAAAAGACACGAATTTTGTGAAGGAAATGTAATGCATCCTAGCCGATAAGAAGGAAGGAAAAAAAACTTCATTAGATGTGCTCTGGTGGTGTGTATTTCAGGGCAATACATTGTGGTACGTGTCTAATAGAGCATAGAGTAGCTTGATTTGGAGGAAATGAGCTGTTTTGGCAGACGCTAGTGTACATGAAACCTTCTCAAGACCAGCATCTCAAATTACCCTTGGGATGTATACCCACAAGAAGCCAGTGGTGCGGATAGAATTTTTCAAGTTCTTTCATTCAGTGTCTTGCCATGAAGCTTCATAAGCAAACGAGAAATGTTTGGAAGAATGAGTATTAACTCATTGGAGGAAGATGAATGTGTAAATATGACATTGCTTTGTTTGCTTGCACCTAAAAATTAAAATCGTATGTCAAGATTATGACTGCTCTGTGTACATTTTATGTCAGTAGAAATGCTCTTGTATTCAATTCTGTGAGACTATGACTTCAAACAAGCAACAAGATCTCAACATCATTAAAAAAAAACTTCAAATGTATAGTCCACATCAGATGATGGGTTTTCTTTGTGTGTACATGTCCACCTTCCACCCTAAAAAATTGCACACACACACACACACACACACACACTCACATAATGTTACAATGACAAACCTCACTCATTTGAGAAGATGCAATGTAGGAATGATTCTGAGATAATTGTACACAGGGGAAATACCATGCAAGTAAAACTCTTGTCTGTTTCAACAGATCTTCTGGGATTCCAAAAGAAATGTATCACATTGCATTTAATATTCTTGATTAGGACTTGCAGCTGCACTTGTATGCATGCAGGATTGGCCATAGATAGGTATGTACGTTATTCATGCCATCATTTTGCAGTGCTTAGCTTGCATTGTGAGCAAATGAAAATGATATAGTATGTAATTGGTTAACACTTACCTTTGTACAACGTTGTTAGTCATCAAACAATTTGTTGCTCAAAAGCAAAAGTTGAAATACAATTTGAAGACTGTTCTAAGTGTTGATAAAAGATATATTGAAATTGCAGGATCTAATTCAATTCACTGGAAAGCTCAAATGGGATTTGATATACACGTATAGTGCAAGTTGTGCTGTTTTGATATTGCAATGTTTTAGATTGGAAGTAAGTATTTGACAAGACTTCATAGGAGCTGACATATTTACATGAATCTGTGCTTATCTAGGCTCATTTCCATCAAATTATGTTAGGATTGCGCAAGGCTAATGAATGTAAAGTGTGTCATTTCTGCTTAAGGATAAACTGGCAGTATAAATCACTTCAGTGCTATGCAAGGCCATGCCTTGATTACGCTATCACTGATAGCGGGTAATTGCACATTAGATTAGTGACATTGGCTGCCATACTAGATCGTTCATCTGTTTTCACACGTCCATTCATTGCCTTGTCTGCGGTAATTACAACTGACAGTCGCAAGAAGGTCGGCATTTGCTGTGGGCGGGACTGACCGGCATGCTGCTGTGTAGATGCCTATCAGATGTATAGAAAGTAATTAGACCCCAGCGGCAGAGGAAGAGGGCTTGCATGTTTTAAATTGATGTTTTCCAGATGGCCAACTTGCTTGCACAATCTATTTTGACAAAGGCAGCAAGGACTCCTGTAAGCTTTAGCATATTTATATTTCTTTATTTCAAGGGAATTTCTTATCATTGTTTTTTCACTACTTTTATTTTCATTGTTTCAGAAAAAAACATTACTAAACATGATAGTAGCCAGTGCTGGTTCAAAGGGACCAAAAATCTGTTACCATTCACTCAGTCAATCAGAACTGTATTCATGATTTGCTTAGAAGCACATAAATATGTCTAAAAGGTGAAACTCTAAATTGCAGCAAATGAAATGTTGAAAACAAAATACCCCCTTAAACAAACATTAAACTATTGACATCACAAACAAATTGCTTTGCAGAGAGCTTCATTGGTATGGAATTCCCTCAAAGATTTGAGATTCTATGTTACACTCAGTGCTATTTTGTTGATTTCCCTTTATACAGGAATTCACGTTACCCACATAAGCTTCCACATTTTGTGTAGGATGAATTATATCCCTTAAAATTTTAGGATCTTTGCAGGCTAACTCCATACAGGCTTTGAAACCAGTAGCTGCCTTTATTTTCTAATCGCTTACAGTGTTATCAGAATTTTACATTGAACCTTTTGAGGACAGGCTGATTTTGCTACAACATGCATTTTCCATAGACACTTGCCCGAGTATACTCAAGACTCATCTTCAATGGATTAAGCTGCTTTGCGCTGTATTTACAAGGGATCTGAAACTACCGTAATATTCCCTCCTTTTTTAATATTTGTGGTATCGTACCTGCTTTTTAATGGATGATTTTTCAAGTAGGTTATCCTTGATAATATTCATAGTAGTAGTAGTAGTAATGAAATAATAATGATTATAATAGCAGGCTTTTTATATAGCACATTTCTGACTTGGTAAGAATATCAATGTGGTCTACCGACTATCATTACCCCTGTCACTGAATACATTATTTCCAACCAACAATGTGCTCACTTTCCACTCCCTGGGGAGCATAAGTGCCACTGACCTGTTATTTCTTACAACCTGCCATGCCCTCCCCCGCCTTCCATGATACACTTCATAACAGGAGGAATGTAGTAACTACCTTTCTATGAAATGTAGCAACATCAATCAAATCTTGCAAAAACAGATACTGGCCAATGATGCCATGCATACAGTCATTGTCAGAACTCTACCTAATCGAGTCCTGCCTGGGACCACCATATCATCTGGCATTCGAAAGCAGATATGATCATAGAGATCAAGTTTCGGGGGGACGGGGGGGGGGGGGGGGGGGGGGGGAACAATGCGACTGTGCTATGTGCCCCACCAGAAAGTGCACCACGGGCAGAGTGATCCCCGAGTGCCAGAAATCATTTGATATTGCCTAAATTTGATACCCACATTCACACCCACCTTCTCATTTTTCTCGTTTCTTGAATTTGTGCATGGCGCTGCGTGAGAGAGTGAGCCAGGATTCAGGATTGTATTCGTTTTCTGTGCTGTGAAATCATTGGCATTCGTGCCATATGTGATTGCCGCAGCCTTCTGCTAAAGAAAGCATGGGGAGTTGCATTATATCTCACCATTGGTCAACCAGCCTCTGTATGTATCTTCACACAAACACACAATTGTAGATACTAGTATTTAGACATGAGCCTAGGCAAGTAATACATGGTAGATGTTGCAAACATGATTTTGTAAAGGGATCTGTGTATCAAATCTTTCAAGATTTTTTGTTGTTGTTGAAGTTCATTTATTTTCTTCTTTTTGTACAACTTTTAATATTTACCACTGTTAGTTATTTTCCATTTAGGGACGTGAAATCAGGGCCCTGTCTTTTAAAACTTGTGATAGCATCTAGAAATTAAAAAAATCACAAATTTCTTGAAAGCTGCAATCAATGGCAACCTGTGATTGATTGATTGCAGTTCTCTGTCTTAATTTCAATCATAACTTTTTTATAAGATGGATTTGCATTCAATCTTAAAGTTGTGATTGATCTAAATCAATTACAAGTCGTTATAAGACGGGGCCCAGGAGTGCTGAAATATTGTTCACAATGATTTTCCTTTTTCTGCTCTCCCTCCCCTAAAAAAAAGGAAGAGAAGAAAAAGAAGGCATCACAAGAAAAGAACTGTGTATCATCAACGATTAATCTACTCCACAATCACAGCCTCTGTTCTTGTGCATTAAGTATTTCTTGCATATAGTTGAAAAACTTGAAGGATAAGGAGATTGGTATGATGTATAAGTACATTCTGATTTTGTTTTTCTTATAATATCAAAAGAAAAGTCACAGTCAAAATACTTCCTCACAATCCTTCACAATTTCCTGATGTTATATGCTCAAATTCAAGTTTACTGCTAATTTGTTTGTTTTCATGTGTCATTGAAAAATGTGTCCATCAGATGAGTGTGGTCAGTTCCTGTTTTTATGAAATACAGATTTTCACATTTCAATTTAGTTAGCCGGGCAGTCTGAATGAGATGTTAAGTTATATTTGCTCAAACATTCAAGTGAATTTAAGCCTCTACCAGTAATCATTTTGTTCACTTCCCCCGAAAAAATAAAAAGGAGATCTACAAATTTAGTATACAATTGAACCTCTCGTATCCGGACAAGTCGGGACCGGGGCTCATCCGGATAAGGGATTTGGCCGGATACGGGAGACTCAATGCTTTATACATGTACATATACATACACATGTACTGATGTAGCCCATTGTAGTACCACATGTAGTAATGTGTATACTGCAACCTTTTCATTGTTACACTCAGTAACAGACCCCAAAATAGAGGTTTGTGTTTGCAAGAATGAAATCATTTTCTTTTATAAATTCTTGGGATGATTTACCTAAATAATTATTAAGAAATGTATCAAAGTAGATCTTGAAAATAAACAGTACAAGTCGACAAAACTATGCTTCAAAATTCGATCATCAAGGCTCGGCAAAGTCGACTGTAGGTCGCCATTGTTAGATATGGTCTCCCTCTCTCTCTCTGTGTACTGTGTGTGAACAATTTTTGAGTGTTCAATATCATTCATTGCTCAGCCAATGACTCGAAACAATGCATGTCTATGTCATATCGACGGCTTTGTATGGACCTAAGTGGCAATGCGATATGAGAGGACTCGAGCGCATAATCTGTCCATGTTCTTGCGATGATTTGGGGATGTTTGGGGATGTTAAAATGTCTGAAGGTAAGCAATTTGGAAGGAAATTTGATGTAATGTATGTTAATCATGTTGGAAGTAATATGTAATTCATGTGTGTTTGTGTAGGAGTTCTCAAGGAGTTGGGAATCACCCTTTCCTCCCGTAATTATTAAAAAAAGGAAAAAAAAATCACGGCGAGATTGCGTCCGTATAATAGAGAGATCCGGATAAAGGGAGGCCGGATAAGAGAGGTTCAACTGTATATTGAAATATAATGCATAATGAGAACTTTTCCTACCTTGTAACATATAAATGCACATGACTCATAATAAGCAGTGCCACATCAGTAGTAAAAAGCATGCAGGGATATAAGACAGGCTCTTATAATTCCTTTTTTTCATAGGAAGCAAGCAATATTTTGAATTCATGATGAAAATAGATATGTGTTATATACATACAGCTCACTGTAGTTGGGAGTCCTGAATGCGTAACTCAATAATGACTATTTGAAGATTGCCTTGCCGTGCAGTGATCGCCATCTCATGTAAATATCCCGCAGATTCGAGGAGTTCTCCAAGTTTATGAATCTTTATCACAGGTTTATTGCCCTCCAACTCCCCCCTCACCCTCCCCTCCCCCCCCCCCCCCCCCCCCACCGTTCAGCTCAAAATAGATTGTCATTCATCTTTTCCTGTCAGCATCTCAACTCTCCTGCGTCGCTGTGACAAACATACTCCTGATTGAAGTAGGCACTGCGTGTGAAGGTGCTGAGAATTGATTTTCACTTCTGAGTCGGGGAGCGGGAGGGATGCCGTTCCGATGATTTTCTTGTTTTTGTTTTTGTTTTGTTTTGCGTTTTGTTGCTCGAATCAGATATTGCATTTTGGCGCTCTCTGAAATTAGAAATTGATGAACCGTCATTATAATAAAGGCGCACGCGTGATTTGTTGATGACCCCCCAGATTTTGCTGGGTGTTGTTCAGGAAGATATGGCAACCCCACTCTGTGTTTCATGCTTTGTGGTTTAAATTTGAGCACAACATTCGCAGAAACCAGCGTATCCTGGTGTTTCATGGATATAAACCTGAAATGGATAGGTACACCACTTTCCACGCCATATATCTGATATTTGTATGTGTATGTTTATGGATATAAAGACTGAAAAAAAATTCCCCTTCCATCAAAGAGAAGCTTCAGTCTGGTTGAGAGCAAACTGATGAAAAAGCAACAGGCATAAATGTATTTCTTTATTTATGTCTTATCAATTGTAATCCACCAAATTTGCCATTCTACATTTCTTATTTTGCATTTGTGAAAAAAAAAACAATTATATTCTTGAATTTCAAACCTACCTAACCACCCTGGAAAAAAAAAGAAGAGTGAGTAAATCTTATCTGTGCGTTAGGTAACCAGCTTTCATATCTTTATACAAGATTATGCGAGGGGAGGATATTTATACATTCTTTGCTATTCCCTTTCAAGATATCTCTGCAATGCAAAATTAGTATTCCATTCAATTTGGCTTCCTATCTTCCATACCGAACTCATCTCCCCTTTGATAAAAATGACAGAAAATCAAATAATCCCTTTGCCTCTGTGGTAGATAACTAATTTATGAAAGAAAAGTGGATGAGAAAAAGTGAAACTGCTCTTATTCTTTTCTTTCCATAGTGCTCTGTTTTTTTGCATGCCAGAAAAATATATTCCATTTGATATTGACTTTATTTTAGGCCTGCTTGCCCTATTCCCCTCAAAATAAAAAACAAACACACACATACACACACACACACACAGGCAGCAGAAGTAATAAGCTGAGTATTTTATGTTTATATTTGCAAGTAGGTGATTTCCTAGATAGGAGAATGAGAACAAGAGAAAAGCGGAGAGTGCCGAGGGCATAGATTCTCAGAAACCTTCTTGGAGTCACCCATGTGTGCACAAACCACTCAGCCCCAAGCCGTCTCGCATCGCAGGAGATTCAACATTTATAGGCACACCACTGACCATCAAGTACATGGAGCCATTCTCCATCGCCTCTTTGACTCCTCTCTCCCCCCTTTCTCCCCCTTCTCTTTCCCTTCTCTCCCCCCCCCCCCCCACAATCATACAAACACACACACACACACACACTCACCAGTGGTAGCAGATCCAGGGGGGGGGGGGGGGGCGCACCAGGCGCGCGCCCTCTCTTTATTTTTGCTAAAACAAAAGAAATAAGCAGAAAAAATAGGGGCGACACATGCGCCCCCTTCAATTTTGCAAAGGGGCCTCCCCTTTATGGAATTCCTGGATTCGCCCCTGCTCACATTGTCACAACTTTGACTTTTCGTCCCCATTTCTCAATTCCTATTCAATCCTCTGCTTATCTCTATTCCATCGTATTTATGAAGGCTACGTGACACTTGCTCCTGCGACAATTGCTCCCATGTAATATCTGAATGCTAAGCCAAACATAAAGTCTACCCACAAACATAACCCTAATCCCTAATCCTAATCCTCACATCAAACTAAACCTAAAACTCTTAAGTTCTTCCTAAGTCCTTGGAGAAAATAAGACTGGAGCAATTGTCGCAGAAGCAAATGTTGTGTCACCATCTCTGCTAACATGTTTTGTTCTGAGTTATTTTTCCACCCACCCAATAAGCTAGTACCTGCCATCTTCCTATCAAAATATTATGAGCTTACTCAAATTAACAATTCCTGCGTCATTTTTTTTATTGCATGCGATTGATGAATTGCCCTTTATCAATATAAATAAACACTTAGTTTTTTAGTAGGAGCCATGATAAAAATCATGGGCTCACATACTTGGATTGGACTCAAACCAACAAACTTCTGAATGCCAGACAGACGCCACATCCACTTGTACTCAGTTGATCATATCTTGTGTTTGATAATAAGATATCATATGAGCTTGTCAATGAAATATGTGCAGAGGAAATCAAACTTGCTGATCAGTTGCAATAAAAACAACTCGTTGCAAGAATCATTCATTTGAATAAATCCACAAAACCCGCTGCCATAAGGGATCACAACCATCTATGGTTGTCAGGCAGAAGCTCAGTACTGTAAAAGTGGATATTTTCATGCAGGTAATATTTCGTGCATGGCCTGATAAAAAAAAAAAAAGTTTAGCATGTTTTTAATTCCGCAGAATCAAGACATCAACTACTGGAACATATGGCTAGCAAAAATATTCCCATGCTTTTATTTTCGCGCTAGTTTTTGGTTGCACAAAATGCGCAAAAATTTCCACTTTTACAGTGATCTAGTAGATATGATGCCTGTCTTGCAATCAGAAGTTTGTTGGTTCAAGTCCAATTCAAGTATGTATGCCCATGCGTTTTATCGTAGCTACTACTAAAACACTGTCATGAACTTACCATTAACATTAGTTTTGATTAATAGTCATTTTCTTTCTATGACATAATTTTCCTCTTTTTTTTTACATGTACTCCCTCCCCTCTCTTTCCCTCTATGTTTATCATAAACATTGTGTGACATTTATGACATGTAGAAGTAAAGTCTTTTCATTTGTCCTAATCAGTTAGCATTAATTTTCTTTGTAATACTGTTATGTTTATTTTGTACTTATTATGAAGGTTTGATATTCCCATTTTTACTGATAGTAAGAAAATTATTTTTGCATAATAATTGCATTTCTATTTAAGGTTAACATTTAAGAAGTTTGTTTGTCATATCTTAACTTTAAAAAACTACTGCAGATGATCATCAGCACACATTTTTTATTTTCTTTTATTTTGGTGAGTGAGCACACAAAATTAATATACAAGGCAGTATGTGTTCAAAGTAATCTTATGGACAAAAGAAATTCAGGATATGCCTAATACATAAGCTTATTAGTATATGGAGATAGGGGAACACTTGTTTTGCAAAAGCTGACTTTATCGCTCTAAGTTGACCATATCTTGTGTTTAAAAGATAAGGTATTATGTGGTCTTGTTAGTGAAATAAGTGAAGGGCTAATCAAACTTGTTGCATTAAAAAACCTTCAGACTCCAGGTATATATGTACTTATATTTTAAGGCTACAAGTTGTTTTTTTTTTAATAAGATATGCATTTAATATCAAACCCTTTCCACAAATGCCCTTCTGCCCCTCAACCATCGCATATTGTATTTCTATATCTGTATTTATGTTTCATATGAGTGTGTGTTTGTGTGTGTGTGTTTTGTGTGTATCATGTTTTTTAGGGACAAAAGGTGACATATCTCCATTCGCTGGAATGCATTAAGAGAATCCCTGTAGCTAATGCCAAGTCTTCCTCATGCTCCACACCCCTCAGGGCATGCACTGAATCAGATGGGTGTGTGGCTGACTGAAACTAATGGATTACAGTGGATTCAGGGGACGCATTTCAGCCTAATAATCATCAGGGGAATGACAAAAATTGATGGATCTTGAAAAGAATGGTAACAAGAAAAATTATACCTCAGAGGACCATTGGCTCCCATAATTCCCGGTGTCTCCATTTCGGCTTCTCTTCCAGAAAGTTGTGATGGGATTCAAAAATAGAAATATGCTGATGGCACAGAAGATACGCGTAGGCACAGACATACAAATATACATCCACTTTGAATACACGTACACACACAGTTACACTTTCACACAAGGACTATTCATGAATGCAAAAATTTATTGTAAGAGATAAAGAAAGTGGAGCTTGTCTCGTTTTGCATGATTATTTTTTGGTCTTAGGAACATGTGTTTGCTTCATGTACTTCACTCCTTTTCCACTGTATTTCTCAAGCATCAAAGAACATATTACTCTTCTCTCTCTCTCTCTCTCTCTCTCTCTCTGTTACTTTATCTCTTTTTCTTACTCCACCTCTATTTACCATGACCAATGAACCAAAGGAAATGCTGTATGTATCTCAAGGTCTGAGCCTGACGCAATATGCTCAGAATTCAGCCGATTTAGCGTCTGAAATTCTGAATAGCAGCGCTATTTTTGTTCAGTTCTGCAGGGACACGAGTTTGATAGCTGGCTCGCATGTTTCACCCCCGTGATCAATAGCTTCTGCTCCATTGAGCATCACCTTGAAAGCCTAGTTTGATTTCAGGGTGGTGAAGACGAAGGGAATGAAGACGGAGCACTGAAGAGACAGACGTCTCGACAATAGCACTCTGTTTGCGATTGTGAAACATGAAATGGAGTATTGGAGATGAGGTGAATTTGTTTACCCATGTAACATTTTTATGAGCAGTGCAGCATGTTGTTGTTATTGTCTCCATGGAGATACGCTAGTAGCCTTGGCCTGCCGAAAGAGGATGTTTCCCTCCCTTTCAGGACTCACAAAAGTGAAGCTGAAGTGACACGATTTCACACAGGCACAAGCATTAGTAGACTCTAGAGCAAGAAATCACATTGTGCACCAATAAGCCGACTCTCAAAATGGGTTCAAAATAAGATGGGGGTGGGGGGTGGGAGGGAAAGTAACAAAAGGGATATTGGGTCTTTGGCCACACCACTGAAGGAGACTATATTGTGTAGCATCCACCAGAATCCACAGCAGTGTATCAACCTACTGACGCAGACTTGCCAATAAGATCTGCTTGACAGCTGACTCGACAATATCTCCTGCTCCGTTACTAGCTCCGTCAGAATCGGTTACCATGGCAACTTGCATAACAGAATGTGCAAATGATAACAGTTTTCAGCCCCATGGTCCTAAGTTTTTGATATTCAAGGCAAAGGGGTTTTCTTATGCAGATATATAAGACATGTTTACTTGTAATATGTGTGTTTGTGTATCTATATGTTTGTGCTCTTTCATTGGCAAAAGGAATCAATCAGGTGTTATTTTTTCTGAATGAGCAACATATATCTGTCATTCACGTTGATATCAGTTGAATACTTTGTTTGTGATAGAACTGTTTTATCAGCTCAATTTGTGTTTCTACTTGGCATCTATGTGTAAAGAACATGCTTAGTTTTTAGATGAAAACATTGCTAAATTAGTACATTTGTTGCAAGCTTTTTCCACTTGCTTTCTTTTGCCAAAGTAGGGCAGATCCATGTATGTGCATTTATAAAGTAATGTCAGTATGTACATAGAGTGAGTGTATGTGGCCTAATTTATCCATATTTTGTTTTTCATTTCATCGTTGCTCCTTGTTTTCAGTTCTGGTGCCATGTGTCATGTGTATCTGAATGCGATACATAACAAGACAACAGAAAATAACCAGTTGTATTTTCAAAAATAACATGTCAGTGCTTTCAGACAAAGTTGTGAACATATTTGGTATAAAGTAGCATATCCACACATTTATGAACTGTGGGTGGGGGGGGGGGAGGAAAAAGACTATCGAAATAAAATATACCATAATTTATTTCTGTCACTAACTCTTTTGTAATTGAAGGATATTTGAGCTCTATGTCTGGCTTTCACTCATCTTCAAAATTGATATCTGAAATAAATTGATTTGCTTTAGTTTTGTTTGTATATTTGAAACCCTTGATTTTCATATGCAGTATATTTTTGTATTGGGTTTTTTTTTTCTCTCTTTTTATGCGAAACCAAGATTTTGTAATACTTTATCCATTCCCCTGGCATCTTAGTTGTAATTGGGAGAATCGAGGTGTTACTGATGCAGATAATCTTGTTAAATTAATGCATTTCATTGGTTTGACTGGTTCAGAAGGGGAGATCTGTTGTTTCAGTCAGGTATTTGCTGAAAGAATAAATGATTGTGTTCAACGTTTGAAAATCAGCAGCAGATTCACAACAGGGTTCATACATATCTGTAGGTATACTGGTATGAAACGATGCTGATAATGATGATTATGACATGATTCTTAGTAGAAGTAGTACTGATGACAATAAACATAAACATTTATTCCCATCTGATCAGGGTGATGGCCTTGTCAATGTTAATGCTGCTCTACCAGAGGGCCAATTTTATTACCCCATTACTGGGTATACTATTTTTGCATCTGAGTCAAGAGAGACATATTCTCCTATTGTTGAAGGATGAGCATACCAATGTACATAGATATAGCTGCAGATGTTCTATGAATGTGTATCACAACTTGCAAGTAGCACATTAAAGCCTTCTTCAGTGCACAGTTCTGACGTCAGCATTGCCACACTGGAAGAATATATTCTTTGCCGTCAATAGATATGTTACAATTCATTGCCTTTCTGTCTATTTTCATCAGATTCATGACTAGCTGGCAAAGGAAATTTGCCCTAGATCTTTTTTTTCCTTCATTCTATTCATCATGTTCATTTTTAAAGGGAAGCAGTCCTGAGATTTTCACTGTACTGATGATTAAGAAGAGTAAAAAACATAACCTTTCACCAATTTATACGCGTGGACATAAAAAATTGTCTCCGTACACGATTTTAAAAAAATAATTCCTGCAAGCGATCGTGTAAGAGCCTGCCAAAAGGTGCAACGTCATTGATGCCCTACTCTCATGTTGACAGCCGTGCCTCAGAAAACCAATTTAAGTGTTCAAAATGATCATATCTGATTTTTTCATAAAATGTGACAATATGTGGTTTTATTATTTCAAACAAAATATTTCAAGCTTATTTATATATACAATTAATATAAAAATAAATAGTAAACATGTATTTGTATTAAATAACTAGGGATGACGAGCAGAACACCGCTGGAAAGAGTTGTGCATCGATGACGTATGACTCTCCGCCAAGACTTGCTCATTTGCAGAGTCACACTTTTTTAACCGAAATATACGAGCTTATTTGGTGATTTGAAAGTTTGTTTTTGATGAAAGTAGTTCATTGGAGGTACCAACAACAACATTTTTTTTTTTATTTCGTGAGGACTGCGTCCCTTTAAGCTCAAGCAGGCTTGGCAATATATTATTTATAAGTCAGTGAGCTAGGTTTGTAATCTTCACATAATTAAATATGTTGCAATTCATTGAATTTCTGCCTATTTTTATCAGATACATGGCTCACTGGCAAAGGAAATTTGCCTTAGATTTTTTTTCCCCTTTCAACATGTTCTACTCATGTCCATTTTTACGCTCAAGTAGGTTTAGGAATATTTGTCTAATTCTGCAGGACAGGTTTGTAATCCTAGCACCACAAATTCTTATCAAATGAGTGTGAAAATTTTAGTTACAAAGATAGGAAAAATATGTATTTTTTGTATGCTTCAGCATTTTCCTCAAAGTATTCTACCTTTTTAAAACAGAAGATGTCAGATAATTTCAATCAGACTTTTTTCCTGGAAAAGTGCTTTTTGCAATATGCAACAAGACAGCATTTAATGGAACCGTGTGAAAGCATTTCTTGGGCTTAAGAGGAAATCTAATGTTTTTTATATTCCTCAAGCAAGTTTAAAAGTACTCCTGAGTCAGAGGAAATAGCTTGCTTATACCTCTTCACTGCTAGGACAATGATCTCTAGAAGATCTTTGAATTATGCAGCAGATGTGATAAATTCTCAGTCCTTTGCATTTATGTAGAACATCCACAGTAGAAGGCAAATTATACACCCACATAAGTGTCATCTATTTCTGGAGAAAGAAAAAAACAGCTTTTCTTGAGAAAAATTATTTTTTTTTTGTTAGCAAATCTATTCAAATATATACTTTGAATTTGAACAGAATTCCAAGGGGTACGCTTATTCTTGAGTCACATTTTCTTGAAGGGTAAATATGCCTCCTGGTCAAACATTCATGTCACAAAAGTATGATGCATGAATTTTGTTGTAGCTGTTGTTTTGGGAGAAAAGTTGTGGAGGCTTGTGATTGCAAGTATTTATGTGGAGTCTAAAGACCGTGCAGCCAGCATCGACAGTTAATGGCCAAGGGATAGTGTTGCCTCCATGATAACAAGATAATGTAAACTAAGTCTGGTGCTTTCAGGGGGCTTTTCTCCACAGCTCAATTCAGAGGGTAGTGATCTTTTAATGCACTCCGCTAGGTCACTGACAGTGCCTATGACTGTTGCCGTGGCGCAGAGAGGAGACACGCCATGTTCTCTTGCATTAGGGGAAACATCAAATAAAGATAGTCATTTAGAGATTTTTTTTCCATATTAAAGAGTGTGCCTACTGTGTTTGTGACATGCGGTGTCAGTGCACTATGTGTCTTTCAAAATACTTTGTTTCAAGATCACTACACTGAGTGTGCGAGACCTGACACTGCATTCGTGCAACTAATGTGAAGCTCTTTTATCTTTTTACCAATCTCCCTTCAAGTAAAGAGAAAGCTTGGCAGAGCTGTCACTTTTCAGGATGAACACAGGTGTCATGGAGAATTTAAGATTGTTTTCCCTAAAAGTCTTTGTGCTGAGTTTATTTCAGTTCAGCATTATTTGATGCAGAGAATACAGGTTTTCTCTTTGTGTTTATCTTATTTTTTTAAAGGGGAAAGTCAATAAGGATTGATGTGCAGATCAATGAGAAGTTTTTTAGGCACTTCATATTCACATATAATTTGCATACTTCTGTTGCAACATAATATCAATCTACAGGAATTTTTATATAAAACGTACTATTAAACAGATTTACTATTTTACAAGTCAAAAATTAATGCAACTTTTATGATTCTACTGGTTTAATTTTTATGCAACTTGTTAAACTCAACGAAAATATTGAGTGGAACTGTACTGTAATAAAGTCCCCCCTTATTGCCATCTCATCTCGCTTCCAGGGACCAACATCCAGACAAAAAGTCCTCCGGCTGGCGACGGGGGAAAAGAGACCAAGGACGCCAATGACCAGACCACGATCTCCGTCGCCGCCTCGGCGGCCAGTCTGATTCTTGTCCTTGTGGCGATCGTCATCTGGTACTTCCTTGTGCGAAAACAGTGAGTTTCCTCAAATCATATCACCCATCGACATTAGATTAGATTGCTTTATCCTCAAATTCTAGCGTTGTCTGTGACAATAAAGCTGCATTAGCTGCTGATTAACTGTGAAAATACTTAGACCTTGTGAGGCTATGGTAGGGAGGAGACGGGTGTATGTACAGGGTCACCTGAATTATTGTCGGTGATTGTAGCATCTCATGGTAATGACCCAAAACTTTAGCAGCAATTTTTATGGAGGTTTTGAAATTGCTTGCATAGAGGAGTAATAGAAAGTTTAATTAGCCTTGTTAGCTGACTGTAAATATTGTTACTTTTTATTTGTTGCAGTAACCAGTTACTAGATAAGCACTGCAATTAAACCGCGTCTTGAGTCTTAATCTTGTAATGCAGGTCGAGGCAAAACTTTCATGCTATACCCTTTCCATAGTGAATTCAGCAGTAATACAGTTGTGGAACATCTGTTTTCTTTGTATTGTTCAAAAGCAATGAAAACATATATATTGGCTCTATCATTTAATATTGATCTCATTTTACGAAGTATGTGAAAAAAAAAATCAGATCATTATTTCAATCGTGAAGGTTGAAGTCTTTTCAGAGTTTCAAACCCAAGTAGAGTGCTCTTCTTGGTTGTCAGTATTGGTAATGCATCCCTCATTCATATTTTAGAAGAGCATTTGTGGTATATATTTGCCACATAGATGTATAAACTTTTTCAATAATATCTTTGTGGAAGTGTAAGCAAAATTTGGCCATACTACTTTTGTGGAGGATATGTTTGTTTTTTGGCTTCATATGTTTGGTTTGATGTCTGACATTGGTCATGGCCTCTTTCACCAAAAGATTGCTGTCAAAGACAAAGAGCCATCAGAGACTTGGTAGCCACAAGAGTCATCGTAGCAACCCCGGAAGTCGTCAGGGCAGCTTTCGGGATGGGCACAGTGGGAGCATCAGGGACCACCACAGCAGCAGACACTCGCCAAAGTCCCACCGGTCCAGCAGCTCCCCGAAGTCGCACCACCGCCACTCCGGTTGCCACGACAACAAGGAGATATGCACCTGCCGCAAGTCCTACGACGCGCCCCTGGTGGAGCCGCAGTCGCCTAAGAACACTTCCATGTCGGAGTGCACCGGTAACTCCCCCTTCTGTCCCCATTCCACTCGCTTTCAGCACCCCAACCACCAAAGAACACGTGACTCGGTGCATTCGGAGCTCAGTGACACCGCTTGCGGCCCCGCAGGATCGATCTGCACGTGCAACATGGAGCAGGGTCAAACAAAGGTCATCACGGGGGCAGAGTTCACGGTGGTGGAGCTGGAGGCGCACAATAAGAGACAAATGGAGTCTAAAGACATGCGCAATGGACATGCGACTCCGTTCAGTCTCCGGGACGTGCCCTCCACCAGCGCACAGCAGCAGCCCTTTCCGATCCTGCAGTGCACCTGCCCACACCCTCCTGCGAGCCCCCCTCCAGACTCCCCTTTGGCTGCTGGCCACCGGAAGGTCACCCACGTTCAAAGTGACCCAGGGGTCATAGGTCAGAGAGGGGATGGGGAGATGGTGTGAATCCCAAGTGCAACATATTGACAGCTTTTGTTTATTGAATTCATCACTTTGTACAGCTTACGTTTTTGGCACATACCTTTTGTGGAACAGTCATTCCAATAGTATGACAGGAATATCAATTCTGATTTAGTTCTTTTCAGTCAGTGTCACCTTTGACCTTTCTCGCCTCGAAGCGCGGTCATCATCCTCTCCAGAGCAGTGGCTCATTTTGTTCCAGTTGAGGGTACAGATTTGAGAAATGACGTGACTACAAGGAATTAGGGTGAATCGAGATATGAGTGTGCTTGAACATGACTTCAAGGAATTAGGGTGAATCGATATATGAGTAAGCTTGAGAGAAAGATGTGCCAGGGGTATGACAATGATGGCTGAATGTTTAATCATTTTGCTGTGTAAAAATTTGTCTATCCATTCATATTTCATTGGTTTGCAAGTGAGGGTTTCTTTAAAGGCAAATACGGACAAGGCATGTGAGCATTTTTTGATGATGATATGTGTATCAACCTAGTGACAATATTTCAAGATGTCCCCTCCTTTTGTCCTTTTGGCTTCTGACCTGTGTACTCAGTCACTTCAGGGCCAGAAGAGGGTTGATGTTGTACAATACTTTAATACAGCATTAAAACCCTTCTGGCTCTTAATTGGCAACTCGGAAATGGCATTCACTTTATGACTAGGACCTCATAGAGTACTGTAGTAAGTATTAATGTTGGAATTTGAAGCATCCTGTATTTTGAGTACCAATATTTGCAAGATACTAGTGTTACCTGAAGACATTATTCAGTCTCTGGACATCAAGTTAAAGTTATTCATTTGTGGAGATAATCTCGTGGAAGAAAACAGTTCATACAAATTGATTTTGGAATATACTCCTAGTTATTGGTGCTAATGAGGATATAACTACCATAATCACATTTCCTATACAAAGAGGTGTTAAATAGGAAGATATTTACATGAACCTCGACTGTTGCCTTGGATAGATAGATGCTGTGAGAATGTGGTCACTCAATGTCGTTTTATTTCACTATCATCCATTTTCAAGGAGATCATTTCTGTTGTAGCGCTGTTTTGGTGCTTTTTAGATATTTCCCAGACTGTTTTCTGTACTTTTTTTAATGTTTTGCTGAAGTTTAAGTCATATCAATTCCTTGTTACAAGTTTTTTTTTTTTCATCAGTTATGTCTTATGCAGACACTTAGTTTACTGGAATTAAGATATGTGTTTTTTATGTTTTTCAAGCAAAGATTGTTTCATAAATGTTTGATATTATTATTTCTGGCCTGATCATACTCTTCATCTATGTATGTTTGTGCCAAATTCAAATTTTGGTTGCAGCCTGTTTTGCATTAGGTCTGAAAACTTGATTTGAATCTTGGCTTTCAAAGAGCATGCTGTGTTGGCTATTCACGTTGTCATATCTTTATATAAATTTCATATGTTTTGTAAATTTGCCAATGAGCCAACATTTAAGAGAAATCACAAAGGGGTTGTTGTCATATTCTTGTGCGGATTTTTTTTCAGAGCCTGTTTGATTGTATAAATGTACAGAACAATCTTTGAAATGATGAAATTTTAAGAATGTTAATCTCCCCCAAGCCCTTTTGGTGTACATTTTTTTTTTTCATTCCTTCTATTACCCCTCTCACTTTCAGCTTAATTGTTTCATGAAAAAAAGAATGTGCCTTTGAGATTAATGAATGCCTCAACGTAATGATGGCAAAGAGTTTATAGGTTTGTTACTTTGCTGAGCAGATTCAGAATTACATTTCTATCTCAACATCTCAGTATCAAAAGAAACGAAAACAAAAACAGATGCCTTTATTCATATACACTTCAGTGATGAGAAAAGTCCATAATTGTTGGTTCTGTGAGTAATATATTGTCCCCCCACATTTATCTTTCTTACTTATAGTCATGGTTGCTGGCAAGCTGTGAAGCTGTTACAAATTTTCTTTCAAATATGTTGTTATGGCAACACCAAAAAAAAAAACCTACACAAAACAAATGTTTGCCACTCTGAGGAAAGTCATATGAATAAGCCCGCTCTTTCATACAAACCAAATGAATTTGATTGTAGAGGAAATAAAAAGATTGTATTTCACATATGCTCATCCGTAGCAGCAGCTAAAGATTATTAGTTGATGAAGTTTTGGAATCTGATTCTGAGATGCTACACTGCTGTCACAGATCATGAGTCCAAGCTTTAAAATACAGCATCTATTTATTGTAATAATTTGATTGTGAAAGATACTCAATTTCCTTTACAAACCACAATTACAGGCTACATAGGATGTGTCATCCATTTGTCGGAATTAATGGGAACTCCAGATATGTGTTGGTGTCCTGCTTTGTGCCATACAACCATTTTTGGTGTGCACTGGGCAGCTCCTCTTCACAACCTGTTAACTCTGATTAGAATGTGGATGTGAAATGGTACCCTTGTCATGTGCTTTGATACAGTTAATCTGACGGAGTTACTCTCACATTGCATGATACTCACAGTACGTCATATTTCTGACTCTGCACTTATCATTGCGCAATTTATTTCTCTGTGACATGGCTCTTGTGTCTGGTAACAGCTGTTTCATTGCAGAGGTCATCACCAAAGGCAAGCAGCCAACTGTCTATGTATTGGCAACGAGTCTCATTTTGACACCTGTCATAAGAGCATATCAGGGTCCAATTCAGTAGGTACATTAATCTTGTACCAGAAGGTCAGGCCACTTAATTGGAGGGGTGGGCAGAGGGGGTGGTGGAGGGGCAGGAAAGGGGGAGAGGGGAGATGCCTCCAGAGAGAAAATTAGGGGTAGGGATAGGAAAGGGGAGGAATATTCTTTTATTGAACTTTGTCTCAAAGTAAGGGGAAAAAAGATTATTAATGTGGAATACAGTACAAGTTTTTGACTGTAAAGTAAATATTACTGTAGTTTGCTCTTCGAAGGTCATTGAAAGTGATCTTACATTTTGCACCTCAAATATTTGATTTGTCTGAAAAATGTATTTTCATTTAGTACATTACATTCTAACATTTCCTTTATTATTTCACTTTGTAAATTTTATATTCAAAGATCACAGTGCTGTGTTCAAATGTCTACACTACTCTTGAATGATGTGTGTCATGAAATTTTCATAGAAAACACTATTCTACTTTTAATTTGTATCAAAAATACTGATTTATTTTTCTCGAATAATGGCTACCTCATTATGTGTTTGTTTACAGCCTTTATTCAAGAAAAACTGACTTTGCTGCCATATTAAGAATGGTTTTTAGATTTAGATATTGTAAATAAGTTTTTTGAGGATAGACAGTAAGCAGAAAGATACAGCTTGACAGTGACTATAAAATTACCTTGGTATGTGGAAGATTGGTGAAAGTATACCCACAATCTGAATTTCTCTCTTAGCTGCATCTACCGGGGTAGTCAAAATTTTTATCACTTTCTACAGATGATCATAAACAAAAACAGAGTTTGTTTGGTGTTTTTTTCTTAAGATCTGCTACAAGTTAATCCTTTGGTTATGGAAGCCTGACAAGTCCTGCTTTAAAGATGTCTTTCGCTGACTGCAGAACCTGGTAGGGAGTGGGTTAAGTGATGTTCATGAAACATTATTTAGGGATAGATCGTTAGCTACTGTATACGCCGTATATTTCATGAGGTTTTTATTTTCGCAAAATTCGCGAGTCAGATGCTATTTGCGAAATTAAAGACACATGAAAATATTGACTCTGATCCCGATGTGGATGTGACGTACGAATGTACATTTCTCCGTTCTGGACAGGACTCCTCGATCGCAAATTTAACTACTCGCGAAATTGTTGGGAATTCCCGATTCGCGAAAATTTAGACTCGTGAAATATATGGCGTATACAGTAGTTGAACCAGTTGGTACAGCTGAATTTCTCTGAGTCACCATATACCTTGCTGGTTTTCACATTGCATTTCTGACAGACTGACATAGTGCTGTGTAATGATTAAATGCAGTGTCCGGATTGATTTTTATTCAAATAACATTTCTTTTTCTAGTGTTCAGGAATCTGAAATGTGCAAATAGCTTTAACATGCCATCAGTAAAGGTATGTCAAGATAGAAGCAGTCCAAGGCAGATAAATGCAAGAGGGACAACTTAAACAGTAGAGTTGTATTAGTACACAGAGTTGCCAATTTGAGGTCCATCTAGATGGGGTGACTGGCTGGATCAGGTATCCAGATCAAACACAGGAACAGTTCTGATTTTATGACATTACTTTTCATAAGGATCTAAGTTGTTAGAATGCTTCAACTCCAAGGATACATCCAAACCATACATTCACACCGTAAACATCTTTTTAGACACTAAACCTCTTTTGGTGTAATGCAGATGACATCATTATACAATCTCTAAATTTCATCCAATCTGACATTTCTTTCTGTAGATTTTAAACAGGTGAATTAAACTTAGTCGATAATATGACAGCATATAAATAATCAGTGTAAATAGAGTGTACATAACATATGTAAAGATTTTCAAGCAGAGAGTAAAGGGGATGCTAAAAGGACTTATGTGACATGTTTTGCCTTGATTGTTGAAATTCTGCAACCATGACAGCCATGGTTGAGATGGGGGACTTGTGAGACCACAAGATTCCACTCACTAAAACTTTCCTGAACAAATTTGCACAAAATGTCGTAGGAAGTACGTAAACTGTATTACCTGAATGGTCTTACAATGTAAAGACGTCATATTCCGCATCAATGCATTGTCTGAAAGTTGTATATATGTATCACTGTTTGGGGGACAATACCTCGTATCTCAAAAATGTCAATTGTAAGGGAGAGCAAAAAACAAACAAACATGGCAGCCAAAGCAGGATAACAAATGAGAGTTCCTTCGACATGCCCTGGTGGCTTCATTTTGGGGGACAAGACAGCTATGAATTTGATAGGACATCAACTAAGTGATTGTCTGAAGAAAAAAAAAGTGATTTTCACCAAAATTTGTGATAATGGTATTGTCACCTCTTCCAGTGATGATATATATGTCATAATGAAATGAAAAAGCATGCAATAAGAAATTTGGCTTTCAGATGTCAATGGGGGCTCTCTGTTTTATAGTTATAGAGAACATGAAGATGGCAAAGGCTCTTTTTTTATGACGAAGATAGACATATGAAGTGCATTTTGAAAAGAAAGAGGAATATAATGAAGTCTGAATTTGTCGAGGTACGCTTAACTTGTCCTTGTGTAGTCGTGTGAGGTGATGTGAGATCTATAATTGCTCCCCTTTTGGAAGAAAAGGCTGCTGCAAACGTGCCGTTGACAAGAACTGAAATTTTATGCTCTGGAAATGAAACCATGAAGCACCGTTTTATGATTAACTGGGACAGCCTTCCACATGTTTTTTTTTTTATGCCATACCTACGGCATACCCTGAATGAAATCATATTCCCTGCACAGCCCTTACTACTGATTGGAAGTAGATTTTTCTTTTCTTTTTCTTTTTTTATTTACATTATTGCATGCTCTACTTTCATCAATCAATACAGCCATGATTGCATGCTCCTTTCAGGGCGAGATGAGAGCATCAGGAATTGATGAGTTTGGGGCCCTGCTTCATTCCACTGCAGAGATGATAATAAGTGCCCTTCTTAAAGGTTGTATATTCATTTTGCAAATGTCATGAAATTATCCATGTCTGAAGCATAATATCTCTCAACAATGTGTCTGAAATTTGATGGTAATACACCTCAGAGTTTAAAAGAATAAAAGAAATGAAACACTAACCCCATGTCACTTAAGAGTATGCTCCCTTTTTGTACCAAGAACAACAATGGAAATTTTTTGCAGACCAAATAGATTCACTGGTAATCTCAATGTATTGTTTCCCCCTTCATCATAAAGAAGTTTCCAATTTTATCATTCTGACAAAAGATCTGAATTACCTACCTTTATCATATATCTGCTTATTAAAGGAATCATATCTTTAAGGTTGTCAATAGAGACGGACAAACTTTCAAATAGTTTTACAGTTCCAGTCCACCATGCCTCTGAAGAAAACAGGGGGAAAGAAAGTGTGAAGCTGAAGGGAATGTATCTTGCTGATTCTAATAAAAAAAGGCTACCTGCCATGCCCTTCTTGTTGATTTTCTCTGCTGGTTGCACTCATGATTAAACCAAAGATGTGCAAAAGCTTTAGTGGGCATGTCATGTGATTGTAAGTTATAACATCACTTGAGGCAGTGATGGTAACTTAGGCCACACCCACACCGGTTTCCATGGAAACTCCACTTTGCGAGTTAATGCTGACTCTAATCATTCAGGGAGTACTCAAAGAAACATAACAATGAACATTTTGCCATTGTCTACAATTGCCAAATCATTGATTTTATCGATAGTCATATGTTCAGTTTGGTGATGGGGTTATGTCACTAATGTATAACTCTCCCATTGGCCTACAAGACGAAAGAATTCTAAAAGACAGTCCTGGCATCAGTGATTAAGCAACTTGGAACTATCCCTTGAAAAAAAAAAAGTTATATTGCTAGATCATCTCAACTTAAGAATTATTTGAAGCAAACATGTTATGTCTTCTTCATGAATTGTTTTAAACAGGAAACTTTGTGAAGATTGAGTCCAGGTCAGTGGAAGACAGGCAAAGAGCTGATATTTTTGCCTTATCTCATATGCATATATGGTCAGATATAACCAGTGTGAATATGTGAAAACATGTTAAAATCAAGCATTTCACAATTTGCCCATTTTGGTCTGCTGCTGAAAAAAAGACCAAAAAAAAAAAACCAAACTCACTGATCTGTCCATCTACTCTATGTGGTATAATCAGCTTAGACTGGGAGTAAGGTCTCACTTTAAAGGTGTGCTGTCCACTTATATGCATGGGCCTCCCAAGCACTCCCAGTTTTCATACCATGCCAATTCTCATGTGCTTGGGCACAGGAAGGCTTTGGTTACGCAGTAGGGATTAGGGGGTTTGGTAGTCTCTATTCGGTGACAGTAGGTTTCCAGATGTCTGTGCCAATCGACAAAAAGAGCATCTCAACATGCTTGCCAATCACAAAGGTGAAATGTGTCTCATTATGTCCAAATGTTATGTATATAATATGTATGGTTAATCAATAACTGCCTTAATTGTGAAACAAATTCACTGTCAATTGAATGCATTCAAAGATGATATATGATGTGAATCAGGGTGAAACTCGCATCAGGATACATTGATAACAGCATACAAGAAGTAATCAGAGTTTAATGCTTGATTCTGAATCATTAGAAATGTTATGGTACAGCAATCGGGCGTAGGATTATGCTCCAACATGAAAAGGATAACTGGATATTGCACAGATTGTACACAAGATTGATATCATAATATGTTGCTTTGCAATTATTCTCTATCCAGCTCTTTTAAGAGGCTGAATCATTGTTGTTTGCTTTCAGTATGAAATAATGAGGCTTATGTGTATGCAATTTGTTTTGTGACTTCTGCTATTTGTGTATTGAATGCTATAGATCATTGCAGTTTTGTGTTACCCAGTTATCTTTAAAACAATATGTGAAGAGTTCAAATGCAAAAGCCAATGTATCCATATTGATCAACTTGGCATATTTGAGATTAAGGCTGCTCAAAAACATATGAAAACAACTGAAATATTTCTTTGGAAAATAGTTCTTGTTAAGTAGCAAGTGCAAATTCATTGAAAATATTACATTTTCATCTATCTGAGGATGGACTTATTAAAAACAAAAAACAAAAAACAAACTGACAATTGCATTTACCTGATTTTCCATTCAAACACTTCATATACATTCAAAGTATGTATACAAGTAGTATGTGTGTGGATGCGTGTACATGCACATATATATGCATAGATACAAAGCATACACACACATTTAGAGAAGGAATACTGTCCCACAATATATCTCTTTTGTGTAAAATGTTGCTTTTATACTTTTGTTATGGCAGATGCCCAATTTGCTCCACACATGTTGAAATAGGGAGAAATATTAAAAATTGAGAAATTAATAATATGGCAATATGATCACTCATTATCACTTTAGACAGAGAGCATTTGCACTGGCTGCAATTGCATAGCTGTTGTATAGTAATCAGGAATTGAGTTTTGAGTAATGTAGCTATGCAAACTATCATGTTTTGGGTTTTTTCCCGCACACCTATAGTTTTCTTCACATGAAAGCACCACTGTGAATCATCAATGTGTGGGTGTGTTATGAATAAAATAAAGAAGCAATACAAGAAGCAATTACAATGAAAATTATCACATGATGTATTGTAATCTGTGATTGGTTCACAATAAATAAACTGTATCTGCAACTCACATTTCAGCGATGCACAGTCAACAGAGTGGTCACGAAGTTAAAAATTCTAATTCTTACGTTTGATGAAGGAGGTATCACTCCTTGGTTGGATGCATTTGTGCAAGTTATTTTGTCAGATATTTAAAGACCTTTCATGTGCAACACTTTGTTATAGGTCAGTTCACAAACTAGATTAAAATGATGTCATGTTGATGATATGTAATCATATTTTTGTAAGCTTTCAGAAAAGAACAATCGATATCTCTTGAGATGAGAATTTCAGGGTTATTTTCAAAAGGATGTTTGACGAAACAGCAGAAAGATTTTGGATGCATGGACTGATGGATTATGTTTGAACTGACATCTATTTCAGCCGTTATACGTACTGTTTGGAGTAATCATGTCTCACCTCATTGGGATAGTGTTGATTTAACAGTGCTGAATTCTTTGACGTGGAGACATTTGAGAAGAAGACATAGAATGCAGTTCACCAAAATATTTGTTTGTATATGATGGTACTCTTGAAATGATTAGAAATGATATTAAAAAATACATCTTTGCATAAAAAAAGACTTGCACACAGTTTGTAAAGACTGTTTTATTCTGTTGTGTGTTTCTTCTAGAAATAAAGTTCAGCATGGTAAATGTGGTGTCACTGAAAAGACAGGTATGAGAAGAGAGATGAAACCTTAAAGGAATGGTATAGTTTTGGTTAGTTTTGGTTTGGGGCTTCAGATTCCCAACTTGTTTGTGAGGTAAGGAGAAACCATCTTATATGAAATATAAAATAGCATACAAGTTTAATAGGGATTAAAAGTTTATTTAATGAAAATTGAATTTTGAAATGGTTGAGATATCCAAAAATCACTGACATGAAATAGGTCCTCATAAAAGATAGGTCTAACTTTTATCAGACCACTTTGTTGTACTTCTCAGCAATTTCAAAACTGGTTTTCATCAAATGTAGATTTGTATGCTCTGTAGTATTTCATATGAAGTGATTTCTACTTATCTCCCAGAGAGTTAACCCGTTCCATACTGAATTCTGAAATGCCCACAGACTTAATATGCAGGCCACCAGGTTCCCGTACAGAACGGGTTAAAATCTGAATCCCCCATATCAACCAAAAACTGTATCACCCCTTTTAATTTAGTCCCCATTCCATTTTCTCATCTTCCTGCGATTACCATGGTTACAGTATCTATGCAGAAGTTTGTGAAACAGAAAGAAGGATAAAAGTGGTCATAAACTCTACTGAAACTCCACATATCACAAAATAATGGAGGAGGGTGTTTTATTGTTACCTTCAAAAGAAGGTGCACTAAGTGATACAGACTAATCACCATCATCATCATCATCATAGGTGGAAGCATTCATCTTAATAGTACTCAAAATCCATTGGCACTTTCCATCACGGTATAACCAGGGAGGTGGACAACCTCCCTGGTATAATGGACATACATGCTGTGTTGCGTGCTTAGCTTAACAGTAGCTATAAGTACAATGCTGCTTGAATGCTTAGCGTGAAGAAAAAATTTCACGGAGGTGAAGTGGGGGATTTACTGTTTCATATAACTGTTGACTTCATGGACTACATGCTGCTGAGTATGTGCGATCACATCTTCATCTAACATTCGCCGTGTATCAGTTCAGCCAGACTATCTTGAGGTCGCGAAGATAGCAGGATGCAAGTCATATCACCCACCGTGATTTAAAAAAAAAAAATGCATCATAGCAAAGGCTGGTTTAGATGGGGAGAACATAATTAGGGAGGCAGCAATTAAAGGCTAATTACCATGATTACATGGTTCATGGGAATGGGGGCTGGGAGAGCAGTCGAGTGCATGAGGTGTAAAGGTTTGTAAAGCATGGGGGTCAAAAACGGTCATACTAGTAGGGGAAATCTTATTTTCTGAAAACATTATTGGCCTGTTCCGTGAAGATCTATGTTAGATATCAAAGTTGTAAGGTCAAACAAAGTTCTAAATACATGTACTTGATTGCTGAAAGGGAGTTATGTTTGATTTTCATGTTTGATATCAACTGTAATTTTCATATGTGACAGAAGAGCTAATGATCTCAGGTCTCAACATTGAATTACATGTATGTTCCTTTTCATACACTCAAGGTCATTGGGAATGAATGAATGAATGAATGAATGAATGAATGAATGAATGAATGAATGAATGAGTGAGTGAATGGATTAATTAACTATTCAATTAATATATCAGGTCACACTTACAACGAGAGATATATCCAGTGCGCGCATATTTCACACATATTATTACAAATTTACAAAACGGGATTGTGTCTGGTGTAGAAATTGGGAGAGAGAACTCGGACAGAAAGCAACCACCTTAATCTTGCCATCTTTTGGAGGTGAGGGAAAGGAGGTCCCAGCAACATTTTGTGATGGCGGTGTGATGGGCAGAGCGGCACATCAGCTGCCGTCGGTCGTTCGGGGCGGAGGTCGTGGCATTATCAACGCTCAAATTGATTGCCGCGGTGACAGACAGGTGATGATGGACTCCGGCGGAGCGTGAAGAATGGAGGGGGCTTGCTCCGGCGGCGGACAGCTTCAAAGCGATGGATGCGTGGCCGGGTTTGCTTTTTGTTTTGTTTTGTTTCTTCCTTCCTTTGCTTGCTTGCTTGCTTTCTTTCTTTCTCCATTCCTCTTTTTTTCTTCGCGTGCCAATTTCTATCCATGCCAGGTAGTCTCAGCTCTGTACCTTGCCGAATTGTTTGGGAAATGCAGAGACCTAGTTCCAGCTAGTTTGCACATGGATCTCTCGTTCGTTTCTATCTTCCTATACTATAATACTCGAAGTTGTTGTTGTTGTCGCGGCCTTATGTATTTCCTGTTTTATTTCGGCGTTGCTGGTTTCTCTATCTCCTCCCGAGCCGTCGGCTCCGGGCAGTTGCGACCGGTGCCGTCGGCCGCAGGAGAGTATCCTACATCGAATGGCGCGGGTTTCGTCCCCTCTCCGCCTCCGTGTCGACGTCGAGGACGAAAAAGAAAAATTAATTAGCTACATGCATAATGCATTTTTGTGCGTGACGAAAGAGCCGAGCGTTTCAATATTCACGGAACCTGCGCTGGCCTCCTGCTTTCTCGATCTTCCATCTTTTAGCTTGCAGAGACACTGGGGGATACTAAAGATGATGGTGCAGCGAAATCTCTGACATCTTCCGGCGGACGCGCACGCACACACACAATGTACCTCGCAGAACTCTACACTCTCTACACTGTGTGTATAGTTCTGTGATGTACCTTTGCCTCCGCCTGTTACGTGTACTGAATGTATTGACGATGGTTACACGAATCTGTGTGTGCGTGATATGGACTACAAGGGCATTTACGTACAGTTCGCCATTGGCGTCCCCAAATGAAAACAACGAACGTTGTTATTTAATTGTATTTTGCACAACTGCAGAATACTATGCAGCTCAGGTACGTCATTTAGTTTGCTCGCCGTTTGCTCTCAAGTCCGATGTCATTGTACGCAGACTGTTAAGGACGGCTAAATAATTATTTGCCGATCGTACCCTTCCATGTCAGATTACACGCGCAGCTGTGTCCATTCGTTTACTGCAGAGCTGCTGTAATCATACATATTCATAAGATGAGCGGACGTAAGAGAAAACCTCGCTTTGTCGACCGCCTATTTTTAAAATTACAAGTGGAAATAGAATGTGTGGTTCTATGGTCTATCAAAACAAGTCTTGGTGACAATAAAAAAAAAAGAGGGAGCAAATGAAGACGAATATATATTCTTCTTTCTTCCGTAACAGGGGAAAATGTTAAAGAAAAAAAAAAAACGAGGTCGTGAGACCCTACTCCCACGGGTGCCTATTAAACCTGACGACTATGATCTCCCCCTCCCCAAATAACAACAATGATGATAATAATAATAATAATAATAATAACAATACGAGCAATAACTGTAGGCCTAACATTAATTATGATAATGTATACAGTCTGAAGCAGATGATGGTTCTATGAGTTTTGGTGAGTAAAAACAAAACGGAGGGAGCAAATGAAGACGAAAATATTTTTCCCCTCTCATAATAATGTGGGGAAAAGAAATATGAAAAAAAACAAACAAACAAACAAACCGAGGCCTTGAGACCAGCCGTGGATTCCCGCGGGTGCCTGCGTGGATGCAAGAGCAGGGGGTAATCAAAGTCATAGTGGTAATATCTTCCCGTTTCGACGGGAACAATCTGTGGGCAGAACTTACGGGGAATCTCACTAGCGTTTTTGGTAATTTTCCCTGATCATGTTTTTGTTTTTTGCCATGCGGAGGTGGAAATGTGTGTGTGCGTGACGGGGGGGGGGGGGGGGGAGGAGGAGGGGTGAGGGGCAACAAGACAATTGTTGGACTTCAACGGGTACAAATGACCCCTCGAAACTCAAGTTCTATAATAAAAACAAGTAGTGGCAGGAATTATCCCTACCAATGGACCAGATCGCCGGGCACATACTACAAAAATGTATTACATGGATTAAAAATATGGGAAGGGTGGTCATTTAGAAGACAGCACAATTAACGAAAGAATGAGAAGACTTTTCTTTTTATTTCTTCAATAAAAACGTGCAAAATCGTATTATGAGAAAAAAACCCCTCAGACCCGTGGATTTCCACGGGTGCTGCTAGTCCTATACTATAATACTCGAAGTTGTTGTTGTTGTCGCGGCCTTATGTATTTCCTGTTTTATTTCGGCGTTGCTGGTTTCTCTATCTCCTCCCGAGCCGTCGGCTCCGGGCAGTTGCGACCGGTGCCGTCGGCCGCAGGAGAGTATCCTACATCGAATGGCGTGGGTTTCGTCCCCTCTCCGCCTCCGTGTCGACGTCGAGGACGAAAAAGAAAAATTAATTAGCTACATGCATAATGCATTTTTGTGCGTGACGAAAGAGCCGAGCGTTTCAATATTCACGGAACCTGCGCTGGCCTCCTGCTTTCTCGATCTTCCATCTTTTAGCTTGCAGAGACATTGGGGGATACTAAAGATGATGGTGCAGCGAAATCTCTGACATCTTCCGGCGGACGCGCACGCACACACACAATGTACCTCGCAGAACTCTACACACTCTACACTGTGTGTATAGTTCTGTGCTGTACCTTTGCCTCCGCCTGTTACGTGTACTGAATGTATTGACGATGGTTTCACGAATCTGTGTGTGCGTGACATGGACTACAAGGGCATTTACGTACAGTTCGCCATTTGGCGTCCCCAAATGAAAACAACGAACGTTGGTTATGTAATTGTATTTTGCACAACTGCAGAATACTATATGCAGCTCAGGTACGTCATTTAGTTTGCTCGCCGTTTGCTCTCAAGTCCGGTGTCATTGTACGCAGACTGTTTAGGACGCGGCTAAATATATTTGCCGATCGTACCCTTACATATCAGATTACACGCGCAGCTGTGTCCATTCGTTTACTGCAGAGCTGCTGTAATCATACATATTCATAAGATGAGCGGACGTAGAGGAAAACCTCGCTTTGCCGACCGCCTATTTTTAAAATTGCAAGTGGAAATAGAATGTGTGGTTCTATGGTCTATCAAACCAAGTTTTGGTGACAAAAAAGAGGGAGCAAATGAAGACGAATGCAGTGATGTATATATTCTTCTTTCTTCCATAACATGGGAAAAATATTAAAGAAAAAAAAAACGAGGTCGTGAGAACCTACTCCCACGGGTGCCTATTAAACCTGATGACTATGATCTCCCCCTCCCCAAATAATAACAATGATGATAATAATAATAATAATAATAACAATAATAATAATGATAAGGATAATGATAATAATGATATAATAATAACAATAATAGGAGCAATAATTGTAGGCCTAATATTAATTATGATAATGTACAATCTGAAGCAGATGTAGTTCTATATTGATATGATATATCAAGCCAAGTTTTGGTGATTAAAAACAACAAGGAGGGAGCAAAATTATGAAGACGAAAATATCTTATTTTTCTCTCATAACGTGGGGAAAAGAAACATGAAAAAAAAAACACAAAACAAACCGAGGCCTTGAGACCAGCCGTGGATTCCCGCGGGTGCCCGCGTGGATGCAAGAGCAGGGGGTAATCAAAGTCATAGTGTTAATATCTTCCCGTTTCAACGGGAACGACCTGTGGGCAGAACTTTCGGGGAATCTCATTTGCGTTTTTGGTAATTTTTCCCTGAATGTTTTTGTTTTTTGCCCTGCGGAGGTGGAAATGTGTGTGTGCGTGAGGGGGGGGGGGGGTGAGGGGCAACAAGACAACTGTTGGACTTCAACGGGTGCAAATAACCCCTCGAAACTCAAGTTCTATAATAAAAGCAAGTAGTGGCGGGAATGATCCCTACCAATGGACCGGATCGCCTGGCATATACTACAAAAATGTATTATAAAATTTCTGGGAAGGGTGGTCATTTAGAAGACAGCACAATTAACGAAAGAATGAGAAGACTTTTCCTTTTATTTCTTCTATAAAAATGTGCAAAATCGTATTATGAGAAAAAAAAATAAAACCCCTCAGACCCGTGGATTTCCACGGGTGCTGCTAGTTGTATTATAATTATGTTTCAGACGTCATTCCACAGGTATATTGTTTTAACTTTCCGTTTCCACAGATTCATTGCTTTAACTTTCATGTTTTCACTCAGATTGGGGTTCTTTGAGTTTTCCCTTTTCTTTTCTGCTCTTTTTTTTTCTTTTCTATTTACTTAGTATTCCTCAGCTCTTCTTTTCCTCTCCGCTAATTATCAACCCGCCTCAGCCTTTCTTTTCACCTTTCTATCCCAGTACCTCCACCAGAGTGATCTCTGAATTCATTGACATTCACCTGGTTCCCATGACAACCCCTCCTCCCCTCCTCCCCCCCCCCCCCCCTCCCCCAGCTCGTTGAGGCTGCTCCAGGGGATAGCAGCAAAGGGAGTCTTCCGGCAACGTATACATAATCACCCGCCGGTTTCAGAACATGTTCCACATGACGTATCCAAACGTGTAGATTCTCCTATTTCATAATTATATACCCCTGTAATAAATCATAATCTTTTAACTCTTAAGTTTTCGTACTGGCATCTTGTGTTGTTCCCAGAAGTCAGGCGAGTAAGCCTTCCGCATATGACCAGCTTAACAATTATATCATATTTCAGTGTAAATTTTTGAATATCTTATGCACATACTTTTGATGTTTTTCTGAAAGCTACCTTATCCGAAACATGGCGGCAGCTATCAAACTGGGTGCAAGTACTGAAATGCATTGAGTTGATACAGACCGGATGGGATTAACTTTGCTACTAGGTCGTCAGAACAAAAACATTCATGAATTTGAATACAAGAAATAAACCAGACAATTGTCAAACAGGCCTTGAAGGAGATCCCATCGATAATAGATTGGTTATCTAATATATTTATGACGCAACTGTCAAAAAGTGGTTCCTCCTGTCAACTGGAAAGCCTGCCCGAAGATTGCCCGACATCGCAGAACTCAAGTATGTGATTTAAGAATTGTAAACTGGGTTCCACGCACCGAATTGAGTGGAATGGGAACAAAATTAATAAAGTAGATTGTTTATCACCAAGTCTGTTGGCAACAGCATATATGGTCTACATGTGAATACAGTAGCAAACTTATTTGTTAAAAAAAAAACAAAAAAAACTGATGATAACAACAACAAACAAACATAAACAATAGCGTGTTTCCGATACATCAAAGTTGAATACAATCCTTGATTATTTTTGTTCCAGTAACAAGAAGAAGAAGGAGTAAGAAGGAAGAGGAGGAGGGGAAGATGATGAAGAAAAATGCAGGTGTCTCGAATATCGGCCATCCTGTGACGCGAAGACAGCCATCATGTCTGCACTATGTTCTTTCTTTGTGTATACTGAAGAAACATAAAACCTATCTCTCCCTCTCTCTCCCTTCATTTCTTTCTCTCTCTCTTTCCTTATCTCTCTCTTTGCATTAATTGCTCTCCCCCCCCCTCTCTCTCTTCGATCATGTCTATTTTCCTTTTCCCCTGTCACTATATCCGTTTATCATCCGCTTTATCGTTTCTCTCTCATGTCTTTTATTGCGCGTGTTTGTATAATTCATAGGAGGTCAGTTTTCAGCGCGAAATATTGTTAGCCTTTCGGCAAGTAAATAATACATCTAACTGTCGATCAGATCGTGATATTTTACGATCAAACACATAAACTGCCCGTCCAGATGTTAGCCGGGCTATTTACAATAATAACTCACTCTCCACTATCAGGGTTCCATCCAGCGAGTGACATTAATTATTGGCAGCACGTGTCTAATATCTTCCCAGGAGGCACGTTGCTTGAGCCTTGGTCCCGTGAAATGATGATGTACTATTGGACATTTGTCCATTCCACACTAACTCCCTTCCGTGGCCACGAAAACATTTCGAGTCCGATTATTTCGTCATTAATCGACCAGCAGAAGGAAAAAGATTATCAGATAAAGACGCACATTACGATACGCCCATTTACTTTTAACCTCGTCGCCATTTTCGGCCTCCTATCAGCACGGTCATTGCTCACTCTGGCAAATTGGAATGTTGGACCGCTATCAGTATAGGCCTGATAGCCTGACAAGGTTAACGTTTACTTGTTAAGATTATATTCCACTTTTTGATAACACGGGCTTTCATATAAACAAATAGAAAATGATATGTCTGCGTTAAATTGTTACAAGCAAAACAAATAACTAAGAGATTATGGAATACGAACTTTCTAGCATAAGAAATAGAAGGGTAATAACACATTTCCAGTATGTATGCATATCCCTATTAGTTTCTTGCTTATCGTTTATTTGTCATACTTTGTAATGCATGTATATATACTTATGATAGAATTCTTGATTTGCTTTGTGTTTTGTTTTGTTGGAAGAAAAATGAGCATGAAATGAAATGAAATGAAATGAATAATGTCTGCTTTGGATTGTACAAACAGAACAATCATCTATATATAGGAGATATTATGAAATTCAATATCTTACTAGGTGAATGATAGCAGTCACGATCACCAAAATGAATTAGATTTATCAGGTGGTAAGGTCATTATCTCTGTCTCCCATTCGCTGACAATCAAACAAATCTTGACTTAATTATTTTCAATTTTGACATTGTGTAAACTCAAGAAGAAGAAACCATACCATTCGTGTCAAGCTCTTTTTGAATTATGGCTGTAAAGATTTGTTAGTGATGACTGTGTAGTAGGGCCTACAAGGTACAGTGAGGTGCTAGTTGCAGATAATATGAAGATCAAAAAATGAGTCTATACATTAAGTTAAAGTCAATAATCATAGTAATTTCATCTAACTATTATATCCTTCTCTAATTTGCAAGTGTGAAAACATGTGAAAAGTTAAGATTACCGTAACTTCTTCTATTTTTTTTTTATCTGATTCTAGGATTTGTAACGAAGCTTGTAATTTTTTATTTTTTTTTTTTTGGATTTGTTTCCTTCGTCGAACATTTCGAGTCAGAGTCAATATCAGTTATAAAAGTCAGGCTCGGGAAGATGATTCTCATGAGTGCAATAAGATAATGGGACTTATTTGTTATACATAATTATTTATAAATACTTTCGTAGCAGCCAAAAGCTATACTTGAGAGTAGACTGAGTAAAATTTTATAAGCTCAGCGTACAGTGAAAATTATTTTGATGAAAAATCGGACGAATACTGCTATATTTGTAACACGATTGTAAATAAGTGTTCATAAAACAGTTTGATTCTTGAACAATCAATATGAGGAAAACGTTAATGAGAGACTTGAAGATGTCATCGCCTCAAAACTTGCAATATCATTTGTACATTAAGTTTTTGAAATGTTGTGTAGATTTTTTTTTTGTTCAAACTCACTTTTGTCCGATCAGTCTCAAATCCTGTACAAAGTGCATATGACTGACTATTATTTTTGAGTTATTCAGCCAGCCATAACATTATGTCTTACACTTTCATAGCATGCAGAAAAGTGAATTTTCGTCAATCGGGGGGGGGGGGGGGGGTTCTACACAATTAATGAAAAATTGTGATGTGATATCATCAGCTCTCTCATTTGCATGTCAATATAAACTGTTCCACGAAATTTAGCTAATCTGTAACATTTTGTAACTTTTTCATATCTTTAATCCGACTTTGATAAAATTGTCATTATTGTGCTTGTAAAGTGTTGATCTTTTATGAAATCGAATTATTTCTGGTCCCTGTAGAGGCGTATCCTTCCGAAAAGTCACTCACCTCAATTCACAGCTTTCAGCTTTTGTCTATAATTTGTATGAATGATTGCTGTGGCAAAAATGTACAATTATGATACTTTCTAGCAAATGCTAAAAATAGGCATCACAGCATATACGAGCAGAAAACAAGCATCCAGCAAGGTAAAATTTGCTGGACTTTAGGGGAAACTGAGCGGAGATAATACGCATTTCGTCTTCAGATCAATGGCAGTGCTCACCTGTGCGTACTGCAAACGGTTTTTGCCACGAAATTGGATTCTGTCAGACCCTGTGACAGTATCGCTATTGACCCCAATTCCCATCTGATTGACCCAGTTCCGGTAGCAACTCCACGAAGTTACCCCCTTTTCCCCTTTTCCCCGTGAATAGCGCCACTCGCCCCGTCCTCGTACTATACGGTGGTTGTTGCTAGCTTCGGGCATATTATGGATTGGGGAGGATTTTGCCAGGTCCCTACTGCTACATCATCGGGAAAAACAATTGTGATGGATACTTTGTTTTGCCGTTGCTGTTGTTTGTCAACCTGGCCGATACTACCCTTGGTGATCGCGTGATAATAGCGGCAAGAAAAGTGATCGATTGTGCATGTGTGTGTGTCTGTCTGTGTGTCTGTCTGTGTGTCTGTTTGTATGTATGTGTCTGCTGTTGTGTCTACAAAGAGTATAATTCTTTTCCATTTTGCATTTGCTTGATCTGTACTTGCATCTCTTCCTTAAAGACACTAAACAAGCTCTAAAGGGAAAATCACTCTTTAAATAATTTTTGCTATGATAATGATAAAACCAGGCTCCCGATGTTTTCATGTTAACGTGTAGCGTACAGTGCAGCCACGTGGTATCAGACTTCTTAATGAAGCTTGTGTCTATCAGTCGCACATTTCCTGTGCTCCTATGACATAGCAACTATGATGAGAGGGAAGAGTAGGAGAGGCAGAAGAGGCAGCATCGAGAAGAGGAAGAAGGAGAAGACGAAGAAGGAGGAGGAGGAAAAGGAGACTAAAAGAAGAAGAAGAAATTAAGAAGAAGAAGAAGAAGCCAAGAAGAAGAAGAGCAACAACAACAACAAGCAGAAGAAAAAGAAGAAAAGAAGAAGAAGGAGGAGGAGGAGGAGGTGGAAGACTAGTAACTGGAGGGGAGGGAATTGACACTATGTCAATCCTTTCTCTGATGCTAATGGTGTAAGTCAGGTTGTATGAGTGTATGTGTCTCTTATCTGTAACAATTCCTCCAGGGCAATGAAATATACATTGAATCATTTCGTATCATGCAACACGGGCCTGAGTTAATGTATTGGTTGAAATAATATCGTGTCACTCAAGAGCACCATTCAGGCTATATAGAAATCATGAATACATAGATCAACTCAAACATTGATAATGTATTCTCATACAGTAGCTTTTCCCGAGTGATCATTTTTTTTCTCTTTATTTTTCAGTTCTCTTTCTTTTTCTTTTCTCTTTCTTGGTTATTGACCCAGTTCCCCATCAAGAAAAATGCAGTATAATTGCTGGAACCAGTCTCACCAAATGTGGTTATCTGTTAGTAATGTTTCTTAGTTCTTACTCCAGGGTAACGGTACTTTGATATAGGCAAGTCCACAACTTTTTCCTAAAGGGCTCACACCCGTAAATAAAATGGAATGTCCCAGACCACTTCACAAATTCATACCAAAGATACCAAAATAAATGAAGAAAAACATTAATTAAAAATCAATGATGTAGTTTGGCAAAAAACTGAATAGCTGTAGATATTGAGTATGAATTCCTCTACAAACTTCATTTTGGTTGGAAGATGAAAGCTTTTCTGATGGAATTTGAGAGGACTATAATTATTTCGTTGGGTACGTGTACGGAAAATAGGTGATTTTTTTGAGTGACAAGAACTCGTAGTCTGGCTTTGCGGACCCCTGGACAGAATTTGGGCTGAAGAATCCACCCTGAAAATTTGATGGATAAAAGGGTATATCTCACTTATCCAGGTTAGTGAAGCTGAAACACCTCATTTCTCCCAGCTATTTTACAGAATTTTTTGAAATTTGATTTTTAACACACATCCCTATAGGGAAATATTTATGGGTGTGAGCCCTAAAACTGCCACTGGTCACTGGTAGCCGTGCGCCATGTGAGGGCGGTATGATCATTTCACAGTACACATAAAAGTCATCTACAGACCTACTCCTCCCTTGGTTGGGTATATCGTGGTGGGGAATTACAGTAAGCCTTCACATATTCCTTGATTTCGATTATAACATCTTTGATTGGAAAAAAAAAGACATGATTATGTTTAAGGCTGAATTCTTATGATCATTGAGTGATATGATTTATGAAAGTATTTTGAGGGTTTTTTTTTTCTTCGATAATTGAGTCAAACAATTGAGTCAAACAATAAAGTGTTTACTTTGTGTATACTCTGTATCGATGATCTTTCATGTGTATTTTTGTTTTGTACAATGTAACCATCTTGTGTACTGTAAATGTATGGTAAGAGGAAAGAAATAAACAGTGTACTGTAAATGTATGGTAAGAGGAAAGAAATAAACAGTATCATCTAAAACAAAATTAACACCTCACATACTAAGGCACATTATTGTTGTATTAATGTAGTACATTGTATATAGGCAGACGGAGTCACTATACAGTAATCTCATTGAAGATATGTATACCCCATCTCCCCTCTGTACTGCTGGAGCACAGCAAGGTCCCCTGCCTTTCTTCTGCGCATGAGCATCTATACATTATGACATGAACAACTAAGAGCCTTTTATAGACCCCCTTACCCCCTGTTGATGCATCTGTAATAAAATTGTTTCTTTGCTCTTTAACGGTTTTTATATTGTGTGTAATTCTGCAATTCATGTTGATCAGTGTGTTGATCAATATCGGTAACCCATTTCAATTCAATTCAACATCAAATTGCATTTCCATCATCACATTTTCCGGTACAATCAGAAGAAAAAAAAATTGATTCTGTATGAAAACAAAAATATGGTTATAAACATACATCTTATGAAATTAAGTTTGTTGTATTATCGGGAAAAAGAGGTTCACGTATAAAACACAAGGTGGGATAGAGATGTTGCCACTCAATAAATTTAACTTTTAAAACACACACACACACATACGCACACACACACACACACACACACAGACTGACAGACTGACGCTCGGGGAAACAAAGACGTAGACTGGAGGACAAACAACAAGATACTGTGTGTTTGTAATATTATGTTATGTCTATACATATATTCATATGTACATGTATATACAACTGTAAGTATCTCTTCATATTCTAAATCAGTTGATTTTTATTTTCATCAGATGTAATGATATTATTACTGTGTAATTAGTTTTTGATGGAATGTTGTATTTGGAAAGAGAATCGTGTAGTATATGTATAATAAGGCTTACTTTTTTGTGTCTGTGATGTAAAATGTGAATAAATTATTATTGTATTGTATTGTTTCGTTTCGTTTGTATTTTTACATTAAAGAGACGCAATTCAGCCTCTGGGCTTTTATGTACTTTCCTTTTGATGAAATAAACCAATATCATTCTATCCATCTATCTGTTTATCTATCTATCTATCTATCTATCTATCTATCTATTTATTTATCTATCTATCTATTTATTTATCTATCTATCTATCTATCTATCTATCTATCTATCTATCTATCTATCTATCTATCTATCTATCTATCTATCTATCTATCTAAGGAGCATTTAGAAAGAAAAGGAAGGACCGAAGGTAGGGAGAAGGAGTCACACCTAACATGGTCCGATCATATACACCGAGTTTATTCAACAATATAAATATATATCGGGATCCTCTGGGAAGTAAGAGAATATCTTACCAAACATACCCTTCAAATTCTTTATAATGCACTCATATCACTCCATGCACCTATTGTAATATTGTGTGGGGGAATTGCGGTGTTAGCAAAATAAAGTTAATATTGTTACTTATTACCGGTTCACACTACTTAGCATACACTGAATCTTTGTTTTATGATTTAAAGACTCTTAGAATTTCAGATATACATTCACGGCAAACAGCAATATTTATGTATAAATATACTAACAATCAGCTCCCTGAATTGTTAAAGATAATGCATATTTCAAATTATAGTATTCATTCATATCCTACCCGTCATGCAACAGATTATCATTTGGAAATCCTAAACTCCTCATAGCTCAAAATTCCATAAGACATCATGGTCAAGATGTGTAATGGAACTCAATGAACAATGATGACCTTAAACGCAGTTCTTCTCTACAATGTTTTAAATCATCTTATAAAAACGTTCTTCTCGCAATGTACCACTCGAATTAGAAATTACGCTTTTGTTATAGTTCCCAACTCCTGAACACTGTATCTCACGCTTTTCTTCTCTTTTCTCTTTCCTCTACTCTTCCTATTCGGGTACCTTATTCTCGGGTTTCGTTTCGTTTCGTTTTGTTCTTCTTTCGTCTTTATACATCCCACTTTGTGTTGTCCTTTTTGGTCAAATGACATTTAAAATACTTTAAAGATTTACATTATTAATTTTGTTCTACGTGTGTATAGAATTGTTCCGTTCCTTCCTTTAGTTAGATAAAAATGGTTACAAGGCATGTATTATGTTCAGAGGCCGTTGTCCAAGTCAATCGTTTTGCTTATTGATAACGGTCTCCACCTGTACACTTAAAGATCTGTAATGATATTCATGTATTATTTCACATGATTATATATTTGCAATGCGAAATTTTGTTTATATTTTCATGACTTGTGAATAATATGTTCGATATTGTTATACTTATTTTCTGTTCTGGTACAAGTGGAGAAATAAAACTTACTGAAACTGAAACTGGAAGGAAGAAAGAAAGGAACTTAAATGAAGGACTATCAGAGCTTCTGAGAAAAACTATTGGGCCTGCGTTACAACATACATGTACATGACTTTATTTCAATTAAACACGGAACCGACGATTTGATTGCCCTGCGTTGCGTTAAAAGCCTGGTCAGGCAGCACTTCTATTCCTTGTCATCATTATTGTTAACAGAAGGACCATCAGTTTTTTGTTATGTAGAATAATTTTCCTTATGATTGTTGGATTTGCTTTTAAACTCAGAGGGCCTCCAAGTTCTTTTCTTGTACAAGGGTTTTTAGCTATCACTCTATTCCATTGTGATTAGGATTTCCGTTTGGTTAGGACCTGGGGGGCATTTTCATGAAGCGTTTTGGTCGGATATTTTTCTGACAAACTGTTACAAGCTACTTGAATCCTTGCATCTGATTGGGTAAGAGCAAATCTGTCTGACAACTTTGTCGGACAACATGCTTTATGAAATGCCCCCTGAAGTCACTAAAATGTACGATACATTCTGTTTTCACGATCTATGTACCATCCGTCTCTATAAGATCCGACTATCATTTTCAAATACCTGACATTCGATATTTGTCTGGATTGCAGCTTTTATGGTTCAACATCTTCTTTTGCGGCAGTTTGTTTATTCTATTCGGATCATGCAGTTTTGAGTGATATATCACAGCACAATAATCACCATTGGCACTTTTCTGATGTGAATCACAACAACGACACCATCAACAACAATGACAACATGGACGGCAGGAGCGACAACACACAACAATAAAATCAACCATGCACGGTAACAGCAATAATACGACACACAATCAAATTGAGAGGCTGCTTTATTGCTAATTATACCGATAGATGTTCAAATTAAAAAGTTCTTGCTGCGACTTGTTTTGTTTTGTTTTGTTTTATTTGTCCCATCATGGCTGCTATACTATACAACACTGAATAATCGACATTGTTTACGTCGATGAAGGGGAATTCGTCAATCAGTTCCGTTGTATATATTGTTTGTGATGTTTGTGTTGATTTACGACTGCTGTTTCTTGTTTCACTATTACTGATGAAAAATAATCATATGCGTGTTTAATAAAATAAATACACAAATAAATAAAAAATACAACACAGACAAGATCATACATTATGATATTTTTAACATTCTTTTTGATCTGGTAAGATGGAGATAGATAGATAGATAGATAGATAGATAGATAGATAGATAGATAGGTAGATAGATAGATAGATAGATAGATAGATAGGTAGATAGATAGATAAATAGATAGATAGATAGATAGATAGGTAGATAGATAGATAGATAGATAGATAGATTGATAGATAGATAGATAGATAGATAGATAGATAGATAGGTAGATAGATAGATAGATAGATAGATAGATAGGTAGATAGATAGATAGATAGATAGATAGATAGATAGGTAGATAGATAGATAGATAGATAGATAGATTGATAGATAGATAGATAGATAGATAGATAGATAGATAGGTAGATAGATAGATAGATAGATAGATAGATAGATAGATAGGTAGATAGATAGATAGATAGATAGATAGATTGATAGATAGATAGATAGAGATAGACAGATAGAGATGGAGAGCAAAAGAAAGAGAGGGAAGAAGAGAGAAAGAGAGAGAGGGGGGGGGGGGGGAGGGTGGGATCTGAAGGCGACGGAAGAGCCAGCTCGGGAGTTTGGGATTTCTGCGGGTGAAATTTGATCGGACGTAATCAATCTGATGAAAGTTTGATATCACTGCTCATTAGTAATCCATGAAAATGATGTCCACGGACTTTAGGCAGGGCTATTGCAAAGAAATAAACATTATAAGGCACTCTCTTGCGAAGCTGAGATTGTCATGACATAGGGCATAACTATACATCAGTGGCAGATCCAGGCGGGGGCGCACCGGGCGCCCCCCCCCCTTTTTTTGTGTGTGTGTTAAAACAAAAGAAAAATAAAGAGAAAAATGGTCCCCCTTCAACTTCAACTTCAACTTCAACACCCCCCCCCCTTTACGCAATTCCTGGATCTGCCCCTGTAGACCTACATTAATTCCACTTACAAGGAAACATTACAATTGTTTTCTCGAAACTCGGTCGGAATACTGAAGACGATATATTTGCATATAGGTTTCATACAATGTTGTACATGAATCTACTCTATCATTTCTGTTTTGAAGATGATGATGTCCTGATTAGGTCTCACTAGACAAAGCAAAGTAAGACGAAGAAATTAGGCCAGACTGCAGTGAAGATGAAGAGAACACCTGCAATCTGTATCTCACATAATATTGTACCAAGACGCATGAGAAATATTGTTGCACTTTGTCGCTAGCTGTGTATCTGCTCGTCCCTTCTTTATAAATTCAGAAAACCTTTCGTCAGTGATACCGATAGGCGGGGATTTCTTTGCATCCTTTTCTACAATACTCACTGTCTGCTGGCCCAACTACCCGCATAAATTTTATATTCTCATGGGTTCTTGTCGGTGGGACCCGCCGTTCAAACCACACACCATCACTTTCCTTTTTTTCTTTTTGTTTTTTCTTTTATTTTATCCAGTACGTATACTCCGCATGCGCACTTTTGTCGTCCTGCAACCAACGTTTGCCGACACAACGCGACCTTCTAGTTCTCTTCGTATCTTTTTGCTGGTGATCCGATAACAACATTCTACCAAAATGGCTGTCACAGATGGGAATGCCGTAAAAGAAGAAACGTTGACAGCGCTTACAAGGGAAGCAGAGAACTTGAAGCAGAAGCTGCTGGAAGAAAGGAGAAAGCTCAATGACGTAGAAAGTATGTATTCATTCTATTTTTCGATTTGATTCTTGCAGGACTGGCATTTTTTAACTTCTGCGTTGTGCTAATTTTGTATTCCCATAGATTTAGACAGTACAGTCGGTGACAGTGGTAATGCCTGTAGCGTAGTCCGATGTATTGACATTTGTGATGTATACTGGTCTTAAATGGTATCTTATCGGTACTGATGAGCATAAAATTGGGGGACACTTCTTCGAACAGCCTAGTGGACCTATATAGTACTATTAGTAGTAAACCTCGCGATTTTACACCAAGTATTGATTTAACAGAAGGTGCAATAATAGCTTGGTTCATAATCATATTAGATTCTACTTTTTTTTCCGCTGTTGTAATTGCGATCAAAACAAATTTCAATTCTTATGATAATATTGGACTTTTAAATTTTGGGGCAATAAAAAAAAAAGTCTTGCTTTATAAAAGATTACCTCTGGCTCTACCAAGGGCAAGGATTTTGTTTTTGTCGGCGTTTGTGTGTGTGTTGTCTATCTGTTTGCAAAATTACTTGAAAAGTTGCAAACGGATTTGGATGAAGCTTGCAGTTCGGATTATGACAATGTCAATGACACAAGGAACAGATGATTCGTATGGTAGTGATCCTGATGACCATCGGTATCCAGGATACTCTTTTTTAAAGGATTATCATTGACGAATAGGGCCAACAAAAGAGGGAGTTCAAATTGTGCACATTTGATGTGCATACATGTACAAAGTTATGCACTGAGCATGTGCTTCAGGCGCATCATGTGGTACAAACTGCTGATGAGGTAGACTCTTGAGTCTTGAGACACAACTAATAAAGGCTCCTTTATCAAAGAAGTAAGGACCCTAAAATTGAAATAAAATGTTACACTAGCTTAGTAGCCAGTAGAAATGCTGTAGAAATGCTGGTTGTAGTACATTCAGCAAGCAATTATAAAATGTTTACTGAAAATTGCTCTTGAACAATACAAAATAATAATCATAGTTACTACATTGATGACTTGATTCTTATTCAAGAACATTTAAAATATTGTTTTTATATAATTCACATATCAAATCATGGGTTACTCCTGACCTGAAAAAGTAGCTAAACTAATTACATCATGCAGATGTCATAGTGAACGTGTTGGTGACATACGAAGTGAAAACATCCAATAACAAAAAATTAAAAGATTAAAGAATGGAATAATATTCTAGTAACACAGAAATAACCCTGTGGACATCATGTTGCCATATTTCCAGTTAGAAAAACAATACCTATATAAAAAAATAAAGTGTAATCTCTCTGAGTAGCCATAGAATTCTATTCCTAGTGTAGCAATGTCATTGGCAAAGGGAAAGAGTGTGATGATTTCATGCTATAAACATCCGCCTCCAGTCAATCTGAAGTCATAACATAGCATTCCTTGACCTTTACTGTGCTTGGGTCTCACCCAAGCATTAGTTCCATGTTAATGAATAAACAAGTAACCTGGAGAATATGATATATTCGCGGCATGAAATTTTCGCGAATTGGAGCCAACGGCCTTTTTCACGGCATGAAATTTTCGCAAACCGCCACTGGCATTCAATGCATAAAGTGTTGACAAGAACTTTCGCGTGCATTTTACAGTACTTGCACATTGTGCTGCTACATTTGTGGGTAGGGGGTATGTTTCATACTCATACACTCCTAAGCTCAATTGGCAGGTGGGACTCTTTAGCATACATGTACATCAACTTGTAAAGGTTGTTGAATTGTGAAGGAGTAGCTTCTTATGTATTCATGATTTACTTTCTATGCATCAATTAAAAAGATTTATAAAAAATGATTGCATTATGATAATTACCTTGATGTGATATGACAGATGTAGATATCAATTATGAATTGACTGGAAATTTTTCTGATGTGCCTAATTGATAGAAATGAATTAGAAATGAAATCTATGCATTTGATCCATACTTGATCAGAGATATGTTGAAAGATTGTCTTATCAAAACAGCAAAATATCCAAGTTGATGGAGCAAAGCACACACCATGCAAAGGATGTGAAATGCTGCCATTGAAAGTCATATGGATGAGGGAAAAGAGATAAAACTGGCCAGTTTTGCCTTTACCAAGATATGCTTGCTACATGTATGTCACTCCATTCATGTTGAAGTCAAACCTGACTACAGCGCAAATCCACACTAATTCCAAGTTGGCTGTAAAGAATATGAAATTATATAAACATGATGGTAAATGTTTCATCAGAATCAGATGAAATGTAAGACAAAATCTGGTTTCATCAAACAAGAAAGAAGAAGTAGCTCTGTGACCCGCTATGATATCATCTCATCTGATTGGCCAATGTGGTTGCTGCTGATATCATTATTTTGTGGAAACAATAGAAGCTTTCAAATCCATAACATTCATATTTTTCCTTTTGTTATTCTAACCGCAATTTGATGAAACCTCTGCTATTCTATTTGCTTCTAATCATTTTATTCTAGGTGTGTCAATCCCAAGTTGAACAATGTGAAGAGAACATTGGACTCTACATCCACTTTGCAAAGCTTGAAAACCCATTGGAGCATTGTGCTTGTCATATTGTTGCTTTTACCTAAAAACCTAGTTTGGTGCATTCTGTAGATTTCCTTTATAGTCATCACAGGTGAGTTTTATTTTGCAGTGTTCAGCAGCTGTAATTTACAAGCATGATTGTGCTATTACTGCCCTTTTTAAGTGGTAATTTCCCAAGTCTTGTGATATTCAATCTAGTAACAAATTGACATTGTTGAAATCTAGTAATTGGGGGAGGGGGAGCAAAACAGGCGGGGAGAGGAAACGTTGAACACCGATTCTGTTTCTCCACAGTGTACACGGTGGCTCAGCGGCTGGAGCAGCTTCCGCCGCTGAACCTGAAGCCGCGACGCATCCTAAAGGGTCACCAGGGCAAGGTACTTTGCCTAGACTGGGCGAGGGACCAGCGGCACATGGTGACCTCCTCACAGGACGGAAAGGTCATCGTCTGGGACGCCTTTACCACCAACAAGGTTTGCCACGCCCCTTAACCCTATTCCAACTGGGGGGAGGTCAAATTGACCCCCCCCCCCTCGACATTTCGCGTTGCGATCATGACTTTTTTCATTGAAGTCTCCCGCTTATTTTGAGACCAAATTTGCGACGTCCAGGTATACTGTTCTGAAGTTACGTAATGTTTTGCATATATATGCATGTCATCCCAAAAACGGCTCAAATTCATGATATCGTGTGCAAATCCAATGCAAATTGTGTTTTTTTGTTAAATTGATATAAAGTAGATTATTTCAACTTTTAACCAGTGAAATTAATCAAATCTAATGTAGATAAGCTTGAAAAAGTGCCTGCAACAAATTTTGGCCAAAAAACAATAGAAAACAAAAGGTCGAAAAAACAATAAAATACATAAGAAATTAACAAAACCATGAAAATTTAAAAGAAATTGATTTTGATTTCGCTATTATTTTACAAGAAAATTGTTTGATGTGTCTTGAGGAACTCTGACACAAAAATTTAGGGATCCTTCAGTCATTTTAATGGAGTTATAGGTGAAAATATGATTTAATGCATAAATTTGCATAATTAATTTACTAAAAATAGAAAGCCAATATTTTTCTATTGTATGACCATGTAATCTTGTAGTTGACATCCGGCTCTATCTTCAGGCAAAATTTTGCGGCGATTGCGCGATCGGCAGCCGAGATCTGAAGGGGGGGGGGGGGGGGGTCAAATTGACCCCCCCAGTAAAAACTTGGTCTCAAATAGCCCAGTTAAAATAGGGTTAACCACTTCTGACAAACTTTTGTCCTTGCCAGCATTTGTTTTCATGAACACTCCACAGAACAAACAATTTCCTTCAAGACTTTCATGCTTTGAAAATATTTCCAGTGTTATACAGTGGTTAAAACATGTCTTTACCTTATCATCATAATAAACCTTCCAGTCTACTGCCAGGCATGATGCACTGTCTTAGTCTAGAATAAAAGAAACTGTAAGCTTTGTTAATGAAGATGACCTACGTCCCATTTCATAAAAGATGTTAGGATGTCAACTCTTGCTGGAATGGCAACTTCCAATAGCAACAGCCAATCAGGAAGCTGGATTCTTGTCGTTACTATGACAATTGCCATTCCAGCAAGAGTTGCTATCATATCAACTTTTTATGAAATGGGGTCCAGATGTATTCATGTTGTTTTATTTTGTAGCACCCTTCATATCTAGAAATGTACTGTATACACTGTATACTTCATGAGGCTTTTATTTTTGTGTATTTTGGATTATTATTGATTATGGATAATGTGAAAACCTGGTATGACATCCTCTGTACATTTCCATTCCTGTTTGTACCAACTTGAAGTCGAAGCTAAATTCATCAAGCCTGTACATGTAGGTGAATATTTGGTCTGTTAGCAAGTGCATAGTAAGCAATTTCCAATCATTCCCAGAATCACAACTTAAAATGTCTCTGTTTAGAAAGAAACCATACACTAATTGTCTATGATTTACAGAATTAGCAATTACCAAGCAAGGTCACTGAAAATCATCAGAAAAAACAAAGACTCTACAAAATCTAAGATGAAGTATCGTTTCATTTTGTTTCCATTACAACTGTGTTGATCTCTCTGTCTGACAGGAACATGCAATAACAATGCCAACAACCTGGGTGATGGCATGTTCCTATGCTCCATCTGGGACTATGGTGGCTTGTGGGTAAGTGCAATGTTCAGCCGGTGACAAGACTTCAACTCTGAGATATATTTCAATAGTTCAATTTCTTGGCATAGTGGAAAGATTGTGAAGAGGAGTCATAACCTTGTATTGAGTGGTGTTGACTTTGTCGTGTCATTATGTTAACTTGTGTAAGTGACAAGGGCTTTTTTAAAATGCTTTTTTATGCCTCCGCCACGAAGTGGTGCCGGAGGCATTATGTTTTCGGTTTGTCCGTCCGTCCGTCCTTCCGTCCATCCGTAATGAATTTTGTGGACAAGGTAACTATCAAAACCTGTTGAGGTATCCTAATGAAACTTGGCATGTATGTGTATTAGGGGGTAAAGTTGTGCCTATCAACTTTTTGGTGCACATGCGCAAGGTCTAAGGTCAAAAGGTCAAGGTCAAATACATAAAATTTCACTATTTCCACCATATCTATTGAATGCCTGAAGATATTTTCTTGAAACTTAGTGTATACATGTATTACCCAATTTAGATTCTCTGGTGAAAGTTTGGGTTATGAGGTCAAAGGTCAAAAGATCAGGGTCAAATGCATAAAATTTCACTATTTCCACCATATCTATTGAATGCCTGAAGATATTTTCTTGAAACTTAGTGTATACATGTATTACCCAATTAAATTTCTCTGGTGAAAGTTTGGGTCATGGGGTCAAAGGTCAAAGGTCAAAAGGTTGGGGTCAAATACATAAAATTTCACTATTTCCACCATATCTATTGAATGCCTGAAGATATTTTCTTGAAACTTAGTGTATACATGTATTACCCAATTAAGATTCTCTGGTGAAAGTTTGGGTCATGAGGTCAAAGGTCAAAGGTCAAAAGGTCTAGTAAAAATATTAAAACTTAGATCTTTTTTTTTCTCCGTACCTTGGAAAATTGTTCAAGGTATCTTCATGGAACATAATATACATGTACTGACTGGAAGTGATTATCTAGAGAATGTAGGGTTCATGGGGTCAAAGGTCAGGGGTCAAAGGTCAAGTGCAACACTTCAAAATTTTACTATTTCCCTCATATTTATGCAATGCCAGTAGGGTTATTTCTTTTTTACACTTGGTGTATGCATGTGTAACCTAATAGAAATTCTCTGGAAAGTTTTTTTTTTCTTCTTTTTTTGCTTCAAAGGTCAAAAGGTCAAAGATCAAGTGAAAGTGCTGAACCAACTTTTTCCTCCATATCTCGGAAGTGGCTCAAGTTATCTTGAAACTTAGTACATATTATGCATGTTCTACCTGAAAGTGATTATCTTATGAATTTTAGGGTCAAGGGCCAGATGAAAATGGTAACAATTTACTATTCAATTCAGAAATGGCACTTTTTCTCCACACCTGTACCTTGAAAAGTACTCAATGCCTAAATGTATGAATGGGTCAAAGTCAAGTTAAAGTCCGTAAATCCCTAGATACATGCTCTCCTATTCATCCGATTAAACCTAGGTCAAGGAAGGTGAACATTCAACACATTTGTGACAAACTTGTCATTTCAATATTTTGCCAATTTTGTGAAAATGTAATCACACATTGTCCACATGTACTATCTAGACCTATTGGGCAAGTCATGCATTATGGCGGAGGCATACCAGTCGCCAAAGCGACATTTCTAGTTGAAAATCATTTCAAATTTGGATTCATCGTGACAACTTGCTGGATGTCTGTTCAACTGTCAGTACATCATTGAATTAATTTTTTTAGGAAGAAATCGCTGCCATGCCAACTCTAGCAAATCTGCTGATGTAGGTGAGATATTATATGGACCACTTTTTTTAATGTGAAAACTACTGTAAGATGTGATAGACAATTCCAGGTTTACTGCCCAACAGACAGTGTTATTCGGATTTGTGACATTGTGGTTGAAAGGCATCACTTTTGTTTGTTTGTCGCCCTCCAGTGGTCTAGACAACAAATGTTCAGTGTATCAGCTGACCCAAGAAGAGGACCTGTCCAGCAACAAGAAGAGAGCTGTGGCCATGCACACCAGCTATGTGTCCTGCTGCACATTTATGAACTCTGACCAGCAGGTGAGTAGAGGGATGGGATTCATGTGAATCTCCCAAAAGCCTAGGAGGCTAAGTGTGCAAACCTCTGTCGGTGGATAGGAGGTCAAACATCAAAGGCAAAATTGAAGTAGACCCTCAACTTAAAGCGGGGATAGATTTTGTCCGTCAGTCAAACACATGTCAATTTTTTAGGCTTTTCAGGTCATCTTGTCAACAGACTAGACTTCCATTTAGAGGAGATGTGTGTTCTTGTAGTGATTGCAATGGTGGTGCAGAGATGCCAACTGTTATTTTTATGCCTCCGCCACGAAGTGGTGCCGGAGGCATTATGTTTTCGGGTTGTCCGTCCGTCCGTCCTTCCGTCCGTCCGTCCGTCCTTCCGTCCGTCTGTAATGAATTTTGTGGACAAGGTAACTATCAAAACCTGTTGAGGTATCCTAATGAAACTTGGCATGTATGTGTATTAGGGGGTGAAGTTGTGCCTATCAACTTTTGGATGCACATGCTCAAGGTCAAAGGTCAAAAGGTCAAGGTCAAATACATAAAATTTCACTATTTCCACCATATCTATTGAATGCCTGAAGATATTTTCTTGAAACTTAGTGTATACATGTATTATCCAATTAAGATTCTCTGGTGAAAGTTTGGGTCGTGAGGTCAAAGGTCAAAGGTCAAAAGGTCAGGGTCAAATACATAAAATTTCACTATTTCCACCATATCTATTGAATGCTTGAAGATATTTGCTTGAAACTTAGTGTATACTTGTATTACCCAATTAAGATTCTCTGGTGAAAGTTTGGGTCATGAGGTCAAAGGTCAAAAGGTCAAGTAAAAATATTAAAACTTCTTTTTTTTCTCCGTACCTTGGAAAATTGTTCAAGGTATCTTCATGGAACGTAGTATATACATGTACTGACTGGAAGTGATTATCTAGAGAATGTAGGGTTCATGGGGTCAAAGGTCAGGGGTCAAAGGTCAAGTGCAACACTTCAAAATTTTACTATTTCTCTTATATGCAATGCCAGCAGGGTTATTTTTTTTTACACTTGGTGTATGCATGTGTAACCTAATAGAAATTCTCTGGAAAGTTTTTTTTTTTCTTCTTTTTTTTGCCTCAAAGGTCAAAAGGTCAAAGATCAAGTGAAAGTGCTGAACTAACTTTTTCCTCCATATCTCGGAAGTGGCTCAAGTTATCTTGAAACTTAAGTACATATTATGCTTGTTCTACCTGAAAGTGATTATCTTATGAATTTTAGGGTCAAGGGCCAGATGAAAATGGTAACAATTTACTATTCAATTCAGAAATTGCACTTTTTTCTCCACACCTGTACCTTGAAAATTACTCAATGCCTAAATGTATGAATGGTTCAAAGTCAAGTTAAAGTCCTTAAATCCCTAGATACATGCTCTCCTATTCATCCAATTAAACCTAGGTCAAGGAAGGTGAACATTCAACACATTTGTGACAAACTTGTCATTTCAATATTTTGCCAGTTTGTGAAAATGTAATCACACATTGTCCACATGTACTATCTAGACCTATTGGGAAAATCATGCATTATGGCGGAGGCATACCAGTCGCCAAAGCGACATTTCTAGTTCTCTGTATTTTGTACTGCTTTTTGCCAAAAATACTGCAGGTTTCATGGATATACTGTTTCTCCCGAATTTTGTTACTACACTTTATGTCTATTGCAGGAAAGATAAAAATACCATTTTTACACACACACACACACACACACACACACACACACATACACAAAATAAGCCTTTTACAACCCTCAGATTACTGCAATGCTTTGTAAAAGTTTGGCATCCCAGGTGGTGGTAGAAGGTATTATAGAATGGGTAGCGAGAATCCTGCGATCTGATTGGTCGAGAGCTATGTGTTGATTTTTACTGGCCTCATGCTACGTACGCTGAGTCACAGTGGTAAACATGTTATCGCACACTTGTAGCAAGAGTACGCATACTTGTAACAAAGGTTTGCGCACTAAGCAAGCGTTCGCGCACTCAGGTTGGCCATGCGTCCACTAAATACTGATGCATGGCTGGCCGTGCGTCCAGTAAAAACTGATGCATGCTCGTTTACGGCAAGCCAAAAGGAAATGCATCCAGTAATTTTGTCAAGGGTAACACGATAGAAAAATGGGTTTTTGACAAGAAAATTACCCAATCTATAAATCAGATGACGCACATGTCTTTTCGTGTGTCAGTCGGAATATAGTGTGCATGCGGTAACTATGGAATTTAGCCTAAACCCACTCGGCTTTGCCTCGTGGGTTAAGCATTCCATAGTTACCTTATGCACACAATTCCGACTGACGCACTCAGACCTGTGCGTCATTTGTATATTATTGACCCCATGACCCCCCCCCCCAAAAAAAAAAAAAACAACGTCCTACTGATGTAATGAACATTTGCTACAATATTGAGTAAGTATATAGGATAGTTATGTCACTTTCACTGGGGGGGGGGGGGGGGGGGGGGGAGTGAATTGTGGTTTGGTTCTGCTATGGAACAGTACATAAGAGGAGTGCAGTAGGAAGGCAGTTTTATCATCCGTGCTGAGTGTATGGGGCGATGCTCTTCAAATTTCAGATTCTGACAGGAAGTGGAGACAGCACCTGTGCATTGTGGGATGTGGAGAGTGGCCAGCTACTGCAGAGTTTCCATGGTCACAACGCTGATGCCATGGCACTGGATCTGTCACCGTCGGAAGCATGCAATACATTCGTGTCTGGAGTGAGTAGACTAATGTGCTTGTCTCACATTGCCATCTTCTAGGAAGTGGAGGAGTGATGCATGCATTGTGTAGAATGAGATGTGAGGAACTTTAAACATCTGTATTTTTTTGCATTAATAAATTTTTACACCGAGCGACTAGAAGACGTATTCATGGGTCCTTAAATCTGCACCATGCAAATGCTTATTGTACTTTACTGCGCATGCACATTGATGTGCACACATTATGTCTCAATTTTGTAATAAACGATGAGTGCCACACACTCTATATACAAACAAAGGATCCATCTGAAGTTTTGGCCTGCACAGGAAGCTATTGTATGAGCATACACGCTCTCAAATGAATTTTGTGACACATACGCACATAATGTGCATAGAAAATCATGAAGATATTTTTTTCTTGGGGTTTAGAATTCATGGAAGCCAAATCAGCTTGAAATCTGTGTGGTGTTATTCATAGTTGTAATAAATTCTGGTGATACAGTATTCATGACAATCTTGATGATGATAGTGATGATGACAAGGAAAAGGAGGAAGACAAAGCAATGAAGTATAAATTAGACCTGACAAGTGTGCTGGAGGCTTCCTAAAAAAAGAAAGAAATAATAACTATTTCTTTATATTCCAACAAGAGAAAAACCCCCCTGATTTGCAAGTTATTGATACAGTACCTATTGAGATGCATGTTACTCACAAATAGCTCCCTGATTGTTCTTTTGCATCTGCTTGATGTTTATGTACGAAAGTCGACAGCCATCAGAAAGAGATATTGATGATTATGTCATGAATTCTGTTACCCAACTGTCATCAACATGACTCAATTTTCTTGATTGTGCTCTAAATTTTGCAGGGCTGTGACAAGCAGGCCCTGGTGTGGGACATGAGGACCGGTCAGTGTGTGCAATCCTTTGAGGGCCACGACTCGGACATCAACGCCATCCGATTCTTTCCCAGCGGAGATGGCTTTGCCACCGCGTCAGACGACGCCTCGGTGAGTTGAAATGCAAATGTAGTCAGGATTTGTGTTGTCACGTTTGTTACAGGGGAATCCCGCTATAACGAGATCGGATACAACAAGAATCTGCTTATAACGAGATAAATCGTCCGGTCCCAAATAAATTTGTGTGTTAGCATATGGGGATTCGGAGTTCCGGTTACTGCGAGATAATTTTCGGGCCTAAAAACAAAGAAAAACAAAGACGAATTTGTGTGGATATAACAACATTTTTTTTTGGGGGGGGGGGGGGAAACCGAACTAAACAGGCCCTGTCTACGACATGAATATATGATTTGTCAAATCTGAAACATTTGATAACAAGTGTCGAGGAAAAAAAAAAATTGTTATTATTGCTAGAATGCTCTCGCATTTTCCAGTCGCATTTCCTGTTTTTCTGTTCGTCAAAATGAAGTCATCATATTATTTGATGCATGTAACCCAATTTTGATAGAGCATGTTTATATAAAGTGTACTTTCCACAAGTGTTCGGATACAAGGAGAATCCGGATAAAACGAGAAAAATCACCCGGAACCAACGATCTCGTTATAACGGGATTCCCCTGTACTTACATTGCGATTTGTTGTGTGGACAGAATACTGTTTACGCCATATATTTAGTGAGTCAAAATTTTCACGAATCAGGACTTCACGACGATTTCACGAGTGGTTGAAATTCACGATTGTGGATTACAGTACTGAACGGAGAATGTATAATATGTGCATGTCACATTCATTTTGGGATCAGAGTCAATATTTTTGTGTGTCTTTAAATTCGCAAACAGCACCTGACTCACAAAATTCACGAAAATAAGAACCTCGCGAAATATTTGATGTATACAGTATGTTGTTCCTAGAAAGTGTGTCCTTTGCTGCTGTAAAACCAGAAATATTCATGAAATGAAACTTTCGCGAATTGGAGCCAGAGACCTTTTTTGCAGCATGAAATTTTTGCAAATTGCCACTGGCATTCATTGCATTGTATAGACAAAATCTATTGCATGCATTTTACTTTTGCAAATCCTGGCTCCTTGCAAAATTCATGAAAGTTTCATGCACATGAAAATTTCTGTTTGTACATTAATTGGTGATTAGATTATGTGCATTGAACTAAGGAGTTTATTTGTATTTGACTTTTTATAAAAATGCTCAGCATCACCAAATTGTTTATGAGAATTTCCCCCTCTGATGTTATGTTTCTGCCCATCCAGTGCCGAATGTATGATCTGCGAGCAGACCGTGAGATTAGTTGTTACAGCAAGGAGAGCATCATATTTGGAGCTACGTCACTTGACTTCTCTCTTAGTGGTAAGCTTAAGTCTGTTGTTGATAAAATTGCATTGTCTTTGAGAAAAGATTTTATTTCATCTGTTGTAGTTTTACTTACTTCGGCTCATCCTCCGATGTGAGTGTGTCTGATGTAATGTGAGCTCAAACCCATTAACTGAAAGAGTATTCTATGAAGCATATACAATTAACAATAACTCCCTTAGCTAAAGTACCAACATGAATGCCATTGTACATTTAATTTCTTCTTCTGAATAAATTCGCACTTTGATTTTGACATAATTTGACTTTCTCCAACTAATTTGAAAAAAGAAAAGATGCATAACACATAGTAAGTATGTGTTGATGATATAATTTTTTGACAGTTAGGTGAAAAGAAAAAAAACAGTGATTTTGTCTGGTATGATTAATGAAAGCAAAAGAGTGACATTTTCCCGTCCCTCTCAAAGTCATTGTAAACAGATGTGATTTTTGCTCTACTTTCAATGCTCTTCTATGCTTTTTCGGTGTTCCGCCAGGCCGTCTTCTCTTCGTGGGCTACAACGACTACTCCGTCAACATATGGGACACCCTCAAGGGCCACCGTCTCACCATGCTCTACGGGCACGAGAACCGGGTGAGCTGCCTCCGCGTCTCACCAGACGGCACTGCCATGTGCACTGGCAGCTGGGACTACACCCTCAGAATCTGGGCCTAGACCCTCCGTCCAGCTCCTGGGGGAGCTGCCGCTGGTAGGGAGAAAGGAAGGCCCAAGCTCTTGGATATCTTGTACCCCCTTTTCATACTTGCAAAATAGGAGCGATTTGCAAGGGTTGCGTCTTTAAGATAGTGCTCTTTAGGCACACATGTGCACGGCCATGCTTATGAAATGGACCTCCCCCACCCCTTTGTGAATCTGAATGGGGCTGCAGCCACTTTGATAGAATAGGAAGGTAGTGCTCAGTGACTATCAAATATGATGTAAGATTATATGGGTATGCAGCTGTACATGAGGGATCATGCAGTCAAGGTAATCAAAGTACAATTTTGAGCTTGAAAAATATGGCAGAATTAATCGAGCTTTCCGGATTTAGCAAGATTTTATGAAATAAATTGTTAGAATGTGATAGATTTTAAAAAAAGCGCCATTAAGGAAATGTTGAAGTGTTGATTTATTTGTCAAAACACTGTAGCAACCTGCAAAAGAGAACTATGGTAATGTGTTAAAGGCATATCAAGCTGAGTCCCTACCCCTTCTACTGTAATAAACTTAATGTATGATGCAAGTGCACAAAAATATACAAATTTCATGAATACGCACATGTATGTTGCTTTTATTTAATTAAACCCCGTATGTGAATGCCAATACAAATATATGCAAATTGTATGTGATTATACATAAAAGAGTTGGTGTCACACAAACACAAAACTTACTCTGTATTGATTTTGCCTCCTATTACTAGTGACTGTGAAAAGGTTAAACATTAGTACAAAACAAACAAAATAGATTATTGACATATGGACTATTTGAAGACCTATTTGTACTTCATAAGCTCATAACTGCCGTTACTGAGCTCAAAACACTTTGTGTGCTGTGATATTTTAAAGATTAGATAAGAAATCCAGCTTACAAAGCCTTTAATTTTTTTTTAAATTCCTATTTGACAACTGATCTTTGACTTTGTTCCTTGTGCTGTAGGTCATTTTGTGTATCTCTTTTTAGCAAAATCAAAAGATATACACGTGTATAGTATTTATCGTCAAGCTGTCCGTCAAAAGATGTGACAGTGGTTTTGTAGACTGTCTCGCACAAATTTGTCGTGTTAGTTTGCTACATCAGATCTGCCCTGGTAGCTAGCCTACACTACAGGCTTATCTGTTGAAATGATAGGTGATGTGATATTCAAATTGCTCTAGTCAGATCTTTTGGTCATTTTTGTCTGATTTTCATGTTGCCTGATAGTGAAACTCTAGGATCGGTAGGAGTTGGATTCAGATTTAAAGGCTAGGTTTGTGACTACTATTGAAGGGGTGTATTATTTTGGTGAGGGCTAACTTTAGAATTGAATTAATTGATGTTTTACAAATTAGATGTTTTGGGGCATGGTGCAGAGACTAATCAGGGTTAGACAGCATTTACAAGAAACCAATTTAGTGTGCATGTTTGACAAACCTATAAGTGTAGTATGAGTCAGTCAGCACTTGTAAGTGCAGTATACAGGAGAAACTCATATAACGATGACCTCAAAACTACAACAATTACCTAGTTGTTATATCAGGTTTCTCACTATAACAGGGTACAGACACACAGAAATATGAAGAGTCTCAACCTGTGAAATCACTTTATTGTAAGAATGTATTATGTGATAATTGACCTCTTTATAACAAGGTTCCACTGTACTAGTGTTGGAAGCTGTATCCCACACACCTTCTCGCTTTGATTTCAGTTGTCAAGAATGATTCACGGAGTAGATATCCCTATGGATAATGCAGTTCTACCCTTTGAGCGGAGACTAGCTGTCCTTACCTTGTGCTTCAAATTTGAGCAGTTTACACCTTAAGCATGTATTATTTTATGAGTGAATGTATATTGTATTTCAGTGTATTGTATGTAACTAGTACTATTCTCTTTTATAGAAAGCATTCCAGTACATTGATGTGTATAGAAGTCACCTGTTATGGTGACCTGATTGCAGACGTACACAACTGTTTTGCAAGATGTTTAAACTTGTGAATATGTATGTGGCAGCAACAGAAGGCAGACCAATGCTCTTTTTATATCAGACATTGCAGAAGAAGCATTACCAGTAGGAACATGAAGGCAGAACAGTAATATTTGTCTTTATAACATTCTTTCTTTTTTTTTTAATGTGAAACAGGCGCAAGGTAGATAGCCTGAACTTGTTCCCCACCTTCTCAATCGACCTATCTGGGTGGGTGTGAAAATGTGCTTTGAATTTCAACTTATGGAAGCTTTTGAGCGTGAGCGGGGAATACCATAGGATTGTTCTTAGATGCAGGGCCTAAAATGGTAAATAGTGTTTGTTTTTTCTTTTGCCCATTGAATTAAATGAGTTGCTTGAGAAGATGCTTTGATTTCCTATCTGGTAAACAGTTGCTCAAAGAATTGCCAGTTGATGGCCTTCTGTTGCATTGTCATGTTTTCGTAGTTTGATTTAATTCCACCCCCCCCCCCCCCCCCCCACACACACACACACACACTTTTTTAAAAAGATAATTGGGTTTGGAATGATATTGTACCTGCTCAGTTTATGCTGTTGATTTAATTTGTTTACTTATTTATTTATTTACTAATCTATTTATTTATCCGTGAATTAATTGTAATTATGCATTTACTTATGAATGTGTTGATGCATTTGTTTGTTTATTTATTTTATTTATTTATTTTATGTATTCATTTTTTCATTCATTTCAAAATTTGCATTAGTTAAGATAGACACAGTCTGATCTCTGAGTTTAAAGGGGATGGCTAGTAACTGATCAGTGAGAATCAGTGGGAATGCTGGGGGATGATTGTTCCAATCCTTGTGGGATTCATTTAAGAGTACATTATATATCTATTGTTGTGTGAAAATTATTTGCTTCAGAATGGTCTCATATTCAAGTAATGTGCAGTTTAATGTTTCCAGGTTAGCATGCCTGAGCGATCGTTAACGGCCCGTTAACGATCGCCCCGTCACTGTACAGGCATGCTAACCTGGAAACATTAAACTCCACATTACTTGAATATGAGACCATTCTGAAGCAAATAATTTTCACACAACAATAGATATATAATGTACTCTTAAATGAATCCCAAGGATTGGAACAATCATCCCCCAGCATTCCCACTGATCAGTTACTAGCCATCCCCTTTAAGAATAAACAGTCTCGCACTTTCATATGTCACATTCAAAGTTATGTCATAAAAGGAAATGCCCTTTAGAAATTACCAGAAAAAAGGAAATACATGCTAATAAGCACCTTGGTTATGAGGTGATGAGTGTGACTAATACCAGAATTCAGCTCCATGTTTGAGTCAGCTATGAATGTATGTTAACAGTTTTTTAGACAGTACCTATATCAGTTACTGTAGCACTGCATACAGTAATGTAAGACAGATGTTAATCAGTTATTTGTGCAATTGGAAATGGCAATCATTTAAATTGTAGATTAGTGCAATGATTTTAACTCAGTAATTGCATATTATGAGAAACCTTTGTATATTTCAACAATGTGTGTATATCAACTATTTATTTAATTCTACAGATATGCTCGAGATACTAATTCTCTTGAAATCACTGAGTTATGCAAATGACCACAAGCTAGAACAGTTTAAAAAGGAAATGTGTTTGTTCAGATGGAGAGGTATAGCTAATAAGTAGTCTCTACAGAAAATGAAAGATAGTGTAAGGGATTTCAGTACAATATAGTGTTGTATGTTTCATTGATTTACAAAAACTAGAATGATCTTGGTCTTGCATTGCTTAAACAGTACATGATGTATAATTGCTGCAACATTTGCATGAAGAGTTCTCTAACATGTATTGTACAAAGTTTGCCCTCTTTACCAAATACAACAGCAGGTAAATTTTTACATGAAAAAGAAAGTTAAAATTATGAAAAATTCTTCTTTGAGATAAAATGATTTACTAGTGATATCGCTGGGGAAATATTGCATCATGTTTGGAGAACAGCACGAGTTTACAAATTGTAAGTGAGTGCAATAGTTTGTAGAGGATTGTAGGGAAGACAAAAAGATTATGATTTATTGATGTATCAGAAAGTTTGTTTTGTGCCCCCCCCCCCCATATGCTGATTACTGTACTAGATGATTGTTTGTTAACCAGCCTGTCCTGCCACAATTGGAGCCAATGTGCTTGCTTCTTTGGACTTCATTACCAGCCACACTGCCATGCCTTATCTTTATCGTATCTTGTGATGTTTCATTTCGATGTTAACTCCTAATGCTATTAGTGTGCTACTAGTGTACCCTCAGAACAAAACTTGAACCCGCCAGGGTTTTTTTTCTTTTCATAACATGGTTAGCATGTATTGCAAGTGTCAATGACCAAACCTGGGGGGTGTTTCATAAAGCTGTTCGTAAAGTTACGAACGACTTAAGAATGACTGGATGTCAGTTCTTGTGTTGAATTATTGAAATTCTGAAAAGTATAGCACATCAGAACTGATTACCAGTCGTTCTTAGGTCGTTCGTAACTTTACAAACGGCTTTATGAAACAGGGCCCTGTTTGGGTGCAGCCATTGGACAACAAAGTTGCTGTTATCATTCAAACTGTCACCGTGGTAACTACCACTATCATTACTTGCAATAGATGCTAAATGCCATTTTGAAATACATGTATCCTCCCCCCCCCCCCCCCCTGTCTGAGTGTTTGACAAATAGTTCTTTTTCTTAGGAAGTGTGTTTGATGCTGTCACTAATATCCTAGTAATGCGAGAGTGCCCATAACTGTACTATTTTGTTGTTGTTGTTGTTTTTAGTGGGATCTTGCTTTAGAATCCCTATGAAGTCTAGCATGAATTGTTTGAGTTGATACCAAACAGTGGTGTAATATTATGGTGGTAGACTTTAATAGAAAACTGGAATGCTATATGCTTGCATTGATGAGGATATCTAACTGATGACAGTAATTGTAGCATATTATTTTTATGTTCGTAATTCCTGTGAAATATTATTATTCTTGGGAGTGTTAAAGGAACAAAAGTCAGGACACTTTGGATATAATTTGTGATTTGCAATGAGCTGACATTGTACATGGGGTTCTTACTTTTGGGCCAGTATCAGGTATTTTGGATGCTGTGCTTCAGATGAGGAGTTGTGATCATGTAGATTCTATTTGATGGACATTAAATGCAAAGGGGTTCATTTGGTCTGGTCCAGATGGCCTGGTCCAGATGGCCTAGAGTGTGCTATGCCAATTTTAGCCGTGTGTGTATTAGAAAGAATGTGCAATAGGGGATGTTTATATGATTGTACCGGTATATACTCTTTAACAACTCGAGTCATTTTGCTATGTTCCTTGCTGCCGTCTGATTATTTTGTAAACGTTTTCGCGGTAGTAGTGTGTTTGTTTTTTTTAGATAGAGAGAGAGAGGTGAAAATTTGCTAATATTTTGTGTATTTTTCACATTCAGTAGGCCATGGCGTCTATCTATAAAAGTGTTGTCATGGCAACAGGTATTTTGATGTAACAATGGCTGTAGACAGTAGACTCAGCCTTTGTTTGTCTGTATGTTTGTCTGTATCTATGATCCTGAGAATGTAAGGGCACTGCACCAGATGTTTAGTATAACTCATGCCATCCCAAACTATTTATTACTGCTCATGATATCAGTGCTTCAATACTTTTTTTCCATTAAGTGGAAGAGGTTTTTTTTTTTTTTTTTTCAACATTAATATGACATCACTCGACTATTGGCTTTGCTCCAGAAAATGCACAGAGCAGTCCTGTACAATCTCTATCCAGTGTGGGAGACTTTTGTTTTGTGCCCATTCACACTGCGTTGTATTTGCAATGACAGTGTTGTAGACAGCAGCCGCCTGTCACATGATAAACTACTGAGCTTCGTTTGCAAAAAGACAAACAAATATTTTGCTGTGTGAAATGTCTGTAAATTTTGTGCTTCACTGTATGAGCACAACATTGACAACATGCATGTGGATTTTAGAGGTATAAAAAGAAAACGAAAGTTGTACAGAGACACTTTCATCCACAAAATTAAAAGCAAGAGAACTTCACTAAAATTTGCTCAGCATGAAAATCTGACATGGAAGTCTTCATTTTCATGATAGTTTACAGTACACCTCTTTCTTTATAGCAAGTTTAGCTGTCCAAATTTAAACTTTAGTATGTTTGTAGTTTCAAAGACTTCAAAAACTCGAGTCTCTTTGTAGTTGTTGTAAAGCTATACCTTGCAAACTTGATTCCATGCTGTTTTGACTCTAAGAATTGCTTCCATGCATGCATGTATTCTATAGTTTTCCTTCATGGAGATATACGTCAAAGTGCATTTCCTGTATACCATTCAAGTTTTGTTTGTGGTCCTTGAGAGATGTTCAAATTATCTAAGTAATGACAAGAAGACAGTTTTGCTTCTTCATATATATACCTTGACTTGTAGTTAAGTGCGGTGATATCTGTCGAGTCATTACTAGATACTTTCAAGACTTCCCGCTCAGTAGAGCTCTGTGTAAGTGGTGTGTGTTGGATCTTGTTGGTTACACAAAAGTTTATCAGAAACTAACTGTTTGAATTTAATTGGGAGTACAAAAATCTGAAAGTTATCCATCAGGACATTGCACTTGATATGACTCACCCTGTACATGTACATAATAACTGCGTAATTTTTCACCTTCATTATTTACATTCACGCCATCTTTGTAATCTTTGAAGTTTCATACTTTAATGATAAGCTTGTAGTTTTAAACTACGATGTGTGTCCGCACGACACCTAATCTTAAAGACTGAATTTTGTGAGCGAGACTTCCTCTTGATGTTTAAATCACAGATCCAGAAGAATTGAATACTTGCAGCGCTTGCAATAAATCCAATAATGTATGATGGTACCGTAACTTACAACATGCACAGGGAATTTGCCTGGAAGCCAAGGGGGAATGGGTTTGTTGATTATATTGTCCACACGCTATCAAAAACTTTGAGTGGGAATACCTAGTGCGCGGCTCGGGATAGAGCCTAACCTAAAGACGTCATGTGCTTCTAATCATCAGCTAATCCTTAAGATTGATAACTTTTGAGTGCATCTACGCAGGGTCAACTACAAGTTAATAATCAAAGATTGAAACTTCAAGCCAATCTTTAAGTTTAGAAATGCCATGTGAAAGTACGTATTAAGTATAATGCATTTGCTCTCTTAAACCCTCTGCATTTTCTGCAGCTGAATATTTTGTATGCGCATCGTATTTCATGTTTTTTTTCATTTATTTTTGTGCAGTTTGCAGGTCAACTGTATTTGCAAAATTAAAAAACAAAGCAAAATTATTGCCCCAGTATCACAAATTTGCTGTATACCACCTTCAATGTGGGCATGCAATCATGAAGCTCTTTACTGGAATTGAATACTTATTTTTCACGCTATCACAGCAAATTTTCGATTGCAAACCTAGCCTCTTGCAAAATTATCTTACAATTCCCAATTCGTGAAATATATTACTTATTGAGTGGTCAGAAATGGCAACAGGCCACATACACCTTATTTCTAAATGTGATGAACCGACTGTCTGTAATTTTCGATGGTTGAAGAAATCAAAAGTTTGCAGTGCTGCCAGGATTTTGCTCTCGTATAAATATGAAAATACCAGATCCTTCTTGAATGGAGTGAAATTTATATTTACTTTGCTTTACAAAACTCAGATACAGAAAGTTTTTAAATCCTAGTTTGTTAAGTGTGCTCAGTATAAATACAAAATGTTTTGACAAGGAACTACTAGTGGAGCCAAGCATAATCGCATAGTATTCATGCCTTGATGTACCGTATGTCCCCTCGAAATTATTTACGACGGTACCCTCCACAACGATAACTTTAAAAATAGTGAATCAATCCAAACACAATTTCAGGGTATGAAACTACAACTCATTGCCCACATCTTACAGAAACCCCCATTCAATTTGCTTCAGTGGTCAAAGAGAAATGAGGATTTTTGTAGAGCATGTCGGGAATCCCTTCCCTACAAGTTCTGTCTATTGTGTTCACACTTTAATATGCAGTTCCAAGTGCTAAACTTGTAAGAATCAGACTCATGACATGTTTTACAACAATCCACATTTCTCTGTGACCGCTTAACCAAACTGAATGGGGTTTTCTGCAAAATAGAGCTAAGATGTTATATTTAAGACCTTGAAGTAACATTTAGAAGGTTTTAATCATATTGGGTGTTATCAATGCAGAAATCTGATTGTAATTTTTGGGGGGACATACTGTATACTGCGCATACATACAGCTTATTACAGATATACATGTACAAGTGTACTGGTAATGGAATCACGAGTATTGCATGCAATTGATCTTTGGGGTGGCAACAGAAATGGTGTTGGTAAATTCTTTATCAGTTTTCGGTGGTGGTATGTATACACTGGTGATCTGTTTTTTTCCACAAGCTGTCGAAGGAGTTAAAAGCAGAATATAACATCAGCTGCAGATTAAATAAGATAATTAATATATAGTTGCTGAAGCACAGTATAACTTGTTACTGAATGATAGTGAGTCAATGAAATCGACCTTGAATGATATAAAGAACAAGGTGTGTTAAAGGTCATTGTAGCATACATGTGAATAGCTACTGTGGTCACTCTGTAAATGGAGTTAACTGTATGTTGTATACAACAGTACATAGTGTGTAATCTTGGTACTGAGGGATTTCATTTTATTGTTTTGTCTTTTTAACCAAGACGTACGTGTACATGTATCTGAAGACTTGATCATATCATCTTGGTGTCTGTAAATGTTTCTCTAATTCATGTTTGAAAAAGTACTCGTTTTCCCGTGCTTGGCGCTCGTTTAGCCACAAGCTGGTTGATAGATACTGGATGTATGTACATTACTAGATTGCTCTCAGGTAGAGGTCAAAGTTCAACTCTATTTATATAAAACATTTATCAAAAACCTTATATTGATGTGGTACAGTGTCAGCTACGATGAACATAATATGCATTAACTCCTTGCTAGAGTCTGTAATGTTGGGTGAGATAAGTCGTGTGTAGTAAAAATGGATTTTTGTGTCATGTTTCAAACTAATGACATGTTGGTATATGTGGTTTTTATGTGTTTCATAACTGAGTATTTATGAAGATGTAAGGAAAAAAGGAATGCTGAATTTGCTACCTACCGTACTAATGTAATGCTTTTGGATGTATCATTTAGTAAGAATCTGCTATTAGAGACAATAAAACATCCCAATACTTGAATCTCATTTTCATGTCAGGTTTATTTGTCATTGGTGGTCATGCTTGTAAGGCGGTAGCCTCTAATCTAAGCGGACGATGCAGCTATGGTCTTTGCTGTCACGCTAAACGTCTGATGCGGCGAGACTATTGTCTTTGCTCAGCGATACGTCTGATGCAGCAAGACTGCAAATACAGTTGAACCTCTCTTATCCGGCCTCCCTTTATCCGGATCTCTCTATTATACGGACGCAATCTCGCCGTGATTTTTTTTTTTAATAATTACGGGAGGAAAGGGGGATTCCCAACTCCTTGAGATCTCCTACACAAACACAATGAATTACATTACATATACTTGATACATTTCTTAATAATTATTTAGGTAATCATCCCAAGAATTTATAAAAGAAAATGATTTCATTCTTGCAAACACGAACCTCTATTTTGGGGTCTGTTACTGAGTGTAACAATGAAAAGGTTGCAGTATACACATTACTACATGTGGTACTACAATGGGCTACATCATAACATGTGTATGTATATGTACATGTATAAAGCATTGAGTCTCCCGTATCCGGCCAAATCCCTTATCCGGATTAGCCCGGTCCCGACTTGTCCGGATACGAGAGGTTCAACTGTAGTGGATGCGCGCGAAGCATCCACTGCCTAATGCTTCCACTGTTCGTAGTCGTGCCACATCAAACGTATTGCCTAGCAAAGACAATAGTCTCACTGCATCAGACGTTTAGCGCAACAGCAAAGACATAAGCGGCATCCTCCGCCTAGACTATAGGGTAGTAAGGCAGGAAAAAAGCAAAAAACATACAAAGCTTGTGAAAGACTTCCATATGATAAGACAGCTATGGAGGCGTGCAAGAATCATGAATTACACAGAGAATTCCGCTTCTCTGTTCCCATTATTTGCATTTGGTTTAGCACATACAAATAAAACATTAGTAAATTAAAAATATGTATTACTGACAATAAATCCAACAGTCAAATTAGTGAATTACAGTGAACTACATGTATTTAGCAATTTCAATTCCTGTAAGAATGGAAATTTTCATGCAAATAATTTCCTGCGGCCAGTCGGGTAAGATGAATTTTGCATGTTTTGAACTCCACGGAAATGAAATTATAACATTACATAGATTGCTGAACACGCAAAAAATTTGCAAGCTTTTACATGCATTTTCGTGCTAGTTTCAGGTTGCATGTACGTAATTGCAAGAAAATTTTGACATTCAGAAAATTCCCACTTTGACAGCAAATGAAACTAACATGTCTCTGACATCTCATCAAAAATTGTCATCAAATGTCCAGGTTATTTTTTTTTTTCTATGCCCCTTCCAACACTTGAAAATGATCAGAACTGGCTCTTCATTTCTTTCCTGGGTCTTTCATTTCATACAAGACTGTCAGGATGCAATTTATTCTTGGTAGAGTTGCAACTTCTTGCAACAACAGCCAATAAGGAAGCAGGATTGTCGTTACCATGGCAATTGCCATTGTAGCAAAGATGTTGCTGTCATAGCACCTTTCTATGAAATGGAGCCCCACGAATGCAAATTTTGACTTGTTATCATCAGGGTTTGAAGAATTTGTTGACAGCCTACAGGAAAAACAAACATTGGTTTCTCCTTTTAAACATTAAAACTACAATGACAAGAGGCTGTTTTTCTCACAGTGGTGAGTACATGTGTATCCCTGATTCAAAGCTGGTTTCAGTTTAAGCATCGTGCCTCAATTATACTGAGGCATTAAAATTTCATATGTTGTTGCTTCATAATTAATCAGCCTTATCATGTACAGCCTAAATCTTGTATTTCAAAGAAGTACCTGGGGTGATTACTGTCCTCAGCATGACTCTTAGATTAATACATAACTTGTTGAAGAAGTTGATACAAGAAGGTTAATAAAACATGCTGGGGGGATATCAGAATGAACAATCCCGGTACATTATATCATTGCATATTTTTCAATAGTTACAATCGTTAATTTGAGCCATATATACAAATAGGTAATGCACAAAATATATCAAACAGTACGACCACACACATTATAGGAGCTCATGATTAGATACTGTACAATCAAGGTGTATTATTATGCCATTCATTGCATCTTATCCACACATCTTGTCATGACATAAAAGCAATAGTTGCAATCTATGGAACACTGAAAATGAAGCAAAGGTATATGATGTTGTGAAGTTTGATATTTTCTGTCTATGCAAAATTTCAGAGTTTTCACAAGAAGTATATCTACATGATAAATGCCGATAAGTACATACACTACAGTCACCGAACAAACGAATGACATAAACTAGTTTGCATTAAAAAAACGATGACGACGACTACGACAACAACAACAACAACATGAGTATTTGGACTACCTGGTAGATATATCAAATACTACATGATCTACTACAGTGTAAAACTGACTGAGTACGATATAAAATTTTGCAAGCACACACTCTTCTTTACATGTATTGGTAGTACAAGAGTTCATTTTACTTGGCTAGAAGATTGTGGTGATACAAAATGTATAAGGTAATAATGTCTCCGGCACCACTTCGTGGCGGAGGCATAAAAACAGCATGACCTGTCAGACTGAATCATGTTCTCTCTCATTTCAAACAGACTTTTCTTCTTTCTTTTTTTTTACCACTGAATATGTTGAATACTGGCTGAAATCTGGGTAACTACTTTCGTAACAGGTGTCAAACACTGATCTTCATTACAACAAACACCGACATTGACATTGACACCGACACCTGACACTGACACCGTACATGCTACACTACAACGGTGCAGTGGAAACTTGGTATAGGGACATCTGATATTACAAAACACCTCATATTATAACAAACTCTTTTCTTTGGTCCTACTAGTACAAAATTCCTTGACTTTGTTCTTGGCACTACTATAGTAAAGATATCAGATACGATGGAACCCCATTATAAAGAGGTCAGATATAACAAAACCTTTCTATGACACTTGTAACAAGGTAATTTTGGAAGTCCCAACTCTTTTTATTTCTCTTTTCTGGTATAAACCCAATATAGTGAGAACTCGATATAACAAGGTTGTTATCATGGTTTTTACATCCTCGTTATAATGAGGATCCCCTGTGTAATGAACAAAATTTTGCAAACACAAGTATCCCCGTGTACCAAGTTTTCACTGTACATCACTGAGCACAGAATTCCCTGGAATTATCAAACTTCCCACATAAGGGTCCGATATGGAACGTGAAATTTGAATTCTGATAAGGCTTTCTTTAATCATATATCAGTTACTCTAAATCTGCATTAACTATTAAAATGAAAGATTATTAGTATCACAAAACATTTTTGAGAAGCTAATCCTGTAAAGTATTTTTCCCAAGATTGATAAGGATATTATAATTGAAGAAGCCCTATCAAATAACTGCATGTGATCACAAAACTATATTCTGCAAACAGACTAGAAAATTCCCTGAAATGATCATAAAGCTTTAGTCCACTAAAAACTGTCAAATATCTCTATATGAATAGAATTTGCATATCTATAATTTTTGTGCACTGAATACTGGGGTCATGTGTGCTGAATGTCTGAATACAATACTTCTGAAAACAACACATCTGAATGGATACAACAAATAAAACACTTTCATATAGTATGAAATAACAGTGCAATTTCAAAGTATACCATTTCTAATTCATGAATACGTATATAAAGTGTCATCTGTTTCCATTCATTAAAGGACAATTTCACCTTCATAGACATGTGGATTGAGTGAATGCAGCAATATTGATAGAACACATCAGCAAGAGTTTGAGGAAAATCAGACAATCCATTTAAAAGTTATGAATTTTTGAAGTTTCTGCTTAGTCACTGCTGAATGAGAAGACTACTACCGATTGTGATGTCACATGTGTACAACGATATACAGAAAATATAAAGAAAATTCAAGATATTTTCACTTTTCTCGCATAATAAAAGAACACATGACTTCCCTCTTTCAGAAGGCAGGGAAAATAATATTACCCTTAACATACGTCAGTAACAAGTTGAAGAAATGTGCACTTTATTCACAAAGTGAAGTTTTGTGAAATTCTCTTTATATTTTCCTTATATCATTGTACGCATGTGACATCATACACTGTAGTAGTCTTCTCATCCAGCAGTGACTGTGCAGATACATTAAAAATTCATAACTTTTGAACGAATTGTCCGACTTTTCCCAAACTTTCCCTGATGTGTTCTACTAATATTGCTGCATTTACTCAATCCACATGTATATGAAGGTGGACTTGTCCTTTAACAACTCAATGCTACAATAATTGTCCCCTGTGCACAGTCCGCCAGAAAGGTGAAAATCTTCTTGAGCAGCGAGTAAATTGTGATTTGACAACGACATACAGCACGTACCAAGTATTAAGTTGGAAGACTGCAACAATGGCACAGTATGACACAAGTGTGAAAATCAATATTGTTGCAAAGGCATCACAGGGCATAGGTTTAATATCAGATTGTGCTTTCGTTCCAAAGGCAAAGTGCATCCTTGTACAAATAACTATTAAATGCTGCTTCAATCTAGTTCTACGGATAAAAAATACCATGATGCCATGAACCCAGTTTGGATGACTTCATCAAGCACTGTACCTATGGTGATTCTCATAATGTCTGGTAAGTTCACTTTCCTGAAGTCACATGTTTTCGTCACTTTGTTCAGTGCATCTTCCCTGTAAGGTTGCAACAGAATTTTAAGTCCATACTCATTGAGACTATAATGCTTGGCAACTGTACCATTATCCTCGAAGCCCATTGTTACTATCATTGTCATTATCATTTACTAGGCCATACAACTGTGATATGACTACATACAAATTTTACATGAATGGAATGTAAGGGAGTAGTACATGGACCAGGACTCACAAAAGTAAAATTCTTTGCTGATTTTATCTTCTTTCTCAGTGGATTCAAAATCCACAAAATCAACTATATGTGTACATATCTCTGAAAAATGCATCGCCTATACATAATCCTCACGCAAAAAGAAAATGCAGGTGGATTGCTAATGACTTATCTCCTTTGCAGCTGGATTTCATTCCTTCTCTCTCTCTCCCTCTCTCTCTCTCTCTCTCTCTCTTTCTCTCTCTCTCTCTCTCACACACACACACACACACACACAAACTAATATTTAAAGTACATACTGACACAATATAGTGTATTCTCGTTATAACAAAGTCCTCAGGACCAGCGGTTTCCTTTCGTTATAACTGAACAGTATAGTGTACAAACATATCTGTATCTATTACACTAATTTTTGGGACATGAATTCGGATTTTGTTGTAACAAGAATTTTGTTATAACTATGTTCATTAAAACGAGAGTGCACTGCCACTATTTCACAACTACCTTCACTTGATTGTCCAGTCATGTCTTAGGTGTTATTATCTATATACTTTGTGGCATTTTTATCTTTGTGAATTTTGCTGGTCAACACATATTCATGAAATAAACAACTAGCAAACAATATGGCCTTCTGTACAAGAAATGTGATGTATATTGTCTCCAAAAGTTGGAAATCACTATAGTTTTCTTGGTTATAATACTTCTTTCTCACTTTGTCACAGTGGGTCTTTTTCACAAATGTGACAACTCCTGAAATTGTCTTACAAGTTCTAATTAGTGATACAGTGCACTCCCGTTATAACGAACACAGTTATAACGAAATTTCGTTATAACGAAGTAAATCTTCTGGTCCCAAAATTATCAGCATTAAAGTCTGTGGTAAAAAAAATTGCTTATAACGAACACGTTTATAGCGAAATTTCCGTTATAACGAAGTCTTTTCCGAGCGCCACAGACAAAGAAAAACAAAAGAAATGTGCTCCGTTATAACGAAATGCGAATTGCTTTCGAAAATACCTAGCGGAACAAGCATTTATAGCGTCTCTGCATGGGTGAAAGCTTCACACCACTGTGTGTTCGCTCTTTGTGTCACGCACAGTTTCTGAGGGGAACTTGCGTTTATTATTGTGATACAGTTATCCCATCACATTTCACATAGCTTTCCAGTGTATGATGAGTATTCAGTATGATGAGTATTCAGTAAACAGAATATGATACACAAATATACGTGGTTTCCTTGTTTTTGGTATACATTGTATTTGTTCGGTTATAACGAAATTTCGTTATAACGAAAGAAAACTGCCGGTCCCGAGCATTTCGTTATAACGGGAGTGCACTGTATATCGTACTTCTAAAGTTCAACGTACTTCTACATGTATATGCTGCTTCCGACATTAGTTTCTCACTACATAGGACACACGTGAACGACAGTGTGTGCCTCACTTAGCTACATGTACACCTTAGGTTGATCTGCTCATCAATATCATGATCACATCACGGCACTTAACCTGGTCACAAGGTCACATTATGCTGCAGACTCGTGACGATGGCTGCTTCTTCTTTTCTTTCGGCTGCAAGGAAGGTTGAATGGAATCGTTCAGTTGCTGGCGTTCGTCCTCCAGCTTCTTCATTTCATAGAGCCCTTGTTCCCTGCACAGTTAGAAAGTGGAATACAATGGAAATCATTTTCTTTTTTTATTATTTTTTTCAACTATGTTTCTTCTTTTTTTTCCTATTTCATTATTTGATTTGCATTCTACTTGCAATTATAAATGTGCAAAGCAAATGGGAGTACACAAAACATTGTATTTCATGTCAAAGAACACAACTAGAGAGGGGCCGTCAAAGGCGGCAGACCCACGCCTAAGTACAAAGTCGGGGTAAACATAATGTGCATTCGGTCATCTACCAGAATTCGGCCACTTAATTGCCAGTGTGCTTTATCACCAGCCAGTGAGTTCTACCAAAGATCGTACACTGAAGTGTACGATCTTTGGTTCTACAGTCACATCACACGCAAATCACATCATTACACATACGGTATTAACACTCATTCACGTACAGGAAAGTCCTTAAGTCTCCTCCAAAAATCCATCGAAAATCCCAAATTCCACCGTCAAAAGTGCAGAATCGGAACTTTTCCAAGCGCGCGCGAATTAAGTCCAGTTTTAAGAGTATTGTCTACGCGACGGGTCGCGGAAAAAGCGCTAAAAATCGAGAAATACGCCGTTTTCTTGCGGGATATTTTGATTATAGCAAGCCGAGAGTGTGATGATATCAAAGGTCGTATGAGTGTACGATCTTTGATGGTATCCACAAAAGCAAAAAAGAAAAACAAAATTTACGTACCCCCTAGGCAATTACCCCTAGGTTGAATGCAAATGTCTACTGCACCAGTATTCGGCCACCAACGAGCGCCGCAACGTCCCCGGTGCAATTTTGCACCAACAGTGTAGAGCGCGATGCATTTTCAGCGGCCTTGCACACGCATTGACATTGAGCACGCATATCGTGCAGTGTGACTGCGACCGAGCAAAATGCTCCTCCAACGAAAAAAACAATCAATGTTAATTTGAAAAATCATCAAATATCAAAGGTCGTATGAGTGTACGATCTTTGATGGTATCCACAAAAGCAAAAAAGAAAAACAAAATTTACGTACCCCCTAGGCAATTACCCCTATGATTAGTGTCTACGGGAATTATTCAATGCAAGGGTTGAATGCAAATGTCTACTGCACCAGTATTCGGCCACCAACGAGCGCCGCAACGTCCCCGGTGCAATTTTGCACCAACAGTGTAGAGCGCGATGCATTTTCAGCGGCCTTGCACACGCATTGACATTGAGCACGCATATCGTGCAGTGTGACTGCGACCGAGCAAAATGCTCCTCCAACGAAAAAAACAATCAATGTTAATTTGAAAAATCATCAAAATACGGGCCAGTTTGTGATGACGGAGAACGAACTTTCATAAATCTAGAAGGACATAGTCCCTCAAATAGGCCTAAATGTAAATTTCGGAATTCTTACGAACATTTGAGCAGCGAAGTCGGATTGTTGGGGAGTTTATGTTTTCGTATGGTAGCGGAAAATCGCAAAGTGAGAAACGGGAAATTTTCGGAATGGTCACTATACCATGGGGTCAAAACTTCAAGGTCACACAGAATTTGCAAGGGTCAACCGATTATCACCAAAATCTAATCGATTCTTTCCTGTCATTATCCAAACATTCCCTGAACATTTCGTGCAAATCCGTTTACCCGTTCTCTTGTTATCTTGTACACAAACAAACAAACAAACAAACAAACATACAAACAAACAAACAAACAAACAAACAAACAAACAAACATACGGAACCCTTTACATAACCCCCTGCCGATTTTCATCGGCGTGGGTAATAATCAAATTGTGATTGCCATATACCACAAGTAGCACAGGAAGCTACAAACAAACACACACACACGTACATACAGCCTCTGATTCCTCAATGTTGCCAAACAAATTTCATATCAAGTTATACACTCAGTCATGTTCATATATCACTTCCTACATCTACACTGTGAAAAACTACTACTTAGTCAAACTTTACAACTACATGAAGTTTGGATGGATTACTGATTACTGATTGGGCAAGTTTAGTCTGAGCAGGTGAAGGAAAATTTCCAAACATCATTCTCATGCAAGGTGATTCCCATAACAACAAAGTTGTTACGGCCGGCAGTTTTCTTTCATTATAATGAAATTCTGTCATAGCTGAACAAAAAGAGTATATAAAGATGTGTGGATAATAATTTTGGGATTTCAATTTTTACTTTGTTGTAACAAAATTTTGGTATAACCGTATTTGTTATAAACGGGATCGCACTGTAGGTTTTAAGGATTCAGCCACTTTGAAAATCAAGACTTTGACTCACAGTCTTCCTCTGGTCATGCGCTCCACTGTGGGATAGTTGGTTTCTTGCAGGCTCTCAAGCTCCTCCTCCGTCACCGAGGTGAAAGAGTCGTCGCTCACGTCGTCGTCGTCGTAGGACGTCGACGGCCGGTCAATGAAGCTCTCCTTCGCTTTCTCTGTCTTCTTCTTCTTCTTCTTCAGCAAAGAAGGGTGGCTCTCGAGGGGTGGTAAGGGGGGCGGGGGATCCCTGGTGGGCATGCTGGCACCCATGGTGGAGCAGCGAAGGCTCTCGTAGAGGGGCTCCTCTTTATTGGAACGTTGGGTGGCCCCTGGTGGCAATCATAAATACAAGACGTCAATGCTCTGGTTGAGTCATATCACAGACTCTTGTTATCCTGTTGAACTATCACTGCTTTATTCTATCTTTTTTTTTCTCCTGATATGGGGAGGGGGAAGACTTAGCCGTAAAAGCTGCATATGATACACAATTTCAGGAAAAGGTACAATGTCATCAGTCACAAAAACTATCATCAGAAGCGTTCAATTTTACGTACATTATACATAAATGCAGCACAGATTCACCTCCTTGTGGTTTGCCCCAAATGACTTGTAAAAGAGTTCAATAGTATTAAAACAGTATGACACCTCATACATGAACGAAGATCAAAAAAAGTCAAAAGCTATCTTTAACAGCCTTGTTATTGTACACATGCATAGCTCTAATAAGGACATTGATGATTCTTTTCCACATTTTATTTAAGGGTGAAAAATCCTGTTCAATTTTGAAGATGCCCTGATGACACTGATTGATTCAAAGTTTGGAATTATCACTGGTGCTATTATTGTGATGGCACAAACATCAGCAGTACCATTGAATCATGAGCTGTATTGTATATTTTAGCCATAAATAGGTAATGCTGAGTATTAATAGCTCTTACCTTTGTTCACCTTGGCATAGAGCTGGTTCTCTTGTAAACTCCTTGGGTGCTCATAGGTATTATCAAATCTATTTAAAAAAAAGGAAAAAAGAATGATGGTTTTAGTTCTTGTAATGTGATACCTAAACATTTTCCTGAAGAGGAGACTACCAAAATGTCTACCGGTATAATCATATCATTGCCATTGATAATCTGTTCATAATATATTTAAATGGCCAGGGAGATGGTGCATGCAAGAGGGTTAAATTCCAAAGGGGTAACTTTAATTTGGTATTCCTTTTAATTGCTTCTGATTTAAACAAATCAAGGCATGTAATTTCATGATCATTACTGAAGTCATATTTTGAAGAAGGAATTGGCTTGCAAAATTATTGCCACTTTTACTTAGCTGGCTCTGTATGATGTCACTTTGCAAGGAAAATCATGGAACTTAGTAGGTAGTTTGACAGAAAGAGAAAGAATTCAGATTTGGAAACACCATCACAAGCTTTGTGGAAGACATGACAATTCATGTATTAGTATATCAAGAACATTGAACATTTATTCATTGTGTATCACATGGACCAGAGTCTCTGAAAATCAGCCATATTTTGTAGGAGCACTCATGGTTGCATTATTGTTTCGTGTCACATTCCCTCAGGAACAAAACCCTTCAGGAGAATATTTAGAGATCAGAACAGAAATTTCAGTCTATTCTAAACACTCTACTTTTAAGAAGACAAAACACAAAGCAATGGTCATATGGTGAACAGCACATGTACATTGTATTTGTTATGTATGAGATTGATGTCATGCAAATGTGCTTCTGTGCCATATGGTGAGGGCATCTGTTGATGATATACATATCTTTGCTCATAATGATTTGTGATCATCATTTTGAGAGTCAGTATCTCACCTGTCTGACTCCTTCGAATGAATCCCTTCATCCTCCTCATTGTCAGGGTCTTTCCTCTTGTCGCTCCTCTTCAGCGATGTGTACGGCTTCGTTCTCTCCATCGCCCCCGCTCCTTCCTCCTCCTCCTCCTCTCCCTCCTCATCCGAGCTCAGGATGGAATCCTCCGAGTCCGACTTGCCCCCGAGCAGGGCCTTGGCCCTCTGCCATATGTTCCTGTAGCCCGAGTCGCTGCTGGTGCTGCCCTCGCTCCTGTCATCCCCCGCTTCCTCTGGCTGATCATCCTCCTCACTCCCGGACGGAGTGACAGAACGTCTGGTCATATGATGACTGCATAAACACACAGAAGAGATGACAGTTTTAACAAAGACCAAAATCAGCATGTTGCTAACGTGTCTGTACTTTCCTCACATGATATCTATACATTCTTGAGTGACTGTAGTATCAGTAAAGACATAAAATCATGCTAAATTTTGCTAAGATTAGGTGGACAAAAGCAGACTATACAGTATAAGATGTAAATCCTTGCCTGATCTTGGTTAAAGTACAGTTCTTATTGATCAACAATTTCTACCATACAAACCCTGGTACCAATTAGATTCAGAGTCAGAATGATAAATCCTGCCTACATACGTTAATGTCACAATTCAGGCTGCTGTAATTTCATGGTACATGTCTAACATGGGTAGACAAACATGCAAAAACATACAATCTCAATATGAAATAATAAGTGCTTTTCAGGGCTGATAGAGAGTGCACTTGGAGTTTGAATCAAAGTCATTGATGTTGAGCAAAAATTAGCTTACGAATAATCCACTGACAGGTAGTGTTCATTCCTTCCTTTTTGCTTGTATGCCTGCTGGATCCCTGCAGCCACACTGCCACTGACCAGTGACAGGTCAGTCTCACTGTTGTACATCCCAACTCCTCTGGCCACGGGGGTGTGTCTTTGCCCTTGACGCTTGCCCTTTTTCCTCTTGGACCTGGGTCAAACATAGAGGGCAGTATTCACAAAGGTGTCATGACTATCTAATGTCAAAAAACATGGCAATCCTTTAATTGAGTAAAACTAAAGTCACTTACATGGTTGTACATACATTGTTCTAGTTCTGACAGACAACAGACATTTACAGTTGTAATTTTCAGCACTGCACAAGTCATACACTCTAAGACAAAAACATTTAACATAACATAGGGACTGTTCCTTCACTATGAAAATATTAATATCAAGATCTGCAGATATCTTGATGCATTTGCTCTGAAAAAAATTGGTCAATTGTGCTGTAAAATAAAGCCAATGAATCACAAAGCTACTAATAGGCATCTTGCATGAGACTAAAGATAATCTTCATTGCTGCACCTGATTGGGCTAGCTAATCAGCAACTAGGTTAAGTTTGCAAGGACGACTTTATGATAACGAAAAAGCTTGAACACATACAGAGTTAACCTGACACCAACAAGAGAATTTGGCAAGTTACAACATACTGTATAAGTTGTTATTTTTGCAAGGGTTTAATTTTTACAAATTTCGCGAATCACAGTTGGATCCCGCATTTAGCAACACACGAAAAATGTCCTCATGTGCTAGGGTGATAGTGCATTTACTTTAGGGTCGGCGTCGATTTGCAAAAACAACATCTCGCGAAAACGTCTATGACCTCCTCATTCGCAAAAATATCTGTACGCAAAAATAATAGCATATTTTATACTGTAGTGTGTAGCACACCAAGGGAAGGGTGCTACATAAGCACTTGCCCGATTGCCCGGGGCGAGTGAAAAATCAAATTTGGGAAAGTATTTTTGAACGAGAACAAACGCTTGCCCAATTGGGCAAGCAAAAAGATTTAAAGCCACTTTTTTTTCCATTTATTCCCCCAACAAACCCACAAAGTCAACCATACAAGAGCCCAAAGACAATGGCTGTTTAGTGATGCTACACAGATTATATTTCATTTCAGCAACTTTCAAACACTTACATAAAGAAGCCCCAATGCAATACAATGGCAACACTTGATCGGACCAAGTTTGTTACTCCATTGTGAGAGTGGGAATCAATGTGTGCTATTTACTCAAATGAATTTGTTTTTATCGAGCCCTTGACTAACACAAGATTTTCTATATTATTTCTGTATATTGTGGACTTTCTTTTCAGGCATTTTAAATGAAAGTTCAGGCAAGTGTTTTGCAGTAAATTTAAAAATCTGCTTGCCTGATTGGGCAAGTGGTAAAATATGGAAGGGTGCTGTTAGGACCTCCAGCAAACCTCCGGTATCAATCAACTCACGCTGATCTCATTCTTGGAAGAGCTCTGGATGGGGGAGAGATGCTATTGGGTGTGGAGGTGACAGGAACTTTTCCCTTCAGTGGCTTGAAGACAGACTACATATGTAAAGAAAACAGAAAGATCAAGTTGGTCTAACACAAGTGTGGAAACACCAAATCTTTTGTGTAAATTAAAGTCAAAACTTGCGTTCCTCTGGACTTCCTGCACAAAAAAAAAAGAAGAAACAAATGCACATGGAGCCTAACTCTTAGGGAATAGGCGATGATATTGCTAAACACTTTTTAATTTCACTTTCCAACAACTTTCAGCTGAAATTTACAGAAAACAAAATACAAGAGATATGTACTGCATGCATGGGTAGAAAGGATTACGAGATGAAATCTGGATAGAAAAGTTGGATTCCTGTAATAGCGCTCGTGCATCCATCGAAACCTTCAGTCCCTATAAATATGTCTGTAGATGCTACAATGAGATGTCATAAGGGTGGCTGTTATGAATGAATGGCAAGTGCTTCTTATGAAGGCTATAATGTTACAAGAAGGATACTTTCTGTTCAATCACAGTTCAATTCCCATTTGTTGACAAGAGGAAAATGCTGTATGAACAGCAAACAATAAACAACTGGGTATGCATGGATCTAAAATAGCTACAAGTGTACTGTATTTTTTAAACTTATATACAGCTTGTAAGTAAAAGGATAAGACACAGAGCTTTCAATAAGACATGTATACAATAAGGCCCCAAAAAACAAAAATGTTGTATTGGCGTAACATGAGATTTTCAAATAGGGTCGGGCGGGCGGATTTTTTCATTTATTTTTTTTTTGCTACCTGTATTTTAAGAGTAAAACTCATATTTAACAAAACCCCATTCGATAGAGAGGGTCTCCAACAGAATGACACTCTGGTCGGACAGCAGGACATCTTTGAACGGACCTGTTTTAACAGCCGTCACGACATTCCGGTAAGAATACGAACGAACAAATTCCTGGGCTAAATCATCCAGCGCCACAGACAAATCGATTCTCTGAATAATATTAAATAAAATCTTTGAACCGGACTTGCCGGTAGCAGACACGCTGTACTGCGCGGCCATTTTCCGACACCAGCTGTTGTTGTTGTTGTTGTTGTTGTTTTTGATAATTTGCAAACCTGTATCGCGCCCTCTCTCGGTAAAAAACAATGTATTTCCTTTTTTTTGTTGTTGAAAAGTTCAGGGTCGGTTTTTTTTTTAGGGTCAGGCTGGTTACGCCAATACAATTTTTTTTTTTTTTTTTTTTTTGGGGGGGGGGGGGGGGGGGGCCTAAGATCCATTTGTATGTAATTGGTGCACTTGTGCAATTTAGCGGATCAACCCTACCACAGCCAATGAATACGCTATGCAATCGGAAAGGAATTTTAGGACACAGGTTTTGAATTATTTAACATGTTTCAGTCTTCAAGATCAACTAACTACCAGGTAAACAAATCCATAAACGGCAGTGAAACACACTTCATTCAAACTGTGGACAGAAAGAAAAATAGGATTCTGTTAGAAAGAGGCAAACAGTTATCAAGTAACGGAAAAAACATGCTTTGATATGAAAGAATAGTGGACCAGATCAATCCATCACATACAGAATAAACACTCCACAAGATGCTGTGAAAAGAGAGAAAAATAGTACGCATGCAATTAATGAACAGGTGATTAAAGAAAAGTGGTTCTCCATAGTTCAGCTCAGGTGTGGAATCAAAATATTAATAGCTTGTCCAGTGGGAAAACAACAAAATTCAAGGACATGATGCAGAACTAATTCTGACATGTAGAGATTGTAAAAGCTATTCTCACTAGCCAGTGCAAACAGTTTTATGCATTGTTAGTATAAGTAAATTGATTAATGATGATTAATACATATGGGAAGGAAATAAATTATTGGAATCTCTCCAATGTGGTATGTCACAATCAAAAGCAAGAAATAAAGGCAATTCAAATAAATGCCTCATAACAGTTTTATCAGCACAAAAAAATTACTTCTCAAAGAAAGGGTCTTATTTAAATCAGCTGCACTGACAGAAATCTGATGGATTAGTAAATATATGAAGAGACAAATATCTTGGCTATTCAAATGTCTGTAAATCACCTCTATCATCTATTGGCTCCTCAAAAAAGTATTAATTCATGTCCATATGACATCTCAATTGCATAATGTTCTAATAACAAATTGCATTGTGAACTAAAAGATCAGAATTTTCATGTCATAAAATATAGTTACGAGGTATTTTGCCAGCCATATGTACTGTGTATTACAGAATTCATATCCTCACAACATTCTGGGCAAACCAATGACAAATAGAGCTGTCTGTAAAGAATGAGCTTTCAGAGAAAATAGACAAGGGACTGTACAAATCTTTGAACCAATCATGTGACCACGAAAGCACTTTTATGGCTTTCCCCTGATGTCATGGATGGTTACCATTCAAATCTATAGCTGATGCCGTATTTCCCTAATTCTGGTAAATGTGGACTTTATATTTATTGTTTCTACAACTCTGCGAATTATCCATATATACATGTAATTTCCTTTTTTTGTAACTGATATGTGGACAAATTGCAAGAATTTACAACATACCGAGAGCTTCTTTTTTTAAGTTAATGTGTGAGGTATTTCAGTAAAATATATGTTAGGATAATTGTAAGATGGTGCTAGACAGTGAGATGGTTTGAACTTTGACCTCGGGCGGTGAAAGGATGGATCCATTGATGGTAGAGTCAGACAGGATTGATGGTCTTCCATCCTTTATTTGGAACAAAAAAAAATGGGTCAAAACAACATAGAGCTCACTCACAAAACAAAAAATGCATAAAAACAATCAAAACAACAAACAAGACACATTCCAACACATAATCGTTGTGTATTTTGAAAAAAAAAATAATGATAACGGTTATTCACAGATGGCTAGTGTATACAGTTGGGATGTCTAGGTATATTGCAACTGATTGACAAATTGTCCTACATCGACGTAAATGCTTAAATACTAATATTTACGTTGATGTAGGGCAATTTGTCAATCAGTTGCAATGAAAACATCTCGACGGAAGAATTTCATAAATTTGAATGTCTGGGAATACATAAAAAAAAAAAAAAAAAAACTAAATCAAAAGCACACTATAACAAGTTGCTTTGCCAGCAAAGATATTAAAGATTCCTCACAGTCAACCCAAACTCCAAATCTAACACAGCATCAGTGCAGGTACTCACAATAATGCAAACTGCTATGCTGTACTACTGTATATAAAAATGTGCTGATCACACTAAGCCTCCAACATTTCATGTGCTATATCACATCACAAATCAAGGTCAACCACCAAATGAGCCTACAATGTCGTCTTTACACAGCATTGCAGCACATCAAAGCATCTAACAAGAGAAAAGCAAACAATTCATGCAAAACAGCGCAGTGCATACAAAAATCCCATCATGAAGTCAGAATGGCAAGTACAAAGTACATTGACAACAATGGCATTACACTAAACTGCCAATTACTACCCTCTTAGTAAAAAAATTAATAAATAAAAAAGACAAAGACAAACAAAAAGTAACAACATGGAGTAGTACGGAAATTTGTGTAGTACTACATTCTGCACAACTTCAGAGCTTTGATATCAAGCTAAGCATGTTTTTTCGTCACACTTACACCAAGTATTAGAGGAAAGCAATTACACTGGCTTAAATATATGATGTCGTATCATTGCCACAAAACTAAAAAAGCATCTTACCGGGTCGTAGCCCACTAGGATCGGCTCACGCTTCCGACGATCTGCAACCAAATCCAGCTGTGACATCTTCTGGCCCTCCAGCGCCCTGGTCAACTTACTGACCACCCTCTCGGAGGCTGACCTGGTTCGACTGTGTGAGGGCGCCCTGATGGCCAGGGCCTCTCTGTAGTACATGGTGGCCATGTCTGGGTGGTTTCGGGCCACATTCACGTCCCCAAGGCCCTCTGATATCCGCCACAAAGCGTCCAGTGTGCCTGGTGTACATAGTTACAACAAAATTTTATGAAAGTGTGTCAAATGATACAAACCGTTCAAAATTCTCAGATTACTGTCTACCAGACTTCTGTGTGCATACTCAACAAATCATCATGTGAAATCATAAGCAAAGAGTAAAGAACAGTCATTTGATGTGTCACAATATATTATAGGAGTCAAAGAATGGTTTTATCGGAGGATGGCGTTTCTGACTCAGGGGCAGGGGTCAATGTTTCCTCAACCTCTGCTTCGATGGGAAAATTTTTTGGGCAGAATTTTAGAAAGTTTGTGCTTTTTCTTTTGTTTTCTCTTGGGTTTTTTTTCCTGTTCATATTCTCTCTTTTTTTTTTTTTTTTTTTTTTGGGGGGGGGGGGGGGAATGGGTGACCCAAGAGAGTGGAGGGGCTGCATCCATGACACCAGGATACAGTGTAAGACAAAACATAAAATCACACATACTTTTGCAGTGTCTACAAGATAATCATTGCAACTGATTGACAAACTGCCCTACATTAACATAATATTTATGTCTATGTAGGGAAATTTGTCAATCAATAAACTCGAGGCAAGAATTTTACCCAAGATTCTTATCATTTTTTTCTTGTTACTATAAGATTGAATACCTGCATCTGTGAAGGTCTGGTGTGCCACATGGAAGCTCCTCTCTGCATTGGGATAGTCACACAGCTGTCTGTAGGCTTCTCCAAGATAGAAGAAACACCAGCCCCGGTCAGCTTGGTTGCCTAGGACACCTGAGGAAAGATGTGGGGAGAAAGGAGAGTTGCTCAAACCTTGTCACCTTTTTTGAAGATTGAGATGCAAGTAAGAAAAGGCAGCCATGTATAACTTCCTTTGAAGGAATGACAGAATATCTAAAATCTACAGTATGTACATAGTACACACTTACGAATTCCCTACTGACTTTTAGCTGAATGTATGAGAAGGAGAAAAACAAAAACTGGTATTGGAAGATGAAAAAGAAAAGGAGAGGAAGGAGGAGGGATGGAAATGAAACTACAGTGGATCAGGCTCTCATCTGACATCTCCATGTCTTTTAGACATATGACATACATTCAAATACTCTTCAGTGGCAATGCCTTTCTGGGATTTGATGGAAATGAGGTAAAAACAATTGATGGAGAAGCAGCAGTAGAAGCACAAGAACAAGAGGAGTAGAAAAAGAAGAAGATGGATAGAAGGGGAAGAAGAAGAAGTGAAAAGAAGAAGGAGAAGGAGGAGGAGGAGGAGGAGAAAAAAAGAAGAGATCAAGAGAGATGAGGTTCCCACCATGCAGTGCAGCAGCCTGCTGGTAGACGTGGATGGCATTGATCAGGTCACAGGAATGGAGGTACATCCTGGCCAGGCTCTGTGCCACGGCAGCTTGGAGCTTGGTCTCCTCCCTGCCCTGGGTCGGGGCGCCACGGCAACGCTTCCAGGACTCCCGCAGCCAGCGCAGTCCTTCCTCATTATTGCCACGCTTCTTGCACAGCACTGCCATGTCGTGAAACAGCTTGGCCTCTTTGGTTCTCACTGAAAAATAATTAAACATTTAAAAACAATGAATTGACATAAACTTGACTGCACCTTTTAATGTCTGTTAATTTGCATTTCTTGGAAATCTTGTTCTGCTGATTTATGCACTACAGTGCACTCTCATTATAACAAACATGGTTATGATGGAATTTTGTTACAGCAAAGTAAATCTTCTGGTCCCAAAATTATCACCTATGTACAGTATCTTTATGTACTTTATTTGTTTGGCTTTGACATTATTTTGATATAATGAAGGAAAACTGCCGGTCGAGAGGACTTTGTTAAGATGGGAGTTGCCTGTATAACATAACAAAAACAAAAGTCCAATAAGCACCTAGGACAATGTGCAATTTAACAATCTGGGCCATGTTTCATGAAGAGTTATAATTGATTATATACTTGATTTCTATCATAAGTCTATGGCAACCTGTGTGGTAGGTCATAATCGATTATATCTTTCGATAAACAGGGCCCAGATTTAGTAGAGGAAGAGATTGTGTACGTAGAGGTGTATGTGCTTACATGTACTTTAAACTAAAGAAAAGTAAAAAAGTTTCTTAATCACTCCTATCAAATTCAAACTATGGAGTCATAACAAATCACTCACTTGATTCATGCATCTGTGCCAGTACCACCTTACTGGCCTTCTCACAGGCGACAAAAACTCGCTGGAAGCTGGCGGCGTCTGCCAAAGCATTCAGCATCCTGGCCTCTTTCACCAGCATCCTAGCCCTCATCAGTCCATTCCCTGTGCTGGAGTAGAGTTCCGCAGCCTTGCTGTAGTTGACCCGCGCCTCCTCAAGCTTGGACTGCTTGGTCAGGAGCTCGGCCAGCTGGTTGTGGGAGTCAGCCCTCCCGCGCTCATTGTCCCACTTCTCAAACTCCTCGACGGCCCAGTGGAAGCAGTTGATGGCGCTGTTCGTGTCTCCCTTGGCGTCGTACGCCAGTCCCAGGTTGTAGTAGATGTCTGCGAGGGCATTGGAGTTTGTCCCGTTCGTCCTAACCAGATCCCTCTGCAGCTGCTCCTGCAAGATGCTCACCGCTCTCTCGGCTTTCCCAAGGATCACAAGCACTGCCCCGAGATTGCACGCACACGACTGAACCAAAAACTTGTCATTCAGCTTGTTGGCCATGGACAGAGCTTGCTCGTATTTGTCCACGGCACGACTGTACTTGTGATTTGCGACGTCTGCATTGGCACTTTTCAGCATGCCATCAACCAGCTGCACACTTTCACTATTGCTCTCATCGGTACCACCCATGCTCTCTGTGTGTGCCCCCTCATTTTCGGCATCTGGTTCACTGTAGACCGTTGTGATTTCCGTTGAGTTCTCTGGCTCAACAGCAAATTGCCTACCCAGTCCTGCATCAACCTCTTCTGTTGCTTCAGGTGCTAATTTCTCACTACTGCTGCTAGCACAATCTGCCAGTTTTTCATCATCATCCCCTTCCTTATGACAATCTTCATTGCTTTCTCCCAAACTAAGTTTTGCAGTTTCCGACTCAAGCTCACTGATTTCGTCACCTGTTGCTTCACCTTCCGGGTTCTCAGTTTGATAGCAGTTGATATTGTACATGTACTCGCTGTTGGTGTCGATGTCCTCCACATGTGAGGTAACGATTTTAACTGGACTCTGGACATCCTCCTCCCTGCAACCCTCTGCTTCGGGGTCTCCTAGCTGGCTTTCTTCCTCTTCATCCCCATTCCCCTTGTTTCCAGTTTCCATGGTAGCATCCTCGTCAGCAGGGTCTCCAAGGTCGGCTGCGTCAAACACAAGCCCTCCTAAGTCGTTGGGTGGTGTCTCCATCTTTCCCTCTTCAAGATCAAAATCAGGCAGAATCTCGACTTAACATCCTGACATCCGAGAGAATCTACGGAACAGAAATAAAGAGAATGATTCACTGTCCTACTCCTAGCCCATCAAGTAATTAACTTGAAATTTGAATGGGCCTGCTATTAAGGTTTAAAGTGCTTTCCTGAGCAACTTAAAAATACTAAAACACACTAATTTACTCCTTGTCTATCAAGTAGCTTGAAGTTTGAATGGGCCTACAGGCTAGACTGATCTACTAAGTTAATATCAGTTCGGGAAACCCACTCACAAGGGGGGCCCCTCCTTATAAGTAACCCGTCCCCCTTATAAGTAACCCCGTCCCCCTTATAAGTAACCCCCGGGGCACCCCTTATAAGGAGTCTCCACGCTTTTTTGCAATGCAACGCGAAAATGAAAGGAAAATGAAAGGCGACTGAGTACGAAAGTCTCCGTACGTACTCAGTCGCCACATCTGCACTCAAGCATTGCCGCGCCGCCGCGCCTGGCGACACTCACGCCAGTAATCGCTCGCATTGCAGCATTCGCATGGGTCGTTTGACATCGCATTTAAATTAATGATTTTAGATAAATGCCTCGAACCGATTTTGCTCAAATTTCGTGAGTAACTAGGAAACTTGTGAAGCTTTATGGACATAATCAAGCGAATTGCCGCAGTCCTTTCATTTTCGCGTTGCATTGCAAAAAAGCGTGGAGACTCCTTATAAGGGGTGCCCCGGGGGTTACTTATAAGGGGGACGGGGTTACTTATAAGGGGGACGGGTTACTTATAAGGAGGGGCCCCCCTTGTGAGTGGGTTTCCCGAACTGATATACATGTAGACCCCCTAACGTTAGAGATTTGTAACTTATCATTAGGTGCCTAACTGTTAACGTTAGCTTTATAAATTTTAATAAAGTGCTATTTCCTGAATTGGTTCAATGGCAACTAACTACTGTTGTATTGTAGTAACTTGTACATTCGCTGCCATACTCTTGAATAGAGTTTCTAGCTTTTCTTTCTATTATATTTCAAGCGCATGACAACAGAGACTCCAACTCTCCCGTTTTCGACGGGAGATCTCCCGCCGAAAGCCCATTTTTGCAAAATCTCCCGTTCTCCCGTTTGAGATTTGATTTCTCCCGCCCTGGCTCTGCGTCTCCCGGTGGAAAGGATTTCTTACTTATTGCTATCTTATGTTGAAAAAATAAGCCTTAGATAGCACCAGAGGCAGAGAACATCTAGAACCCTAGGAACTTCGCGCTTCGCACACATCAACTTGGAGTCTCCCGTTTGCTAGGGGTTTCGGGCTGGAGAATCTCCAGATTAGAAGGTGCTTGGGGTTGGAGTCTCTGTGACAACGCAATGCCAATTGCCAACTGGCATGTTTAATGATAATGTGTTGTCACTCAATGAATGAATGCTGCCTGGTCATCTAACTGCGACAGCCGCCACACGCAGTGTGGCGGCTGCGCCGTGCTCCCATTTCAGATCTTCATGTTGAACAAACGGGTGCCTTTGCGGCGCTATATTTCCTTAAATTTTCAACAGAAACTACTAGGAATACTTACATGGGTCGATGAAACCTAAATGACTATCATCGGCGACTGTTTGAGGCATTTCATTGCTTGTGATGCACAAAATGATGTCTTATAAGCAGCTCACCGATGTTCACAGAATTCACAATCACTCGCACAAGCACACAGAATAGGGGAGCTCTCACATTAGCGAAACTGGGGGGAAGCCGCCAGGACCGCGCCTGGCGGCGCGGTCTCCGGGGCTACCTGGTCATCATGATCATTCATAATTCCTACTATCGCATAACGCAGACGTTACAGGGTAATTCCGGAGTTTAGGGGCAGAACCTGAAGGCCTTCTGCCCCTAAACTCCCAAATTACCACGGTACAGTACAGTGACAGCAGGGTACTACAAATTCTGTCTAATGTTTGTTAGGTTACCTGCCACTTTTGATTTTGCGAATGCGCTCGCGCTCGCGCTCGCGTTGTTAGATCCCGGTAATATAAACTTAACTAAACATAAACATGTAACGTTGTTATAGTCTAACTACAGTGCCGCTCACCAAAAAGTCTGACACGTTTACACGATTCGGAAGAGTGCCCACACAGACGCCAGTATCGTGTATTTGGCACGACTACACGTTTCAAAAGGTGTTCCGAGTCAGTGCGCTCGCGGGGAAACGCGTAGTCGCGCGAATTACACGTTATATCGGAAGCCGACCTCCGCTGACCCGAACCGTGTAATCGTCGAAACGTGAAGTATTTACACGATTCGTCCGCGCGCGCTCTCCGACTCGGAGATGCATTGCCGTATACAGTACACACAGTGTGTGTGCAGTGACATCGCTCGCCGCTCCGACCCGCTGTTTAGGTAATTTTATGCACACTGGTATGTGTACGTACAATGTACGTACGGCCGGCCGGCCGGCCGGGGTATACAGCTGTACAGTACCGTACACAAGACTGTGTGTAAGGTTGGACCTACTACTCATCGACCGCCTAATGTTTATTTGCTTGATAAGAATATTTAACACTGAAATTCACGTAAAAAACTTGACCTACGTGATTGAGAAAATCCAGCTCTATCAAATGCCGTTGTTCCCTTTTCGATTCAAAGTTTCAGTGCAAAAATATCGCCGACGAACTTGCGTGGCCTCGTTTCAGCTCCCCGCGGTAAATCTCGTTATTAGGATCGACCGCTGTTTTTGCATTGACAATGCACGCAAACGAGAAGTGCGTACTACGTGTTTAGTGCGCCAATTATACGCGATCGGTTTAAAAGACGGTGGTCGATATGCAGTAGGGCTACTTCTACATGTCGCATGTTGTGTTCATGGTGTAGTAGGCTAGTGTGGCGTAAATTTTCTAGGTTTTCCGTCCACTTTCTTTCACTTTTCTCTCTTCATTCGTATCATTATATCCCTTTATTTTCAGAGTGCAATCGTACTTCTGAAAGTGTTTTATTCATTTTTTTTGTTAAGTGATTATCTCGTTCGCAACAATAACGAGATGAGTTTTTGTTCGAGTGTTTATTTTTTTTTCTATTCTGATTGAACGATTGGACATGGCATGTCACGTCGTGCGAGATGACAAAGTTTGAATAATTGCACCCACTCGTTTGTTTCCGTGTTATGTTAGTACACTTCTGGTATTTTTACCGTTAAGTGTCTTCGTCGTTCGTCTTCAAGCTTCATGTTTTCACCCTGGGTTTCCTCATCGTGGTTTACCACTGCCATTTTTTTTTTCCGGCACAAGATGTTCTGTGTGCATTATATATACCTGTATTATATATATATATATATATATATTTTTTTTTTTTTTTTTTTGCGGTGAAATGCAATCGTCGATCGTCTTCTTGTACAGACTACAGTATTCAATTCATCACTCTACATAACTTTACTAGCTTAACACTACAGTACATTGCATTGTGGTAGTTTTACACCTCCCATTTCATTTTTGCTAGGTAGGTCTGCGATGTTTGAATCGTTTGCTGATGCGATGTGTTTTGTGACAGTGACTATGATGGAAGTGATTTTAATTAAGTTGCTGTGGATTAGATTGGCTGTAGGCCTATACAGTACCATGAGTCTTGAATCTTTGTGGTATTGATGTAAGAGTTCTGATGATGCAATTTTCGAGTGACCATGACCTTGACGACGGTGATTACGATTAGATCTAGCCTAGATCTAGACATCGAGGCCCATGACGCGAGTGACACAGACAGTTCACGGGGGCAGACGCTCGCTCGTGCACAGAAGTGGTCTAGGGACCAGCATTTTCTTTTTTCATTTATTTTTTGTTTCTTAACTTTGCTTGTTCACTCGGATGTAGTGCTACCAAAATTTATGTCCCTGAAGTCATGTCTCTGAAGAAATTCAACCACACTCCTTAATTTGTAGACAATCAGTTTGCTCAAATCCAGTCTGTAATGCTAACTTAATTTCCATTTTAGAACTCGATGGAATCCCATTTTCTTTGCTTATTTTTCCACTATCAAATTATTTTGATATAACTCTACTGTATTTCTGATGTATTGCATTCACCATTGTACTACTGTATATCAATAAAAAGCGCCTGCTGAGCAGGTGTTTCGTGGTTGTTTTTTTTTTTCATTTCCTTCCTTTCACTTTCTTCTTTGACCCTGGATGAAAAAAAGAAATCCAATCCAAGAAATACCATCGTAAAAATATGACAGTAAGCTAATAAAAAGAAAAAAATAGGCGAGCAATGAAAATACTTGTTTGCGGGAAAATCATAAATCAAAAGTGATTTCTTATGAAGCACATCTTTCAAACATATATGCCCTACAACAGCTTAAATGATGAAGTAACTGAAATCTGAAAATTATCGTGGCAACAAGTCATATTGGTAGCGAGTTCTGACTAAAAAAAAAAATACAATGTAATAATAATGCCTCCACTCCGGCACCATTTCGTGGCGGAGGCATAACAAAAAAAGAACTGTCAGACCATTTTATGTCTGAATACGTATTTTTTCATGTAATGGAGAATGTTATGAAACCAAACGCCACCGATAAAATCACAGTCGCTAACAACTACAAAACCATAACAGCTGATTACTTATGCGTCGTATCTTTTTAACTTTGAACTTTTATCTTTCGACCCCTTCCGGAGTATGAGAAATGTTCACATTATGTTTACAATATTATACAGCATTAAAGAATCACAAAATGGCAGTTTTGAAAAAGAAAACACGCAAGAGATGAGATACTATACCTAACAATAAACTTTTCACAAGAACTATGAGCAGAACTTCTGTAATATTACTTTAACAAACTTGGCAAGTTTAAACATCACCTTCATATTTTTAGTATTAAATAACGCATTTATTTTCAAAATATTTTGCCTAATTACGTATTTCTTTGGAATATGAATTTTCCGTTCTTCGGAAAAGTAATCGCACTGGAACATTAATGAAAGTCATCACCAATCGAACCGACGTACTGTATAAGTGGTTTCTTTCGCGGTGGCTTTATTTTCGCGCTTTTCGCGCTTTGAGGTTGAACCGCGAATTTAAACACGCGAAAAAGTCGGCACCGATGGAAACCACGAAAGTTTCTGTACGCGAAAGAAACCACTTTTACAGAGTATATCTGACGCCAACTAACTGCAAGAAGGCGCATGAAATTTAGACTTAAGTCAAGAACTCTGCATATTATCATTACATTTTGAAATTCAAAATTCATGGTAAGAAGATTCCTTGGACTGAATTGGTATTTATGAACGGGAAGTCATTACTTTTGTTGCATCTGTTTGCCGGTTTGCATCGACGTAAATATGCACGGCGATGGAGGTATTCAAAATTTGACAATAATTGTAAGAAAGAGCAAACCAAAATAAAATGACCGGACGCAAAATGAATCATTATTATCTTTGAACTATTTTATGCTAATTACTAAGCGATGATAATATCTAGCGTTAAATAACATGAGTACCAGTTTGCATGCATGTTTGTATGCAGGTACATGTATTATCCGTGTTTGTATCCAGATATAGGTGTATGTGATGCACATGCAGGCACGTGTAATGTGTGCACGTCTGTTAATTTTAACTACCCTTTCAAAGATAGTATACGTGATTAATGTTTCATGAAATTGCACAAGGAGTATAATCCTGCCCCTTTTGTTACAATTCCCGACCTCAGAAACATCAATCGACTAACTGCTGCTTGTATTTCAAAACAACAGAAAGAAATACAGAATTACGACATTCAAAATCCAGGTTTGGGATCATAATGATACGATGTCATGCACAGTTACTAGTATGTTAATAACGAAGTGAAGAGAGTATTCAGACAGTTTTAGATCCATGAGGCAAGACTACGAATTCACAAATTTAATGTTTAAAGTATGCATGAAAGCGTATTTCTTATGTAAGACAGTTTATGTAAGACCGTTTGTGCAACGATACGCACGCATATTATGATTGCACTGTATAATGTTTAGATGTAGAAACAAGCTCAACTCACCCAAGCTTTAGCATCCATTGATGCTACGAATATGATTTCCTTATTTGCATATTTTGCTACAAGTTGGTACATGACTAAATTTATGTTATAGAATTTGAATTTGCATTTAAGACCATACCAAATAACGTGATTGCCAAACCGGCTATAAAAGTGAGTTGGACAGGAGACTAACTTCATCAAAGCAACATTGTGTGCTCCCAACTTACTCAGTTCTGGAGCGCTGATAGAACCTGAGCCGTATGGAGTTTCAAACATCATTGTCAAGGCGAAACAGGGCCGATGATTTCGCACATTATCTTCCAACAAAGGGATGTATTTGAGGAATCATGGACCAGTGGCCCGTTGCATAAAACTTACCGTTGAATTTCAATGGTAACTACCGTCAAAATTAGGCGTCACAGCCAATCAGCATCAAGGATTTCAAGCTTTACCGCTAATTTGAACACTTACCGCTAGAAAGGAGCGGTAAGTCCAGCGGTAAGGGTTTTATGCAACAGGGCACAGGTGCGCGTCGGTCCGTCCATGAATGAAGACAAATCACGGATTGGGCGCGCGTCGGTCCATGATTAAAGATGCGGGTTTCGCCATTACGTAATACACATTCAAATGGTTTCAATTGTCATTGTCAAGGCGGAACAGGGCCGACGATTTTGCAGATTATCTTTCAACGAAAGGATGGATTCGACGAATCATGGACAGAGCACGCATCGGTCCATGATTAAAGACAGGGTATCCGCAAAATCAGCTGTTTCCAATCGTCAATATCTAGGCGGAACATGACCAAACTTAAAAAAAAAAGAAAAAAAAAAGAGGGAGAGAGAGAGAGAGAGAGAGAGAGAGAGAAGAAACCTACGTCAATGTCGCATGACCCAATGTTACTTTGTGCACTTGTAGGCCTTATACGTTTGTATGTGTCTAGGCACACAACTCCCTTCTTAAAACTGTGATGTTGAAATATGCAATGAAATCGGCAATTCTGTCTTTTATACCTGTCTATTATAATTATTATGATTGACCGTAAAGCCACTTTTTTTTTTTTCTGGGCAGATCGTGAGATGAATGTGACGCTGTCATGGTTGCCATTTTTGTCCTAAATAAAGAAATTAACCCTTACTACTTTGCTATGGTATAAGCCATATCAAATTGTCCAATATACTATAGTATCGTTTGTATTTATGAACGGCATTATGAACGGAAAGTCATTACATGTTCGTTTTTGTTTGTTTGTTTGTTTGTTTGTTTTTGGCATTTGATTGACAGTTTGCATCGACGTAAATAATACGCATGGCGATGGAGGTAATTTGACAATTAGTACTAAGAAAAAGCAAAACAAAATAAAGATGACTGGACGCAAAAAGAATCGTTATTGTCTTTGAATCATTTTTTTTTTCTTCATGCTATAAAGACGAAACGAGGATAATGCTATATATACACCTGTTGTAGCTTTAAACAACATGTGTATAATACATTGACATGCATGTTTGTTTGCAGATAGTGTCTGTGATGTATGCAGGCACGTGTGTGTGTACTGAGTACTTGACTTTAATACAAACGCGGGTAATACCTGCATACAAACGTACTTTTATACAGTCATGCATACTCGTTTACCAATGTATCAACGCTATATGATAAATAGCGTCAATTAGTTGGAGAAGAAAAAAAAAACACAAACCAAAATAAAAAAGACTAGACGCAAGATAATTTTGAACTATTTCATGCTAAAATCTAAAGACGAATCGTGGATAATAATCGTTAAACAACATTGTATGCATGTATGTTTGTATCAGGTATTATCCGTGTTTGTATCCCCGATAGGTGTATGTGATGTAGGCTATATAAAAAAAAAGAAGAAAAAAAAAAGAAAACATGCAGGCACGAGTAATGTGTACTTCTTAATATAACTGCCCATTCAAAGATAGATACATGCATAATAATGAATAATATTTCAAGAAATTGCACAAGGAGTTTCAAGCCTGCCCCATTTGTTACAGTTCCTGACCTCAGAAACACTAATCGACTAAACAATGTTATTGCTGGTTATACATGTATTTCAAAGCAAACGAATGAAATACAGAATCGTGACGTTCGAAGTCAAGTTTGGAATCATCATAATGATACGATGTCATGTTTATGTTAACGAAATGAAGAAAGTACTCAGACAATTTTAGATCCATAGGCGAGACTGTGAATTAACAAATTTAATGTTTAATGAATGTATGCATAAAAGCGTGAATATTATGCATGACAGTTTGTGCAATGTGTATACGCACACAATCATGTGTGTATCAATGTTTAGATTCAGCTAGTATTACTATTGTATACATGCTCAGTACATAATGGTATTACGTATAACAGGTATATAATACAATGTATTTGGGTTTGCGATGTTCTTCACGCCTGTTTTCTCCGTAAGTGGGTTGATCGTTGTACACTATCTTTTTTAGCGCAAATATATACCCTGTATAAAAATTTCACTCTGTTAGTACACCGTAACAAGCCACGCTCATACAAATACTATAACACCACGATGTCTTTTGTCTTTGGTCATGAAAATGGCATGCCAAATGATAACTCTATAGCCATCTGTTTTACCTGTAGACTAGGGGAGGTAATTATTTCATGTAAAGATTAAGGAAAATTGAGAAAATTAGCAAATTTGTGGCAAGACACATTTTCTTCTCGGCGGGAAAACCATCAGCGTACCGACCCTCCGTGAGCTTTGTTTAATTAATCCAGGGAGGTGAGACTCACCTCCCTGATTAATCCCAGTGCCTTCGGTTCGCACTGATCTCCAAGATCAGAAGAGGGTCCACTCTGTTCCGCTTGGATGCTATTGTGCGGGACAGATACTAGCCGCTCACTCAATTAGCTGTCCCTCTGAAAGGATCGTCTTTCCGCGGTCACCTTTATTGTAAGCTGTCTTTTATCACCAACTCCGATTGTCGACCTTGATGCCTGCAAAAAGATGAGACGTTTTTGTCCCTCCTCATGCCGATTTCGTATAGTTGATGCCGAGAAGCGAAACACGAGCTAGCAGACAATTGAGACATTTTGTTTGTCTTTATCGTCCACCAAAGTACTAGTTCTCTCTCCCTTCTTCTTTATCTCCTTTGAAACTGTAGTGAAGTATAAAAAAGTAGTACAGTATGTTGCAAAATCATTTATCCGCCCGCGGGACTGAAAGTGATTTTGCAGCACACGTCATGAAAACTAGCTTTTAACATTGTGTTTCGTGTTTTCATTTGTATTCTCTTAAGATTCTGATTACATCGTGAACGTGTCTTGTGTGTGTGTGGGGGGGGGGGTGGGGGGGATGGGATAAATTTTGACTAAGCTTGCTTGGCTCGTTCATGTTTTCTTCTTAAAAAGCGCTGAAGTCCATCTGAAATGATGCTCGTGACGCTGTTAATAATCAGCATGAAAAGTACGTAAGACAACCACCGCATGCGATTATTAAATAAAATTGTTCGATATCTTATTGGAACAAATGAAATGCAAAAACAAACGATATACACTGTACTACTTGTGCATAGCGAAATACATGTCGGAACATAAGAAACCCCAATCATTATAGCCTATACTAACGATGCATCCCTGTGTAAAAAACAACATCAAATTATAATGTTCCTGTAACTGAAAATTAAGAATTAAAAAAAAAATGATTTGAGAAGTTGTGTAAAGGAACTGGCAGAAGACTTCTGACGGAGAAAAGGGGAAAGACTGTTCCAGAGAGAAGGACCGATGTGGAAAGGGCTGTGATTTCCCAAGAGTAAGAGGATCTAGAACCAGGAGAGGTAAGTACCTGATGCACAGAGTCTTCGAGGGGGTTTATATGAACATTATAGAGTTGTGGGGGTATATACGAGGGAGGATCCATGGACTTTGGGATGCGTATAACACCACTAATATAGACAAGCATCACAACTGGGCTACGGTGGGCTGCCGATGTTGTTGCTGTTATTTGGTTTTAATGGCGTGTATGTATTACGCAAGATTCTTGGGGCGACGTTATAGCCTTTATTGAAGCCCGTCTATAGTATTTATATTTGTGTAATCATTTTAATTATTCATAAAATCGCAAACAAAAAACTTCATATATTTTATATTTTGGAAGCGTAATAAAAAATATTTTTGGGGGTTTTCAGTCCAAGGAAACTTCTTGTTTTGAATAAAAAATCTAATGATAATATGCAGGGTCTTTGGCTCAAGTCTAAATTCCACGCGCCTTCTTAAAGTTACACATGAATACGATGCATACAAAGTAAAAAAAAAAACATAATAGGTATGCGACGAAAATCCTTGTTTGTAACATTATAAATCAAATGTGATATCCAATAATCTTATGAAGCAGTACTTTCAAATACACAAAAGCTTCGGTAATGAAGCACGTGAAATCTGAAAACTAATGTGGCAACAAGCGATACTGACAGGGAACTCTGCCCCCCCCCCCCAAAAAAAAAGACAAAAAAAAAAACACAACAACAAACTGTCACACCATTTCATGTTTTAATTTGTCTTATTTTTTTTTTTTTTAATGGGTGAGATTATGAAACCATAAACGCCACCGATAAAATCACAATCGCTTATACAATTGCAATCTAATGCAGAGCTGTAGGGTAGTACAACTGAACTACTCCGTAACAGTTGATTACGGGTACTAATTACTTACTGTGATTCTATTGGTGGCGTTTATGGTTTTAAAATCTCACCCATTAAAAAAAAAGGAAGAAGACAAATTCAAACATGAAATGGTGTGACAGTTCTTGCCAGAGTTCCCTATCAATATCACTTGTTGCCACGCAAGTTTTCAGATTTCACGTGCTTCATTACCGAAGCTGTTGTACATTTACAGAAAAATAACTGCTTCATAAAATATCACCTTTGATTTATGATGTTACAAACAAGGATTTTCATCGCTTACCAATTTTTTTAATCAGTTTAATGTCACGATACTTCATGGTGGTATGCGTTCTGTCTTTACATGGCATGATGGGATTTCTTTTTTTCCATCTAGGGTCAAAGAAGAAAGTAACAGGAAGGAAATTAAAAGGATAAAATGAAATAGAGTCTACATAATGTTCCTGCCCAGCAGGCTCTTTTATAACCGATATAACACAATCAATAGTGAACACAACACATCTGAAATTCAGTACCGGGTACACTTCTGGATAATTGTTCAGCGGAAAAACGAGCAAAGAAAATGGGATTTCATCGATTTTTATTAAAATAGAAACTAATTACAGACTGGACCTGATGCAACCTACATTGTCTCGGCCTAACTTTTGGTTAAGTTTCTTCAGAGACATGAATTTTGGCAGCAATGAAACCGAGTGAACAAGCCAAAGGAAAAAGAAAAGAAAAAAGAAAAAAGAAAGGAAAAAGAAATTCCATGTCTCGACTAGACCACTCCCGTGCACGACGAGCATCAGCCCCCGTGTCAGTGTCTCTCTCGTCAAAGTCATACTGGCCATCGTCGGCGTCATGATCACACGAAACACATTGCATCAGCATTAAAGAGTTCGTATATCCACACCACCAGACTCATTATCATCACTATTCCAGCCAATCTCACTCACCGCAAAACCCTCGTAATTACATCATAGTCCCTCTCACAACACTTAAACAGCAAACAATTCAGACATCACAGACCTAGCTAGACATTTTGACCTTCATAAAAAAATAAAATAAAAAATGAAAGGGAGGTGGGGGGAGAGTTATAATGAGCACACGAAGACGATCCACGATGGCGTGTTTTACCGTAGAAAAAAGATACACAGAAAATCTTGCATCGGACAAAAGGAGGTGAAAAACTACGATGAGGAAAACGAGGGTGAAAATCCGATGCTTGAAGACGAACGATGAAGACACGTTACGGTAAGAATAAATACATGTACACTGTACTAACAATCTTTTTGAATACATGTACACGGAAACAAACGAGTGGGTGCAATACAAACAAAGTACGAATACTACGATGTCCTCTCGCATACTTAGATAACCTAGGTTCTAGTACTTCTACATCATGATATCATTGACATGTAGTAGAATCTACATCGATCAATAAAAACAAACCTCACAAACACTCGAACAAAAACTCCAAATTGTTGCAAACATGGTAAAAAATAAACAAAATACTCTAAGAAGTACGATCGTACTCTAAGGCTAGTAGGCCGTCCACACGTGTAAACGCGGCAGTGTGAATTTACGATTACGTACGCCGGCGGTACGGCAGCATCAAGGCAGCATGCAGCAGCTCTATACATGTAACATGTACACTTTTATTACGTTTGCGATGTACTACAATGTATTGTGTGTATATGTGCCACGTATTGCGACTGTGGTGTCACGTCGACGATTTTAGTGCTGTGCATGCTGTACCAGTGTTGATTATTCCGCACGCAGAATTTTCCCGCAGGCTGGTGGCAGCAGCAGCTAGTGTACGCTCGTTGGTATGATACGACTACTAGTTTTATCCAAAGATTGTACACTGTGCGACGAATACGATCTTTGGTCGTCTTTGCATGCATTTAATACGTACGTATCCGCTATCCATGCTCGAACGTCGTCTGCTTTGGAAACTGAGCTGATTCGATTCGATCAGCGCGCACATTGTGCACACGCATGCAGCGCGCCCGAAACGTGTAACAGGAAAAAACACGTTTCCCTCGTTCCCAACCACGTCGGACATCGGCACTGAATCGTGACGTTCTGAACGCTACACGTTTCCCTCTGCGGGCGAGCCTGTGCGAGCGAATCGTGTATAATTCACTTCTACTCGATTCGCTCACGCGAAACGCGTGAGCGAACCCGAAACGTGTAAACGTGTCAGACGAATTGCTGACCGGTACTGTATGGATACGAAAGGGGACTAATACTATTAATGCAGCATGGTTTGGGCGAAACAGAAAGCGTAAAGAGTCATGCAAAATTTACCATTTCTTACAGGACAACACAGCGGTCTTCCGCACAAACACCTACATGTAGCACCATCCACCACCTGCTAATTCAGCCGGCCAGCCAGCAGCTAGCTGTATACATGTACCGTGTGGTGTCCCACCGTGTTCCGTACAACGGCGCCTGCGGCTTCCCGATCTCATCGTCCGTCCCAGTCAACAGCAACGGGTAGCTAGCTAGCGTTGCGACGTCAAACAAACGCCAGTATCCTACAGTAGTAATCGCAGCACTCAATTAACCTAGGATAGTATACTATCTTATCATGGCAATTTCATTTCGTATTATAAAACTTATTAAAAATTTTCTAAAAAATATATTTCTACTAATAAAATATTCAATATTATGAATTTGTATTTTAAATTTACAAAACTTCCAATAATAATTGTCTATTCTACCTTAGCTTGACAACGACCAGTGACACGAGTCAAAACTGAAGTAAGCGCTCATGTTACTTCACGTATACAACATACAACTACAAGGACTAGTAAATTGGAATACACGTGTACTCGTAATGCATGCATGTGCACAGAGAGTCTTGTGAAAAATACCGTCTTTTTATATCAATTCTCGACATCTGTAAAGGGATGTAGAGTAGGCCTATTTGTGGAGATGAGGATTGGGCTTTTAACTTTTTGCGAGATACCCAGAAATCACTTATGAAATAGTACAAAACATACTATTCTAAAAGGAATTCAATAATTTTTATGAATCTGGTTTTGGAAGAACTGCGACATATCCAAAAACAGAGTAAAGCAAAGGGATCGTATTTTAAGGTGATGGGTCCCGCCTATTAGGATAGCTCTGTCTTGGATATCTCAGCCATTTCAAAACCAATTTTTGTCAAATAAACGTTGAATTCCTTTTAAAATTACATGCTCTTGCACACGTCATAAGAGGTTTCTCGTTATCTGACCAAAAATGTTGACTCGTGAGACCTGAACTATAGTTCACGCGGGTCCAATCACTGTGAACTATAGTATGGAACCCTTTAATAACTATATACACTTTGTCTTCGTATGAATTAATGTTCATGATAGGTGTCAATTTATTAATGCCTGCATACATGATGTACTTCTATGCAGTACAAAAGTGTAAGATTCCTTTTAAAGGAAATAATTAATGGCCTACCAAAGATCTAACCCTAGAAACATGGACATAACTCTCGAATGATGATTTGTCAATGAGGAAAAGAATTAAATGCAGGAATTAAGTTGATGTTGAATGTTAAAAGTTGCAGTCAACAATTGCAATTAAGTTGTTGCGGATATAGGGCATATAACTAGGTGTTTAACTCGCAGCCGACCACTGAGGCCCAGTGTACCTAGAGACTGTCATGCCGTCTCAATTAAATTTGTTTGCCAGTAAAAATAATGAACATGAATATGATATACAAATAAATGCCCCAGTTCAAAAGAGTTTATTTAGGCCTACAACATCCTTTCTTGACGAAAATTGTGACTCTAGAGGTCCATTGATCTCTGACTGATTTGTTTGCCACGAAAAAAAGTGCACACATTTTGATCTGATAACATTACTAAATAATGCAAACTGTTTTGTAGTTCAGTGTTCGTCAATGGAAACAATGATTAATTTGACACCTAAATTCCAATGGTGATATGCTCATTTCTCGTGAAATTTCAAAATTGAAATTTACAAAAAATACTGTTTATAAGAAGATCTTGCATAGCAGCAGGACACTGACGAAGAATTATATATCAGTGGTGGATTCAGGCCGAGGGGTACACCCGGTGCTCCTCCTTTTTTTTATAAAAGAAATAAAAAGAAAAAATGGGGATGGGGTGCGTTCACCTTCCTTTAATTTTGTAAAGGCGCCACTCTTTTAATTCGTGGATCCACCCCTGTATATATATATATATATATATATATATATGCACACATATAGAAAATTGACAAATGCACCCCGGTTGATATTGACACACTAAGAAAGCTACACAGGATGGATTTTTAAGTTTACATGTGGGAATTGTTTCATTACCTCGTAATAGTCTGGTAGGAATGGGGGGTCCCCATGCACCCTCCGAACACATTTTTTTAACTTACTTTTTTGTAACCCTTAGGGTGTCTAGTTAATGAAATTTTTTGTTCCCAAGAAAAAATCGTGTCCCATGGGGGTCATTGGCGGCCATCTTGGCAGCCATCTTGAATTTTCAGGGAAAATCATGAATTTCCATAACTTTTGAACTACACAGCATACAATTACAAATAAAGCATTTATTCAGGATAAATGTGATATGAGGAATCGATTGAAGTTGTTATTTACATGATTAAAGCAAGTTTGAAACAAGAAAAGCCTAAAAATATGACAATTTCAGTGTCATTTACACCGAAAAATACCCAAATAGTTTTACTTTTCAATTACATAACATACAATAACAAAGAAAACATTTCTGCAGAGTAAATACGGCATGAGGAATCGTTTGAGATAGTTATTTACTTGATTGAAGCAAGTTTCATACTAGAAAAGTCAAAAATAAGCGAGAAAAACTAGTGTCTTTTACTCAAGAAATTGACCGAATAGTCCATATACATAGTACATGACAATCTCATACCTCATAAGAGTGACTGACCACTTTGTCTTAATAGTCTTGTAGTAAAGGGGGATCTTCATACACCCTCCTTTTTGGTATCCCTTAGGGTGTCTATTTAATGATTTTTTTTTTGTTTCCAAGTAAAAATCGTTTCCCATGGGGGTCATTGGCGGCCATCTTGGATTTGCATGGAAAATCATTCATTTCTATAACTTTTCAACTTTCCAACAGACAAGGACTGATAAAACACACTTCTTCAGGGCAAATGTGGCATAAGGAATCGATTGAGATGGTTATTTACATGATTAAAGCAAGTTTGATACAAGAAAAGTCCAAAAATATGAAAAATTCAGTGTCGTTTTTATCGAAAAGTACCAAAATAGTTCAACTTTTGAACCATACACAACATACAGGGACACATAAAACATTTGTTCAGAGGAAAGGTAGCACGAGGAATTAATTGAGCTGGTCATTTACATGATGAAAGCAAGTTTGATACAAGAAATGTCCAAAAATATGAAAAATTTTCATGAAAACACAAAATGTTCAGTCGATTTCAAAAATGTAGCTGGCAAAATGTTTTTATTTAAACTTATTTAAGGCTGGGTTATAGAAGCAGTTCATTCAAATGTATTTGTTTAAAGCTTATCGTCCGAAAACAAAGAGCAAATTTTCACTTGACAGCCGGAAATCTACCCTGTGTAAAGGGACCGTTATACCAATGTGGATTGCTGCTACTTTTATCTAGGAATATTTGCATATGAATCGCTTTTCTGCTTACATTCTATATTCAAAGTCAACAAAATACAGTTCAAATTGATTGGAATTAAGTTTTTTTTCTTTTCAAATTCTGTTAAAAGTTGTCTGATACAAGACACAATATTTAAGCTGTTATCAGAAGACAGGGTGATTACATCTGTGACGTGTGTATATGCTTTCCATGAAGCATGGAAGTAACGTATATTGAAAAAATAAACTAACACAGTATGACTTCACTTTGCCAAAGTATTCTGAATTCTCATCCTGTGTAACTGTACAAACAAAAGAAGCGGTAAGTGTTACGACCAAAATCACTCTGAGAAAGAAAAAAGAAACAATAAACTAATGTTCAAGCGGTTTATTAACAGTGATATTGTGGGTAATCGTAATCGTTTTTAACATCAGTACAATAATAATCAATATAAACAATTATGTATCAGTAATGGAATCACTTACATGTATTACAGCCAAATCTCAAATCACAAAATCCATGTAATCTCCTGGAAATGTCCAAATACGATGCTCAATGCACAGATGAATGATCCGCGATTCACCGATGAATGATCTGTGACTCACCGATGAATGATTCCTCCGACGTAAATCCAGAGGCGCTGGTTACAATAGTAGTCCACATTAAGTATATCCAGGGTACATGTCCACAGCGAAATACGTACAAAAATCCAACGTTATGACGACCGCGTCTAGTCGATGCGTTGAATGATGATTCACTTTAATAATATCCAGCTAGGAATCCAGCCCGTCACAGCTTTGCCGTAGCAATGTCCGTTGACATTAAAATATGGAGTCTATCTCCAATGAAGGCAAAATAATTTTCTACAGGCAAAATGTCTCCCTAGCCTAATCTCCACAAACACAGTTTGTATAGCAGGTCAGCTGGTAACACAGGAATGACTATAACAAGTCGCTTCAGAGCCAGAAGTGACGTAACTCTCAGAGAAGAGGTGTTAGGTACTCTGCCTACCTCAGAATTTCCCCTTCTTACAATACTATCCATTCACCCCTTTCTTGAAGATTCTGTAATTTTCTCCAACCTGGGGCCACACACTTGTATATACTAGCAAGTCCAAGACGGTTCTAGAAATCCGAGCTGACTCACTGCCTAACTATGTGCATAACAGCCTACTAAAAATAACTACCAATCACATTGGGCTACAGGGACAGTGCATCACTCAGCCAAATATGTAAGCACTTCCTGGAACATTCTAGATTGGGTGAGATACCATTCTAGATTGAGCGAGCTATAATGTACATGCATTTCCTGTCACATGCATGTACTGTAGCTACATTGTATACCACCTGGAAAATTCTCCACTAATCTGGTCAGCCTGTATGTACTATATCTATACCAAATAGAATGTTCCTCTGGTCACCCTGTGTACATACACATTAAAACAACCATGCATACAGTACATCATAATATGTACATAACTATTAGTGTGTACATTTGTGACATAAGCGATATGTCAGCTTTTCATTTCACACTTCTGTAATTTCTAGTCATTAACAAAACCATCATCGTAATCAATGTCTAGCTCATCCTCTTCATCCTCCTTTTCATCTCCTAAGTAATTTTCTGAAGCAAGTCAATGAGGGAGGTGGGAAAGATAGGGCCACTTGACCACACTGGCTCCGTGATACCGAAGGCTGTCTTCTGCCATCCTTATCCAGAATCAAAGGGGTCATGCAATACAGAGCACCAGAAGATTGGCTGGTCAGCTCTCTTTAAGATGGTATAAGGCGATGGATCACACATTAAATGTGTGAGATAAGGTTGTCTCTTCAAGGTTGGAGCATGGAGAAATCCACTTTGGAGTTGATCGTCATTTGTTCGCCTTCTCCCACCATCTGTTTCAGGATGATGCTGCTGTTAATAGACATCTCCCAGGCCTCGTGGCCATACATTCGGCATGCGAATGCTCAAATCTCATCTGTCACCTCTGGCTCTACAGATCACCAATCACCAAGATTTATGAGGGGGGTAAAACATTGGCACATTATAAAGTCATGTTCTAAGATCTTAGCAGTGTTTATCAAATGTTATATTGAACAATTTAATACATTTCAGTAAAATATTGCTGAAATTATAATATCAGACTACTCTCACCTGAATGCTGTGTGGTACATGGGGTGGCTTTGTAGATTCTTTAGGGGTCCGACTTTGTCCCTACCCTTGAAGGCACTTGTTACATCTTCCCCGGTAAACACTTGTAGTCCAAGTATTGTGGTACAGTAGTTGGCTCCCTTTGATTCTGTATGCCAGTTCACCGACATTTACAATCTGTATGGCAATGCTCGAAAATCCGTTTATCAAGGAATATAGAGCGAGTAACGGAGTGAGCATGGTGCAAGAGGATCAAGAAAATGTCTGTGTCTGGCGTCCTCACCACAAGTGCTTTGTACCCATGCTCAGTGGAATACTCAAGGTAGAGCACTACCCTGGTGTCCATCTCCTGGTTGGACAGCAGCTCATGGATAGAGCTGATTGTCTCCTGAGACGCATCATTGTGTGAATAGAAATAATGTAACAGGAATCACTTGAGCTTCAGAGAATGTGATTTCTGTTACATTCCTTTTGTTTACACAATGATATGTTCCAGGAGACGATAAGCGATATCCATGAGCGGCTGTCTAACCAGGAGGATCAGACGGACACCAGGGTCGTGCTCTACCCCAAGTGCGCCCCTAAGCTTTGGTACAAGGTAGCTTTTGTGAGGACTCCTGACACAGACATTTTCGATCCCCTTGCTCCATGCTTAATTCATCGCCCTCACTTCTACAATGTAGTATCTTCCTTAATAAACGGACTGTCAAGTATTGCCAGATAGTAAATGTCAGTGAAATTGAATGCAGAATCAAAATGAGCTGACTACTGTACCACAATACTTGGACTGTATGTGTTTACCGGGGAAGATGTAATAATTAAGTACCTTCAAGGGTTGAGCAAGGTACGTTGGACCCCTAAAGAATCTACAAAGCCACCCCATGTACCACATAGCATTCATGTGAGAGTAGTCTGATATCATAATTCCAGAAGTATTTTACTGAAATCTTGTAACTTGCTCAGTATTATCATAATAAACACTACTGAAATCTTAAAATATGACTTCATTATGTGCCAATGTTAGTTTGCTTTTTTCTCAGAAATCTTGGTGATGGGTAGTCTGTGGAGCCAGAGGTGACAGATGACATTAAAGCATTCACATGCCAATGTATAACAAGGCCCGGGAGAAGTCTATTAATGGCGTCCGCATCATCATGCTGAAGCAGATGATGGGAGAGGGCGAGCAACTGATGACCAAATCCAAGGTGGTTTTCTCCATGCTCCCACCTGGCAGAGGTAACCTTATCCAACACTGTCAATGTGTGAACCACCACCTTGCCATCTTTAAGCGAGCTGATCAGCCAGTCCTATGGCGCGCTAACCCCTTTGATCGTGGATAAGGGTGGCAGAAGACAGCCTTCGGTATCATGGACCCGGTGTGGTTAATTGGCCCTATCCTTACTACTTCCCTCATTGATTACTTCAGAAAATTACTGCGTAGATGGAGGAGGATGAAGAGGAGCAGCCAGACATTAATTACAATGATCGTTTTGATGATGACTAGAAATTACAGAAGTGTGAAACCAAAAGCTATCATATCGCTTACCGCTTCTGTGTTTTGTATAATTGCACAGGATGAGAATTCAGAATACTTTTGACAAAGTGAAGTCATATTGTGTTACTTTTCTCGATATACTTTAAGTCCATACTTCATGGAAAACACATACTGCAGTACATAAGTAACAAAATGTGACTAACCACTTTGTCTGTTGATCAAAGGTTAAATACTTTGTCTTGTATCAGACAACTTTTAAAAGAATTTGAAAGAAAAGTTAATTTCAAACAATTTGAAATTTCTTTTTGTTGAAATAGAATACATATGTAAGCACATCAGCGATTCGTATGCAAATATTCCAAAATCAGTTGCCGCAATCCACATTGATATAGCTCAGTCTCTATTCACAGAGTGGATTTCTGGCTGTCAAGTGAAATTCATATGTTTATTTTCAGACAGAAAGGCTTTGAACAAATACGTTTGAATGAATCACTTTTAACTTAATCTTCAATAAGTTTTAATGATAACATTTTGGCGCCTAAATTGTTGAAATCGGCAGAGCATCTTTGCAGAGTGATTGTTTTCATGAAAATACCCCAACTCAAACTCTTCATATATGCAAATTAAGTGAAATAGAATGCACACAAAAAGTATTAAATTTCATTTTAGATTCTATTTTTGTCGATTATCAACGGTCACTTTCACATGTTGTGATCAAAATCTGTATGTTCACCTCTTTTGATCTGCTATTTTAGGGGTATTTGCATACGGATTGCCATAGTGCTTACATTCTTCATTTGATTTCAACAAGTGAGAAGTCAGAATGCTTGGAGTTGATTTTTAAAGATAATGTTGAATGTTCTTTTTGATACAAAACACCAGATCTGAGCTATGATCCAAAGACAAAGTGACAAGTCACTTTTGTGAAGTAGTTTGTGTCATGTATATAAACGGATTATATAGTGGGTACTCTACAGTGTAAACGACACTAAACTTTTCATATTTTTGACTTTTCTTGTATCAAACTTGCTTTAATCATGTAAATAACCATCTCAATCAATTCCTCGTGACACATTTACCCTGAAGAAATGATATATTTGTCCCTGTATGTTGTGAAGTTCAAAAGTCATGAAAATTAATGATTTTCCTTGCAAATCCACGATGGCCGCTAATGGCTTCCATGGGAAACGATTTTTACTTGAAAAAAAATCATTCAATAGACACCCTAAGGGATACAAAAAAGGAGGGTGCATGGGGATGCCCCATTCCTTCAAGACAGAAGTGGTTAGTCACTCTTATGAGGTACTAGTATGAGATTGTCATGTATATTATATGGACTATTTGGGCAATTTCCAGAGCAAACGACACTGTTTTTGTTTTGTTGGTTTTTTTTTTGCATTTTTGGACTTTTCTTGTTGCAGACTTATCTTAATCATTTGAATAACCATCTCAACCGATTCCTCATGCCACATTTACCCTGAAGAAACGTTTTATTTGTCCTTGCATGTTGGAAAGTTCTAGACATTAATGATTTTCTTCGCAAATCCAAGATGGCGGCCAATGACCCCCATGTGACACGATTTTTACTTGGAAACGAAACAAAAATCATAAAGACACCCTAACGGATACAAAAAGGAGGGCACATGGGACCCCCCCCCCCCCCAATTACTACCAGACTGTTAAGACAAAGTGGTTAGTCACTCATAATGAGGTATGAGATTGTCATGCATCGACTATTTGGTCAATTTCTAGAGTAACGACACTGGTTTTGCTCGCATTTTTGAACTTTTCTAGTATGAAACTTGCTTTAATCATGTAAATAACTATCTCAAACGATTCCTCATGCTATAACTCTGAAGAAATGTTTTATTTGTCCCTGTCTGTTGGAAATGTGAAAAGTTATAGAAATTAATGATTTTCCTCGCAAATTCAAGATGGCCGCCAATGACCCCCATGGGAAACGATTTTTACTTGAAAACAAAAAAAAAATCATTTAATAGACACCCTAAGGGATACCAAAAAGGAGGGTGTATGAAGATCCCCCTTTACTACAAGACTATTAAGACAAAGTGGTCAGTCACTCTTATGAGGTCTGAGATTGTCATGTACTATGTATATAGACTATTTGGTCAATTTCTAGAGTAAACGACACAAATTTTTCTTGCATTTTTGGACTTTTCTAGTATGAAACTTGCTTTAATCATGTAAATAACTATCTCAAACGATTCCTCGTGCCGTATTTACTCTGAAGAAATGTTTTCATTGTCTCTGGATGTTATGTAATTCAAAAGTAAAACTATTTGGGTATTTTTCGGTGTAAATGACACTGAAATTGTCATAGTTTTTGGCTTTTCTTGTTTCAATTTATTCTTCAATCATGTAAATAATCGTTTCAATCGATTCCTCATGTCACATTTATCCTGAATAAATGCTTTATTTGTAATTGTATGCTGTGTAGTTCAAAAGTTATGGAAATTCATGATTTTCCCTGAAAATCCAAGATGGCTGCCAAGATGGCCGCCAATGACCCCCATGGGACACGATTTTTTCTTGGGAACAAAAAAATTCATTAACTAGACACCCTAAGGGTTACAAAAAAGTAAGTTAAAAAATGTGTTCGGAGGGTGCATGGGGACCCCCCATTCCTACCAGACTATAACCCTTTTTGAACATTTTTAAAACGCATCCCTATGATAAATTTATCCAAACTCCAATACGAACCACGAGTGCACCAACAGTGATTTGATGGAAAGACTATACTTTAATTATGTATATTCAGTCATTGGTTTGATTAAAAAAGGGGGCGGGACAATGTGTAGAGGGCCATAGGCTACTCAACTGGAGACAGGTGCGGTGCCAATTAATATGAGTATGTGAATATGATTTTTTTTTTTAATATCATCACATGTGAAAGTAGGATCAGACATATGGATATTAGAGTCACATAATTTCGTTTCCCCCCATTTCAGGACAGATTCTACATGAAACCTCTAGAGATCATTTATCCGAGACTATAGTCAACTTTAAGCTAACTTTAAAGGGATGGTATACTTTGGTGTAGATGAGGATTGGGCTAACTATTTGCGAGATACCAAGAAACTACTTATGAAATAATAAATAACATACCATTCTAAGAGGAATTTAAAGTTTGTTAGATGAAAATTAGTTTTGCGTTTATTGCTGAGACATCAAAAAGCAAAGTAAAACAAAGTGGTCCTAATAAAAGGCGGGTCCCACCTTTTATTGGGGTTGCTCTGTTTTTGATATCTCAGCCAATTCAAAGCCAATTTTCATCAAATAAACATTTAATCCCTCTTGTAATTGCATGCTCTTTCATATTTTATGACTGGTTATCAATATCTCACCTGAAAATGTTAGAAACTTGAAGTTAGGTCGAGGCTCAATCAAAAATGTACAATCCCTTTAATATGGAGTGATGATCCACACGGCAGGCCCTACAGTTGGTTAAAAAGTATAGAGTGCCTATAGGAATTGTGTAATCTGCTACAGTGTTTTATTTAGAAAGTAAACAAAACTTTCAATGAATTATTATTCATTCATTTAGTTTCATGTTCATTTTGTAGGCCTCCTCCAAACTACATACCACTATTAACAATGAAAAATAAGAAAGTACACTGTACTAGTATAGTTCAGTTCAGTTCAGTTCAGTTCAGTTCAGTTTATTTCATTCATCATAAAATACATAAAAAATAAAAGAACATATACAACTACAAACTTCGAAAATTTTGTTTCGTGTGAATGGGGATCAACAAAAAGACCTTTAAAGTCTTATGACACAAGAAAACAACCCCTTAAATATAAGATATTACATCAAGAAGGACACAACACACAAGCACAACTTTACAATCATAAAAAAGTAGATAACGATACAAAAGTAGCTTACAAACAAATCAGTGACAGAAAGAATACAAACTCATTTATAAGATGATCTTTATAAGCACGTTTAAAACCATTAAGGAATGGGATGTTTTTAAGAAGAAGCGGTAAACTATTCCAAAGGATTGGACCTTTAAAAAAGATAGTGTTTCTATAAGCATTTGTTCGGACCAAAGAAAGGTGAAAGTGACCGGAATTTCGCGTATGGTAATCATGAATAATATTATTTAACTTATAAACTTTCTTAACATAACTACAGGCAGCGAACCTGTGGAACATAAGTACATAAACATGGCCGTGTTCAACATACGTGTATTAATTTCATATACATTCAATATGTGTAATTCACGGAAAATTGGCAATGTATGTGCATTAAAAGGGGCATTTGAAATTGATCGGACTGCTTTTTTCTGTAATACAAATAACCTTTTCATAAAACAATCGGAACATTTTGACCACGCTACATTACAATAATTAATGTGAGAAAATATCAAAGCATAATATATCATAATCAATACGCGTTTCGGAAAATGTCTAAGACGATAAAGCACACCAACACAATTTCGCTACGCGGTTGCAGACGGCACCAACGTGTTCACGCCATGTTAATTTATAATCAATATATACACCTAAAAACTTTATAAAAACAGCGTGTGAAATATCATTATCATTGAATTTGATAGTTATGCTATCAACATTTACCTTTTTATTGGTGAATAACATATATTTCGTTTTTTTACTATTCAAAACTAATCTGTTGATAACCAACCATTTATTCAGTTTTCTCAATTCCTCATTAAATGAGTCGATTAAAACTGTTATATCACTATTTGACATATGAACACGCTGGTGTCGTCGGCAAAAAGTATAAAACTCAAAAACTGTGATGAATCACAAATATCATTAATGTATATAAAAATAATAATGGTCCCAATATTGAACCTTGAGGCACTCCGCAACAAATAGGTTTATATAAAGAACAGTGATTATCCACAGTTACGAACTGATATCGATTAGACAGATAATTCTCAAACAAATACCATAAATTCCCGCGTATTCCATAATCATATAATTTACTTAACAAAATTGAACGATCTAACGTATCAAATGCTTTACTTAAATCAAGGAATAATCCAACAAATTATTCTTTATCATCTAAAGCTAAAGAAGCTTTTTATGAAATCAAGAAGGGCCATCGATGCGAATCGTATTGGTTATCTGACAGAATATTGCACGAAGACAAAAAATCATATAATTTGTTATAAAGACATTTCTCAAAAATCTTAGAAAACAATGACAATACAGAAATCGGGCGATAGTTTGTTACATCAACTTTCCCACTCTTATGTACAGGAACGACCTTCGCAATTTTTAGTCTATCAGGAAAAACACCATCAGACACACAAGCATTACTGTTTTTAAAAATAGATGAAAGTGGCGAGGCAATAAGATGAATGATTCGTTTAACAACATTAACGTCAATCCCGTCATATCCTGCGCTCGTTCCACTCTTGAAATCACAAACAATATCAATAATCGCCTTACTGGTTATGGGAGCAAAATACGTAGTTCGTTCATTTACATTCAGCTGCCGTTCATAAACACTGTTAAAATATTGCACAAAATCTACTGGATAGCAGCTTTAAACATGAGTCTTGGGGGCATTATCAAAACAATAAACATTCGAAATGTAATATTCGCTCTCATTCGCCGCTTTTACTTCTCATTCTTGCCTTGAGTTGTTGTACAGGTGCAACCTCCTTGGTACTCTGGTGGTAGATATCGCGTCCGTCTCGGGATTACAGAGCGCTAAATTCAGCCAGGCCAAAATTAAACCAATCAGAAAACGCCTGAGTGGCAGTCTTTTCTGATCGGAACAATACATGCGTAGAGGTACGTGTCCTTAGCGTTTGCTTCATTATACCCCTTGTACTCTTTAATAATGAGGGATAGTTAAATAATAGTACATGTTTAAGATATTATATAGGATTTAATATCTTTCAGCCTCACTTTGCTTCTCATAAATTCGTAGGAAGCTGCTTTACTTGAGAGAAATGTTGAACATATGTGTAGCTGTAGTCCCATGTGTTTGAATTTGTGTATGATGTACCAGCAGTTGCTCATCGTGCAGCATGCAGCGCGTTTTCGGACTCGTGGCGGTAGACATGTGTGTACGTTTATATCAAAGTCTAAAGGAAATTTCAAGTCTGCTATAGTCTACTGTAGCAAGAATGATACAGTTATCATGTATACTTATAGGGGATATAGCCATAAAAAAAAAAATTAAAAGCCACCTACCTTCCCACACAAAAACAGTCGGTGCGGCGCATAATTTTCCCCGCAGCGGCAGGCATGAAGGCGAAGCTAAGAAAAAAAAAATTGTCCGTCCAGATGCAGAGGATTTTTTTATCATTTTTATGAAAATTTTTACTGCCCTCCTTCGCATTCTCTGAAGCCAGACGGAGTCTCCCTGTAACATATCCCATGACCCTGCCAAGATACAGACCGATCCTTCGGTCAAGTCAAGCATGATGAAGGAGAAGCCTGCTGCCTGCACTTGAAACACGTTAATAATCTAATATTTAATGGCAGATAAGACATGGAAGAAGAAGAAGAAAGTGAGGAAGAAGGCCAAGCTTCAGGCTGGTCACAGTTAGCCGAGGGAATACAATTCAGTGCAGTGTGATATAGCCTTTGGTAATTTTATTTTTACTTCATACATGATAAATTTCTATTTCATAACTTGTTATTTTACAGTTAGAAGTCTACATGCATGCTCATGAATAAAGCAGCTTTTTTTTTTTTGCCATTCATTAGATGTCTAGACGGGTTCTATACTAATATTACTATTACGTAGTAGACCATACATTTTGTAGCACTTTAAGGGGTTGAATGTCTAGATTCCATGTCCTTTTGTCCAGTTTGTCATTCTTTGATTTGCTGGTTCCATTTTGTGAGTTGATTTTTGCGCAGGCATACATACTTATCATGGCATGGAGCCTTGTTATTTTTTAGAAACGTACGGTACAACCAACTACAGTTGTATGTCTAGATTGTGTCTGCCACTATCAACATCACATGGAGGAAACATGGTTTGCTTCAGCTGATCATTAAACAAATCAACTTGTATCATCTTTGTAGATGAAAGTTGCACTGCTGATAGGATTAGCCTGCCTTGTGGCGCTCGCGGGCGCCCAAGAGCCAGGTGCCAGACTCCTGGCATCGAAGACTATTCTGAATCAGTGGCTGGTGGAGGGAAGGGACATGACAGTGCTCTACACCATCTACAATGTTGGTAGCAGGTGAGTGTTGAAACAATGAAACACTCCCATAGGATTCACTGTAATAATAATACTAATAATAATTGCATTTATAAGGTGCCTTATAGTTATACTGATGTTCTACACTGTAGAAATGCAAACTTAAATGTTTCCCACCAGTTTTTATACAAATGTACATAGTCAAACACAGCACATTTTGCTACAGGTGTATTCTTTGCCCAAATTTAGAGTCTTGTTATTAATTGTTGGGTAAAAGTATTTGGAGTGTTACAGAAATATTCAGAGGTATAATGTTTTTCATCCCTAATCTATCATTGGAAACAACATGAATGTAGTACTAGTAGAAGAAAAAAAAAATGATAGTGAAGAAAAGGGATCTAAGCATATGAAAAATGTTTACATATATATGCAATTGATTGTTGTTTATGTTAGTGATGTAGCAAGCTCATTGCAAAAAACTGATTTACTGTGATTTTTTTTTAAATGATATTTTTTTATCATAAGCAATGTCCATACGGAGAACAAAGGAACAAGCAAAGTTCATCTTCATTTAGTGCACAAATTTTGCTATACTGTACTTTCAGCTTTTACAGTATATGTTATAGTATTGGTATGAAATACATGTTCTCTATCTTTTCCTGTGGAACCGTACTCCAATTTTACTGTATGCTTGGTATATTTTGGGATTTTATTTTCATGTATTTTGCAAGTGGACTGATATTCACAAAAGTAACAATTCACAAAAATATCACCAATTGTGACACAAATTTTGAAATAGCCTTCAAATTGTCCCCAAGGTGGGAAATCACTAAATCTTCTCCTGGAAAAGAGATCATACTTGCAGCTGTATTTATCATTTCATCACTGTGCTTCTCAATCACAAATTTAACCACTTGTGATATCATCTTACAAGTCCCAATTTGCAAAAATTATACCGGTACTCACAACTGTATGGCATATGCAGTAGTCCTGGCATGTTGTCAATAAAACTTTTTCTTTATATTTTGAATTTAGGTGTGATACAGAAAGAAGGGAATGCTGTTAGAAGAAAAGACGTGAAACTTGTAAACAAGCTGCTATTCAATTTATGTTATGCTGTTCTTATTCATTTTGGTTAGCGCTGCATCCCAGGTCGTCTTGAATGATGAGTCTTTCAATGAGAATGAGTTCACAGTGGTCAGTGGTCAGCTGAAGGTTCAGTGGGACCGCATCACTCCGGCCAGCAATGTGACCCACGCCGTCATCCTCAAGCCCACCAAGACAGGATTTTACAACATGACCCACGGTGTTGTGACCTACATTCCATCAGAGGGAGCTGAAGCCAGGGTAGGTCCCTATCACTGCATTACATATTGTCAGCAGAGAACCAGAAGGGCACTATTGCGTTCTAAGATTTGAGTGTAAATTTAAACTAAACAATCAATTTTCATGAAATGAAAAGTTTATGATATGAAAGTGGGTAGATTTATAAGCTCTGTTCCAAACATAGGGTAAAGTACATGTAGCACCCTTGTGGTTTTAATTTTTGGTCCTTACTTTCCTAAAAATGAAAATAGTTCAAAGTTGACACCCTAACAGAGAGGAGATTGAGTTCTACAATAAGCTACCAATAACTCATTACCCCAAAATTGCGACAAAACTCTTCTGATTCTCAGCCGATGGTATGATCTCTCTCTCTATTTCTCTGTTCCTCATTCTCTATCTCTCTCTCTCTCACTACATTTACTTTGTTTACTTTACAAATAAGTGTTACTCTGTATGTCATATAATACATAGTTCATACTTTCAATTAGAATGATATGCTAAGATGTATAATATCAGCAGCAGTAACAAATTGAATTTGTGATTTCTCTTGTTACAATCGTATTTCTTTTCTACATAGGTTTTGTACATCTGGGTTGGTAAAAAGAAATGTATTTACTGCTCACTTTGAACTTCAACCTCAGTTTGCCACATGAAAAGGACATTACATTTCCTTTTGCAGAAAGTGCAAAGCAAAGTAAAGGGGTGACATGAACCTCAAAGTCTCATTTTTTTGTGTGTGTATGTGCTCACTTTGCTGTCCAAATCACTTCTTGTCTCCAAAATTGACATCTGCAAATGTATTGGAATTCCTTGGCCTTGGATTGGTCAAATGCTGGTAGTTGGCTGTCACAAATATGTTGACTGCATTTTGCATCAATTATTGTTCTAATATTTCTACCATGATGCAAAAGTTAGTACCCCTCAGGGTTTCCTGCCTCCCCCCCCCCCCTTACATACTTTTGCCCATGTGATACTGTCTATATGTTCATACAATCTGCAGAAGAGTAACAATATTTACATACAATGTTTGCTCTTTTCAGACTGCATACACTAGTTCTCCAGGAAAGGCCGGTGTCGTAGCTGTTAAAGATTATGACAGGAGATTCTCACCACATTATGTAAGTTGGAGTTAATTTAAAGTTGAAGATACTCACTTTTACATTAAAAAATGATTATCTGGATGTAAACCTTAATTTGAAGGTCCCAATCATTCTTTTAATTTGATTTTTGCTCCATATATATTTTCTTTGAAACTCCCTTTAAAGCTAGGAAATGCCCAACAAGCCAGAGTATGTTAACGATTGCACTGCGTGAGATAACTGACTGAAATATTTGTTTAGACATGCCGACTTCACACTTCATGATTGTGTTAGTAAGACTGAAGACGACATGAAATTAAAATTGTCCTTGATGTGGAGGGCTGGTTTTCCAGAATAATTTACAGACTGTAAGTCCCCTTTAGATCATGTTCAGTGACATTTCAGTGGAAACACAAGTTGTCGTAAAATATAGCTTGCTATCACTGCCTTCATTGCTTTTGGATGTCCACATATAGAGGATGTCTACCCAAGTCTATCTTTCTCTCGTGTAGTATTTTGATTATACAGTCAACTCCGCATCAGTCAACGGCATATATGTGTCATATAATTAAGTAAGTCAGTGAAAACGAAAAAAAACACTCTGAGAGCGCAGATCGCTAGACCTCCGCCAAGCAGCTTATTTCCACCCGTACACGCATGCTGAAAATCTCCCAATTTCCCAATATTGAAGCCTTTTGTTTACGTCTTCAGGTTCCAGCTATGCGGTGCCTTGCCCGAGCAGAGCACGTCCTTAGGAGTACGCATGCAAACCTCATATACGCACAGCTTAAACTCCCAAGTTCATTGCCTCTATCTGCGAAAGATGAAAAATTGTTCAAAAATCAATAAGAATTCCGGGATCACTACCAAAATTTAATCATCTGTTCCTTGTGTTATTATCAACTTTTCTTGTAAGTTTCATTCAAAATCCCAACTTTTTGAATTATTTTGCAAACAAACAAACAAATGCCGATGAAAACAACCTCCTTCCTTTGGAAAGATAATGATAAAGTCTTAAAATACATTCAATAGCTGTATGTGTGTTATTCCTCTATACATTCAGAAGTCAAATACCGCCCTAGTCGATGGGTTCTTGTCAGTCCCATAAAGATCGACTTACTTGAACTTTGCATTTCTTTTCTACTCCCTTCCTCTACAGATGGACTGGGCCGCTTTTGCTATCATGACGATTCCCCCCATTGGTATCCCATTCCTGCTCTGGTTCCGCAGCAAGTCAAAATATGAGGCTCTTTCGACCAAGTCCAAGAAGCATTGATAGGGCCTCTCTCTCTCTCTCTCTTACTAGAAGAATAGATTAGAAAGATTCTTTGTTGATTTAATTAGATTTTGATTGAATCAGAGACTATCTGATGGGTATTGTACACAGCTACAGTGTATCTTCATGGACCTGTGTAAATTGCACGCCCTGTACTGCATCAACCAGTTCACAGAAACGTTCATGTGATTTGCCGACTTCACTGTTGGCTGGTTGTATCTGTGTACAATACATGTCACTTGATCTCAGATTAAATCATGTAATAGATATTTGTCTATTGTGTAAACTTCACTGTGAAATATGAGATTTAAACCAAGAAATATTACTAAGGGCATTTTGAACATATGATGTAGCAATAATAGCTGTATAGTTTTTCTTTCTTTGGTAATATTTCTTGGTTTTGTTCATACTTTATTTCGTCAACTGATCTTAAACTCTATGGAGAATTTTCCATATTGAGTAGATTCTAGAAGGTAAGATGTTAGATTTTCAAATCACCAGATTGGCACAAGAACACTAAAACTTGTAAATCATTTTATGGGGGGTGCTTCAAAAATTGTTTTTCTGCAAACACTCTGTAGGCAAGTAAGCAAATAATGGTTCTCACCCTACCATGCAATCGGGGTATTTTATTCACTCTTTACTTTAGAAAGTTGTTACCAGTTGCATGTCTTTGTGATGAATTTCTCCATGACTTGTTATTATCTTAATCTCTAACAGGGTGAGGGAGGGGACAGATACCATTTATAGAAGTTGGCATTTTGTATCTCAGTGGGGTTATTATGATGTCAAGTTTTTATTGAGATAAGCATGCATATGAATCATGATCATGAGTGTTTGATCTGACGTGGTTATGGGCAACTTAACTGCACAAAATGCCAATGGCAGATGTAAGGTGCCTCAAACATACATAAGCTGTAGCTTTGAGCCATTATGGTTAAATACATGTACTGCAACTGAGCACATTCCTGCCTTTTAATACAAATTTCCACAAGTATTGAAAAGAGACTAGCTGGCATGCATCCTGTCACAATGGGCTTGGTTCAAGCCTGTCACTGCTTTTTGCAATCTGTTTGTACAAAAGGTCACTGGCATTTCAGGACAGTTGAACTGACAGGGTTAACGCTCCACATGGTGTTGTGTCAAGAAAGCTTTAATCTTTGTGGGAATACGGATTTTGAATAAAAGAAAAGAGAGATCCCTTTCATACATGCTTCTTGAATTGCGTCCTATTTTCTATTGGTATCACCTGTTGGTATCACAGATGTTTACTTTACACTGTATGCCTAGGAGAGTGATAGTTTGGAGCTAGATGTTGATGCTATACGGTGAGAGAGAAATGGCAGGGAATTTTCATTGTGGCTCCTATGTTGGGCTGATGGGAATAACGGTACGAGCTAGTGATTCTGAATTCCAAACATGGATGCACAAAACTTGTTTAATGATGATGGTGATACAGTGGAAACTCAGTATAACGAGATCCTTTGGACCAAGACAATTTGTTCTTTATACACTTTATCAGATATTTTGTTATATTGTACCAATACATTGTAGTCAGTAAACAATACAAAGCAAATGATATAGATTCATTGGCACGAATTCACGAAGGTGGTACAATTGAAACCATGGTTTAAGCCATGGACAAAGACCGTAGTTATGTATGGGGCACCAAGTGTCGCATGGCCTATTTCACTACGAAATCAGTCATTTCATCGACAAAATGTTCATTTCATTATGAAGTGTTAACATTATGTTCTAGAAATGACTGATTTCGTAATGAAATAGGCCATGCGACACTTGGTGCCTCATACAAAACTACGGTCTTTGTCCATTGCTTAAACCATGGTTTCAATTGTACCACCTTTGTGAATTTTGTTATACATTTTGTATCAGATCTCTTTATATCGAGGTTGTACTGTACACATGGACGACCTCGCATGAGTCGAATGATCGTCTAAGTCGAATGTCCTTTCAAGTCCTTTTCTGAAATCCCCATAGACTTGATACACAGGCCACCAGGTTCCAGTGTGCAATGGGTTAATTTCGGCTGGATGAATGGTCTACTTATAGGCCTACATCAATGTAGCTCTTCATGTTACAATGAGTGAGAAAGCCTAGGCCTCTATGACAAACATGACCTGGGAATAAATGTTGAAAACTGCGATGTTTGAATTTGTAGAGTTTCTGCGGTGAGCAGAAACTTTCTCAACGTGGGTCGTTGAGCTCTAAAACGGAAAAAAAGGGAAGTTGCCACTTTTACTTATAATCTTCCTAAAGTGGAAAAAAAAAGAGGGAAGTCGCCATTTTTCATAATTTTCCTCAGGATTTCTTTTTGATTTGCTCGAATCCAGTGAAAAGGAGTTGGTTCAGTGGTACTCATGCACACACAGTACTAGAATTAATGTGAGATTTATAAGAAAATGCATGTATGTACAGTAAAAGTATTACATGTGCAGATGTACAAGTATATACAGCTGTACCCCTTTTTTATGACCTTATCCCAACTCTTTCGCTTTGAGCCTGTTTTCTTGAAGGGATGGTACAGTTTTGGTTGAGATGGGAGTTCAGGTTACCAACGTTTTTGATGATGATTTTTGGAGGTAATGAGAAACCTCTTATGAAATATGAAACGGCATATAATTCTCAGCTAGATTCAAAGTGTATTTGATAAAATAGGGCCTACGTGGTTTTGAAATTGCTGTAATATCCAAAACAAAGCGACCCCCCCCAAAAAAAAAAAAAAAAAAAAAAAAGTGGGACCTACCTTTTATTTGGATCGTTTTGTTTTTCTCTGTTTTTGGTTATCTCAGTTGTTTCAAAACAAATTTTCATCAAATAAAATTTGAATTCCTTTTATAATTGTATGCTCTTTAACATTTTATAAAGTGGTTTCTGAGTGTCTTGTAAAAAGTTCAAAGCTGTATCCTCACCTTAACCAATACTATATCATACCTTTAAAATCTCCCACTCTCCCACGTTAGTTTGATTTTCTCCCGTCCTAGTTATAGCTGTGTCTCCTTCGTAAGATTTAGCTTTCAATGTATGTTATGTTCAACAAGGCTAAGATACAACCAGAGAGCATGGATATACTCCTGTAGAGCTTCCAAGGCCCTGGATACCGGCCGCAAGTTAGGGAACGTTGCGCTTCGCGCTCATGAAGTGCGCTGTACGCAGACACAATAATAATATATTGTGCGCATGCTCATGCGATCAGTTAAGTCGAGGCGGGCGAATCTTCCGTTTACGAGATGCTTGTGGGTGGAATCTCTACTTCTATCTTTTCTCTCTCTCTCTCTCTCTCTCTCTCACACATGTATGTTCTCACTCCTTTCACAAATTAATAACCCTGCCTGTTTTGCTATAATATTATGCATACATTTGAACCAACAATAACCACATTCCAAGTAGACCTACATGTATGACGTATTTTTCAATTCAATCGTTTATTTATTTCCATCATCAAAGAAGAAAAAGAAAACATAATTCAAAGTGGTACAAGATGTCGATTTGTCGTTCATTCATCTGATAAGGACAGTTTCTTCGAATAGTAGTTAGCATCCTGACAAATTTTCAAGGATGAGACTAGCTTTAGAATTATAGAATTGACTGACATCACAGATATGAGGATACAAAATCGTGCAAGTGAACGTAGACTGGCATTAATTAACATAATGATATACACTCATTTATGCAAGACAAAGTCTTCAGAGGGGAATGAAAGCCAAATACAATGTTGGATGTGCCGTGAGTGAATGCAGCAATATTAGTACACAATAGTATAAAATCCATCATTGAAAGTTAAGACGAAAATCGGACAATCCGTTCAAAAGGTATGCTTTTTTTTTTAAAGTTTCGATGCAGCCATCGCTGTATGAGAAGACTACAACAGCTTTTGACGTCATGCATGAAAAACAACGATTATTAAGAAAGTATAAAGATAATTCAATTTTAAGTGAAAAGCACACATTCCTTTGAATTGTTACCATGTACAAGATGTACTGACATAATATTATTATGCTTATTGCTTTCTGAAAGAAGTAGGTCAAGAGTATTAAACATGTTTGTATATTCATGGGGGGGGGGTGGACAAAATTTTTTCGACTTTGCCAATTTTTCTATTTATGCAAAGTCGACGCAGGCGAGGGGCGACTGCACCCGTAGTAACATATTATTTTGTTTTATTTGTAGGTCAAAAAAGAGTTTAGTGATGTATGTATGCTTTTGATGTTGTTTGTTTGTGGGTTTTTTTTTTTGGGGGGGGGGAGGGGGATAATTTTGTTGTTTATGAGGATTTTTTTTTTGGGGGGGGGGGGGAGGGGGGAGGGAGGGGGTAGCCGATACGGACCTTCAGTTTGAATGACCTCATGTTCTGTTACTGTCGAAAGCTCCTGAAACTGATGGCTCTAAGTTACATAAGTTTCATGACGAGCAGCAGATAGGCCGAAAAAATCTTCTCCTGTATACATGTATCGTACATTAGCCAAGAATCTGAGACAGTTTTCTATAGCCCTTCAAGGTAGATTTAACTTAATCCTCGCTCCATAGGATTAGCGGGACAAAGCAGACATTTGAATGGAACGGGGAGTGAAAAGAGTCTGTGTTGGTGTGTTGTTGTTGTTGTCGTTGTTGTTGCTTTTGTTGTTGTTGCTTTTGTTGTTGTTGTTGTTGTTGTTGTTGTTGTTGTTGTTGTTGTTGTTGTTGTTGTTGTTGTATTTAATTCCAGCACTCCGTGAACGGGGGTCTGGTTTCGCTTTGCAGACGATTGCAGCTGTGACCAAGCTGGTTTGCAGAACAAAGAAAATATCTTCCTATTTTTCGGTCCAAAAATTTGTTCGCCTGTTTCGTATCTCAGCCAGTTCTTCGGTCTTCGTTGTCAGGTTTGACGTCAGACGACCGTGTTCCACGTCATCATCCTCCCCCTTTCGCAGATCGTAATCGAACGATGCGATCATCGGGGGTGTTTAACAGGGTACATCATTGGAAATGCCCTTGGCTTGAGTCACATTTCACGCTGCTCCCCAGCTGTGAGTGCGTCACAATACTATTTCATCTTGCGTCCACGTGGGGAGAAAGGATTATATTCAGGAAAACGCTCAGAAATACAATACTATCTACATGTATGTATAAGAGGGAAAGAGTCGGCAGTACGGTAATTTTTGACACTGTCTTTGTTTTGTTTTTGTTTTGTCTTTTAAGCTCACATTTGAAATCAGAAGCTTGACCAAGACTAGGGAAGATCACGGTGGATTTGCGGCCTGTTTGGCACACGATCTACAAAATATGTCACCCATATTTTGTTTGGCCCCACAGGTGCTTAGCAACGAGAGTTCACAATCTGAGTGGAAAGTACAGATGAACAGATTGATGGGTTGATCAGGCTGTATCAGAGGAAGTTCCTTTTTCTTTTTCTTGTCATCATTTACTCCAAGAAAATTCACACCAGCCTCCATGTTTCCTTTTACTAGTGTCGTTATATATGTTTGTCGTGTAGCTGATTATAATATGGAGAGCAAGATTGTCTTTGTGAACTTATACGCTGTGGTCACGTGCACAATTTAAAGGCATTATTTACCATTTGCAGATGAAATATCGAACATTTTTTTTAATCACTGCTCCCAATGGTATATTCAGTATACCTTGAACGTACATGGTATGGTTTTCAGTTAATTGAGATCATAAATGTATATAGGAAAGACGTATACTGAGTAACGTTACAATTTGTGTCTTCGTATTTTAGGTCCTAAGTGTGCTTCCTCATTTGTTTGTTCATGGATGGACGACATTGTATGCGAAAAACTGTCAAGATACTAAATCTATGGCACATCTAGTACATCGAGGAGTCCTTCTTGTATGACGACACAGTTGTAATGACAAAGATATTACTTCTTACATTATTAACATAGGCCTACACAAAATATTCATGATTTAATAAGATATATCGAGCAAAGTTATGTATATCCTGTGCCTCCATAGATGAATCTGACTTCAGAGCACTGTAACCTAATGGCGACCATAACTGGGGGGGGGGGGGGGATTACGATTAAAAAACAGTACTCAAACAGAATTGGTGTATAAATACGCTCCATTTTCTGTGATCTATTTTCCTTTTTACCTCACTCATTCACAAATTCGTGGTATACAAAAAAATACGTTTATTTGTTTTCTCTCGCTTTGTTGATTTTTAGCCGAAAAAAACCCATTCTGAGGTGAAAAATGTCTAGAAAATCCGTTTTATCCGGAAGCCAGGCAAACTGCGTGGGTGAACCGGAAGTTGTTCGGGACACGGCATCATAATATCTAGACTGCGTTCTGTCGAATTGCCAAAGTTTGGCTTGCTGAGAGCATTCGATGGTGATGAAGGCACATCAAAACGTCTAGCACCTGGTGTGGACCGTGCGAATGATAATGGACGGTGTCCGGGAAAAGACCCGTGTTGACAGTGTGAGGGTATAGAGTCACATCATATGCTTGAGGAAAGTTTCACGAAAACACGGCTGATGAGTCAGCGACGGTCCGTTCCAAAGACGCGAATGCTGACAAAACAACCACATATAGGAGACCGACACGCTTTTGTTTAATCGTGTCTGAGTTTCCAAAGTATCATCTTTATAAGAGCATCATAAACAGTTTCTTTTTCTGTTTATTGCTGTTTCTCTGGTTTAAACTGCCGGTGTTGGCTCCGATTTATACGAGTCTGGAAACTTAAAAGAAAGAAATTTATACTTATGATGTTGTCCCCAAAGTCAAGATTTCACGGAATACAATATAGAATAAAAGAAATTAAATATCTATAGCTGTGAAGAAGAGATAAAAAAAATGGTATACAGGGTACTAGTATGTATATATATATATATATATATATATATATATATATATATATATATATTTATTTATTTATTTATTTATATTTATATCTTTCAAGCATTTCCAGAGCAGTATGTTACAATGTATGTAACGTCATGCATGCAAACGATAAACTTAGGCCGAAAAAACTAACACAAACACGGTTGAGTGCACGTTTTAAATCCCAGTTGAAAGCGAGCACTAGTTGAAACATGATCTTCCTATTATTTGCCTCTTGACACTATTTTATGTATATATATGGATATTGATGGAAAACACAGCGCAAGCATTCACTGAAATAAGATATCTCGGCCATTTCAAACCCAATGGTCATCGAATAAACTTTGAATTCGTCTTAGAATTGTATGCTCTTTCATATTTCATAAGAGGTTTCGCATTATCTAAAAAATAATAATAAAAAAACGTTGAAGCCCCATCTCAACCGAAAGTGTGCCATCCCTTTAAAGGTTTATTCGGCAGGATTGCAACACTCAGTGCAGTCCTGTTGAAATCGAGTCTTTCATCTTGTATCAAATTGCTCTGTTGAAATGACTTTTGTAACTGACGCCAAAAAAGAGCAACATTCTCATATCCATTTTCTCTCATAATACAATGTTACGGGTTGCATGACGGTATAGTATTTCTCTGGTTTGATATCATATTCCGGAATGATAACGGCAATGTAAATTGCTCACGGAGAGCTGTTAAACTCTCTTTATAATTCACCTTGTATGATTCCATAAAATGATAACATGGAGCGTATCCATACATGATACTCTGTTTCGGCGCTATATTATGGATCTAATATAGACCAAGGAATGGTGAAATAAACAGATCTGTATATAGATATAGATCCATTTCGATTATAGATCTGCAGTTTAATATTCAGTCGGAGACGCAGTTAACTCTCCCGGAGGTGGAGGGCGTTGAACCATGCAATTCAGTGATGGAAATCGCCCGTTATAGAAGATGACATTCTGATAAGCAACTGTTGATGGGTTTAAAAAAAAAGAAATCTTAATCATTCCAATCAGCAAAATATTTGAATGGACAACCTGGCGAATTCCAATCAACAAAATGTTTGAATGGACAACCTGGCGAATGCTACTGATCTTCATTTTTAGTTAATGTTCATGAAACTATTAATTATGTATACGGTATTATCGGAATGAGTTTTCAGTACTCATGCAATCAAAGCAATCCTAATAAAAGGTGGGACCCACCTTTTATCAAAATCATTTGTTTTACTGATTTTTATATCTCAACCATTCCAAATTCAATTTGAGTTCCTCTTAGTATTGTATGCTTTGGAACACTTCATAAAGTGGTTTCTCAGTATATCATCTCATGTATGTATATATATATATATATATATATATATATATACATATATATATATATACATATATATATATGTTACATAATTAGGCCCTATATTGTGTATTATATATCATATCTTATATCTTATATATTATACATTTTATATTATATACTATATGCCATATATCATATATTTAAATCATATATTATATATTATATATCATATATTATATATTAGGCCTACATATTATATATTATACATTATATATTAGGTCCTATATATTATATATTATCATATATCATATATAAGCTGAATCCTGATCACAACCAATACCACACACCACCGATCCCTGAACTCCGGATGATTTTCAGACTTTTACATTTGAGCAACTATAAATTAGTTATACTGAGTACAGAGTTTCAGAATTTATAGTGATTGGAATGAGGAATGTGAATGTTTTCAAAATAAGCTTATAACAAATTGCAATGAACAAGGATGATGACATGGCAGCCTCACCATAAGAATGCATGAGTTGGGGCTCAAGGAAACAGAACAAAAGAAGAAGTCATGCATATATAAATTCTACACAGCTGGACTCAATTGTTATGCAAGCGGTATTGTACTGCATGGAATTACCCTGGCTACATTTCTGAAATAATTATGTGAGGCTCCTGTCATCAACACTGTTCAGTGTAATTTGTATAAGATTTTTTCAGAGTATTAGTTTCTCTGCTCAAGGACCACAATTAATTCCACAAATCTATACATGGAGCTGTCGATTTATGTACTATTATCAACATGATTTTAAATTATGAAGCTTGTCTGGAATGCCTCTTTATGCTTTCATTATTTTGTGCTGCTGGGCAACCGAGGACTGGAATAATCCCTTCCTCGAGTCTTAGCTACATGAGGGGCTATATCGTGCCCCTTCCTCTCCTTCCCACCCCTACCCCCCACCCCGATTCCCTTCCTCGCAATAACCAGATTAACGCATCCTCCGTCAGTGATATGATCATACAGGATGCACGTAGGTGATGAACTCAAAGTGTGAATATAGCGATTTTGGCTACTGCGACGCTCGAACTTAATTTTCATTAGGATGCGTGCAAAGTTTCAAAACTTTTCTCAGTCAGGTCGACAGATAGAATATAAAAGTTGTCCTCTATATAGCCTTATATCGTTCTCCCATTCACTTTCTCTTGTCTGCTGGTTTACCTCAACCTTCTCTGCTTCTCGTCAGTGTGTGGCTTTAACGCCAGTCAACCCAAATACGCCCCCGGGTCCAGCAGCAAAAGAATTTCGGCAGCTCCGAACTTGAACTTTGTCGGAAGAACACGTATGTGTTGGCGAGCGGCTGAGAGACAATCGACAGGACCACTCACTCCTTTGACCTTTTCGAATTAGCCTTGGAACAATTTGGATCTGCCAGATGTGGAAGTCGCTATCTCGACTGCTGCGTGCGACGCAGGTCTCTAGATGTGCGAGCACTCCACACCAGTGAAAGCAACAGCAGCGCTGTGAACGCAGCGGGGATATATAACTTCTGCGCGGTGTGCTTCATTCTTTCTCGCAAAGTTTCACTGAGGAAATATACTCTTGTCTACTCACTTTTCTAAGGATTTGTTCTGTGCAAAAAGAAGGCGAATGAGCGGGAAACGGGATCGATCCCCCATGGATAGCTTCATGTCACACTTTGGACTACTAAACTGGGTAAGTAATTCTACCGAATATACGCTTTTGGTAAACTAAAGCTTATGCTTTTAGCGTCGTTGTCAGTGTAGACCTTGTTAAATCTGCTTGTATTGAAATGTGTTCTTAGGGACGTATGTCCCTAATTACGTAAGTACCCACCGTGTACTGTCGCGTCCCTTTATACTGAAATGGACATTCCTGATACGATACAAGACAAGTAATCACGCCATGCGTTAGACTTTCGGTAAGGTAAAACCTCGTCAGTCACGGGAATGGGTATTTAATATGAAGATGTTTAGAAATCCTCGAGTGCTGAAAGAATTCACAGTCAATGAAGGGGTATAGCCTTCGCTCAAGATATACTGGAATACAGTGACATTATATGCGCTGCAGACGAACAATTATATAGATCATAGAAAAGCATAAAAGCACGGACGTGAAGGCCTTCGTTAGAAAGTGCAATTTAATGTTCAAACTGACTGATATTTATAGGCTAATAACAAACACTAATAGAATGGCAATAGCTTCATCAAAATGAGATATAGAATAAGAAAGTTATGGGATTTCAAAATTTTAAGTGTTTCCCTGTATAGTGCACGCCGATGCTGGTAAAAATTACACCAGGTAGAAGAGAGTGATCTCTCTTCTATATACCTCCCTGATTACACCTAAATAAGTTAGGGGATGCGATGATCGATGTCAACACCAAACAATTCTCATGTTGGTTTTTGTAGTCATGCATAAAAGCACGCTGTTATTCCAAGAAAAATATTATTGCTTTTTTTTTCAGTTAGCATTTCCATCCCCTTTCCCACTATTATAAAAACGGGAAACATTGCTTAGTCATCACAAGACTAAATAATCGTATGCGAAAAAAGCTTATTCTTATTGATTTCATGCCAAAATAAAAATGAAGTGAACATTTTGTATGCAGGTCGATAGATAATAGAGAGGTGATGACGTCACCACCTATACCCAACGTGCGTATACACTGTTTCATGGTAGGCCTACTTTAAGTGAAAACATGGAGCTATTACCAAACATGTATCTCCATTGTGAAAAGTTATAGGAATACAATCTCAATCAAAACGAGGGGAAGATTTCGTGTTTTTTTTTGGAAGAGTAAAAAGTGTTCAATTTCCGCTTGTTGTGGTCACAGCATTGTGCACGAATGACGACATTCGACTAAAGCTGGATATATTATAATCATGGAACTACTAGCAGAGCAGAGGTCCATGGTATAATTCAGTTCAACACGGCAGGCTGACTACAGGCAGACGCTAGACGATCCGTTCTGTAAAATGCTCCCTAAGCAAGACAGGCAATTAGCTGGAGAGGAAACGCGTTTGCTCGGTCATTGACAATTCCGGTGGCGCTTTTTTTTTTCTGTTGCCATGATAACTTGAGGAGCGGAGAGGCTATTTCATTGGCGCAGAGCCATTAAGGAGCTTAATGATATATTTGTGTTTTGAAAAGTCAAGTGGGAAATTATAGTGGATAATGTTACACATTAAGAACGACAGTGAGAAACCCGGAACAACAGTGCTTTTCAAATCTGGCTCCAAATTAGCTTGTTGATTAAGGTAACAACACTTCAAGTTCGTTGATCAGGTAACAATCCCTCTGCAACACTGTGTTTGTATATTATATGATTTGTACGCATATTATTATAATAATCATTTATAATCTATATACGCACAATTAATATATGTGAATATATGTGAACATATGTGTGTGAGTGAGTGTATGTGTGTGTGTATGTGTGTGTGTATGACCCTGCATCACGAAACCAACAAAAATTGCTACACATGAATAAATTTAACGACTGAGAAAATATAGGCTCCGAAATATAGGGTCGTTTAATCTTGCCCAAGCCGTATACTATATTCAGCTATCTGTGCAATGAATGGGGGGGGGGGGGGGGGGGGGCAGCATGTAAAACACAATAGCAACAACAATGAAAGGAGTTATCAGATGCTGAAATCAATCCTGCTTTATCAAAACATGGTCCGTGAGTAATACCAACTTTCAAAGCGTTAGCATCATCCTTTCAAAAGTATACTATAGAGTAGAAAGTGAAGAGTGTGCATTAGCATTAGCATCATCCTTGTAAAAGTACTACAGAGTAGTAAGTGAAGAGTGTGTACAGGGTTTTAAAGAAATGAAAAGACGTCTCTGAATACCTAATCATATTATTCTATACTAAAAAGGTGTTCTAGACAAAATAATAATGCTAAAAACCAAATTTCTTCTTTGTACGTTTTATGATCCCAACATTTAGAACAATGTACAAGAAGAATAATTGCTCTTTCAGAAAATATGTAAAACTCAAGATTGACAAGGTTGATCTATGTCACCTATTTAGAGTTTAACGTAAAAACAGGGCTTGCGACTTTTTGTTAGTTTTGTGATGCATGATCACATCATTACTCAATTCAATCCGTTTATTCCCACATTCCACTGTACAGTACAGTACATAATAAGAAGACACAAACATCACAATATTTGTACCTTTACAGCATGCACAAAGATGCAATATAATATGCCAAATTGAAAGTGGACAAGTCAACAGTTAGGCTTAAAGGGATCGTTTAGTTATGGTTGAGACCTAATTTCAGGTTTCTAACATTTTTTTTTTTTGGTGAGATAATGAGAAACCTCTTATGAAATATGACAGAGCATGTAATTCCATGAGGAATTCAACGTTTATTTGATGAAAATTGGTTTTGAAATGGCTGAGATATCAAAAACCAAGCTATAATAAAGTGTGGGACCCACAATTTTTTTACGATCTCTCTTTTTTTTTATGTTTCAGTCATTCCAAACCCGATTTTCATCAAATAAACTTTGAATTCCTCTTAGAATGTTACATTCCAAACCCGATTTTCATCAAATAAACTTTGAATTCCTCTTAGAATGGTATACTCTGTACTATTTCATAAGTGTTTTCTTGGTTTCTCACAAAGAGTTAAAAGCCCAATTCTCATCTCCACCAATACTGTACCATCCCTTTAAAGTCTTTTCACCGGCTGATCCCCGTCAGATGAATTAACTAACAATCTTTAAACAAAAATTACATAATACAACATTACAGGATCTCATACACAATGGACAATACTGACGACAAAACATACGATGAACAGGTGATTAGGAAAAAATAATAACTTTATCTCATTCATCCATATGCGTGTGTCAAGCGAAGTTACTGATACAGGAGAAAGTGTTTATACTTCCTTTAAAAGACGATGAACTAACGGTAAATTTGATGTTATAGCTGGTAAGTCATAAAAGAGGGCCAGCATAATATATAGGCCTATATTAGAAAATGAAGCTACTTTTGGAGGTGTATTATTATACATACACATGCAGTAGTCCACGTTACTTCTTTGAAATGATTTGACAAAGGACTGACTGTTGCTGGTTGCGTACGTGATGTTTTAAGGATCTCGTGTGTATGGCTGAATAAGGCTATCAAAAGGCTGCCAAAGTTTCACATCTTTCACTGGAATGATAAAGGGAATAAACTTTCCTATAAAAGTTAGTGGCCTGATGATGTCATAATCCTATACACTTCGTCGAACAGGAAACATGTATCCGGAGTATTCAAGTTGCTTCTGACATTATTGTTAGGAGAGCATTTCTGCCAAAAGGGCATGCGATATAATTTCTTCTTTTATGAATTGTTTTATTCTTAACTCCACACACGTGTGACGAACGAGCCTCACAGTGTAGGTCACTGGCCGCTCCCATGAGACAAGTTGTAGTTGTTGTTGTTGTTCTTTCTTTTTTTTCCTCCCTGTTATTTTAAGTCTATTACAATTGCAAAACATTATCATGCAATGTATAGGGTCCTACAAGATATTTATTTTTGCGTCGTTTTGAAGAATAACCGCTTCCTTTCGTATTCAGACGGTTGTGAACATTTAGATCTCCTCCTCAGGTCGTGTTTTGGTGGTATAAGACAGTGGTATTTATTCATCTCGTGTTGAATGAAAGCATGCGTCATCCAAAGTGGAACCTTATGAGATGTTATTGCTTTGTATTTCATTTCATTTTTATTTTCCGAATTGACCTTTAAAAGACTGCCGTACTTCCCCAAATTGCTGCAAAGAACACTTTTAAACTTACCTTGCACGGTGTACGTATAGTTATGAGGAATGTCATTTCGTGTATAGAATATGCTATGTTTATAATAGGCCCTTCGCTTTGTTGTACACGTCTAGACACCGTTCATACTTCCGCTAGTGTGATTTCCTCCCGTATCAGCGCACTGACGTGAGTGGGAGGTTGACGACATGGAGTCTTATTAATCCAAGAGTTCCTGCAGTGGACTCAAAATAAAACCACATGTGTGTCACGAAGCAGCGGCCTCATCTGAAAGAAATACACAGAAAAGTCTCAAAATATACCTTTAAAAAAGTCGTCATATATACAGTACAAACCACCCTATCAAGGCCGACGGAAGTGAACAAAACAATTAACATCTGTGAATAGAATGAATAGATAGTTGAATAGATGAATGAATTAATAAATAAATAAATAAGTAAATAAATGAATAAATAAATAAATAAATGAGTATAGATCAATCGGTGGTGTATTATTATAAGTAAAGATGCTTTTTTCATGCATTTATGTGTATGCCGTACATTTACATCATGATTTCCTGACCTTTAGTGATTTAATTTCTAAGCCTATTCGTAACTTAAGTAAAAACAAAAGATGCCTTGTTTTTCTATTACAGCGCGGAAAAGAAAAGAAATTCTGATGTGTTAGCGGCAGCACGAGTATAGATTCTTCATAATTTATGTTTTCACAGTCTTTCAACGTTTTGACTGTCTTTAGTGGGATGAGATCTTGTGTCGGTGTGCTTTTAACCAAAACACTTTCTTCGACGAATTTCACCACGCCTATTTCAATATTTATCTATTGATTTTTGTTTTTGTTTCCTTCAAAGAATCTAGGCTAAGAGAATATTTATGTTTTAAAACATTAGAATGTATCTCAAAAGACCCAGCTGTCATGCTAATCCGATTTTAATAGCTTATGTTTATGATTATGATAATGCACTTTGTGCACGCGTTGTACTTAGTGTGTGATGACGCAACAATGACTATACTATGGGATTGCAATTATTATCATTGTACAATGTAATTCCCGAGTTCTCGGTTCAGAGCCATTCTGCGTGTGTCTCCTTTAGGGCGCCCTCTTTTCAAACTTTAGCTCCAAATGAAACTGGGACCCATGAGGGGACTTGTACATTTAGTTTGATGTATGATATTTCGAAAGCCATTCTACTTTGTTCAAGTGCAATTTCGGGTCATGTTCAAGTTGGCATGACATTGTACCGAGTAAAATCAGACTAATAGAATACAACGGTATATAAGGTTAAATAAAAATCGGATAAGAAGTAAGAATTCTGGGTATAACTTCAAACTTTTACGTGTTTTCACAAAGCAATGATACAAGTGGCAAACACATCCTCAAATTGGCAAAGTTAATGACGTCACCTCTCCGCAAGTCTCCTACAAAACCATAGACAACATGAAATCGCCATATCCCCTTGTTGACATGCAGCCAATAAGAATTTTATCCCAATTCACATCAAACTGTGCAATTATACTTCAACCGATCGAGCGCCGGTCACTTTCAGGTGGGAAAGAAATTGCAGACGATGAATCATCACCCGAAACATGATTTGTTTAACCAAGGAGGTGGGATCCCATCTCCATGATTATACGATTCATATATCTTTGCGCAGAGAGCGATGCGAGAGTCGTGTGATAATGACGTCATTGCATGTCTCCAAATATCACGTGAAAACATGGCACTGAGAAATTGGTTGTGAAATTCTAACATTTCAAAATTATAACAAATAAAGACAGAATAAACTGACCAGAAAGAATATAAATTATTAGTGGAAAAGTGAGCAAAGAAAATGGGATTCCATCGGGATTCGAACCTGAGACCTCCGGATTGCTAGACCGGTGCTCTACCGACTGAGCTATAGAAAGCCCTAGTGCAGTGTTCGTCCCAGAAAACCCTTAATTCTCAATGCTCGGGTGGTCAGAAGCTATAGCAGTGTGTTTGTGTGTGACACACACGCACACACTTGAACCTGGCATAAACCCGAAAAAAAATTTAAAATTATCTTACTTTTGTATGACCGACATCATAAAGCTTATATCGTTTATAGTTTGTCTGGTTTTACTCTTTATCAACGTCAATTTCAGCATTGTCATGAGTATTACCTTCACACAGATTCTTCATACAGAACAATGCTACCTCTTTGTTCTTTTTTCTAAAGTTCAATAACGTTTACTATAAATACATTATATCTCAAAGCAGAATTAAGAATTTATATCACTTATTTCTAATTGTAATACGCAAGCCATATAAGGTAACAACACATTCATTTTCAATAACTTCAACATTTCAGTGTTCCTTGAATGAAGTTTTATTACGAAAATAAAAAGGGAAGATCTCTCCCCCTTCTTTAAAAGTACAATTTGTATGTAATATCCCACCTCCCACTCCCCCAACCTCAACTCGCCAGGGGCGTTGGGCGTTGATCGTTACAACTGACCCCTCCCTAATCGATTAGGATGTAACGATATCAATTGATATTGCATGGTTTATTTATTTACCTCTTTGATATCTATTGTTCGGTTTTCATTTCCAAACGTGATACAAAGTGGCGAGATATAGGACGCAATAATACCAATGAATTCGATGTGGATAATAGTTCAAGCGCAAGGTGGTTAATATTTCCGTTATCAAATATTTTGGCTTATATACGAACGATGAAATATTGACACCAAGAAATATTTAATATGTCTGTTAAATTCTATCTCTAATCGAGAGAACGGGATATGAATAAAAGAAAATGAAAGCATGTGCAGACATGCAGACACCTTTATGAATAAGCAAGGGACTTGTGAATCTTAAGTTCAATTCCACATGCACGAAGTTAAATTTGGCCACAGGTTCATATACTATAAATCAGACGAATAGAATGATCGAAATGTCATGAAAATTTTGGCATTACGATGTAATAAGAAAGTCATGGAACGTTAATGTTTTCACCGAATATCGATGTAAAAATAATATGGGAAATTATTAGATGTAAAGAAGAAGAAGAATGAGAAGAAGAAGAAGAAGAAGAAGAAGAAGAAGAAGAAGAAGATGATGATGATGATGATGATGAAGCGCTAAAGTGCGGTAAGAGAAGAGGGGAGGGGTGGAAGTGGGAGGGGATGATATGGGGTGACCTGACGTGTCTCATTGCTAGCTCTCAATACAATATTGAAGTATATGTTCAAATTGATGCCGTGCCAAAGCCGCCCCCAGCCCACGATTAGATACTTGCCAGCGTTGAGGTCTTTCACAGAAAAATTATCTCACAGCAAAGTGTACCTGGAAAAGGTTAAACAAAATGATAAGATTGTCGATCGGATGATTGCATTCACGAACGAATTCTGAGATCAACACTGGAATGAGCTTGAGATAAAAGTGGAGGGACGAATAGGTTAGGAGCAATGATATGTTTTTGAGGTAGGGAAATTGGTTGGCAAAAATGCGATGCATTATGATGCATACATCGAACCTTATAGTTCAGTTTTTGTAGGTTAACGAGCGTACGAGATTTTTGTGTGATTAAGTTAGTTGTATAGTTACTTTTACCCGTTTCTCGAAATGCTAGGTGTGGCGAAGATGGGAGGGAGGAGCTATACGGATGGGGGCGAGGGATATGGCAAGACTTCTTCTTATCTTTCGTATTTAACAGTGAACGTTAGACTCATTATGGACATAATACATTGTTTAGAAACGCCCAGGTCACGGTGTCACCACACGGATGCTAAATCGACAGGCGTTTCCAGATTTTGACGTCACCGCAGAGCGTTTCCTGAAAGTGGTAAACGAAAAGTATGCATTGGGTATAAACGTATAAATCCAGAATACCAGATCCGCATTATCATCCTGAAAGGAAGGGGGGAGGGGGTAGAGAAGGAGGGGGAGGGGATAGTGTGTTCTTCTCATAGGTTTTGAGATTTGTTTAGTTTTTTGTTTTTGTTTTTGTGTTGGTGTGTTTTGTTTTTTGTTTTCTTTTATTTATTTCACTTGTCAAAGGATTCGAGATCAATTGGCACTTAGGTCTGTGACTGCTTCATCATCCTTGGGTTCGTTCGTTTGTTCGTTTGTTTGTTAGTTTAACATTATATAGTTTCATTCGTGGGCATTTCGTTCTTCGTATATTTAGAAGAAATGACGGCTTTCGTTCTAGGAAGTTATCATGCAGCATTGCTATTGTCACTTTATCCTATGTAGCTCAGAAATGTAAAGATATGGGCTAATGCTCGCATTTTTGTTCTTTCCATTCTTCTTCTACGTTGTGACTTGTGTTTCGTTGGGTTCAGTAAAGTGCGAAGTGTCTCTATCAGGTCCCCCGTCAAATCTACTTACAGACCGACCTTTACATGACAATGAACAACTTGTCCCCCCCCCCCCTTCCGTCTTTATATACCAGTTGTATTCAAGTACGTATGTTTACTGGGCCCCCGATGCTTCTAGTGGGGGGGGGGGGGGGCATCATCACGATACTCTTCTTTATTTGTGTTATTTCATGTTTTTATAGTTATGTATCTTCCTGTATCTTTTTGTTCTTTTTGTATTTCTGAAATGATGGCGAATAAATTTAAATAGAAAAAAATAAAGCTAAAATAGATATCAATAGATATCATAGATATATCAATTATAGCTGTAGGTTGTGGATGTTGATTGTGATGATCAAGAGGGTATTTAAGTAATATCGCAGTAATGATTAATTATCTTCTATAAGCAGAACGCAAGGGGCATGAGGGTTAATAACTGTTAATAAAATTGACATGTTATTATCGCCACGCTTTGATTTAGAAGGTATACATTTAGACTAAATTATCCATTTGCTTCTCTCAAACAATGAGTCTCAACACATACCGTTTACACTCATTGATAGTCAATAAATGCATAGTTTTGTCCAAGGAGGTACTAGGCGAGCACCCCTTTTGGTTTTGTCTATGACATACAGACGACACGTAGCATTTTGGATATGATCAAAAGGTTTACAATAATACGATAGTCTATGTAAATTATTTGACTTTGTATATACATGTATTTATACAACTCACTCATTCCTTGTCGGCACATCATACAAAGTCTAATGTAATGTGGAAACTGATTTGACACCTCAAAACTATTAGATTTTCAAAGAATTAATTTTTGTTTTAAAATTCGTCGGAGAATAGCAGAGTAAGCTGGTTCAAGCGTATAGAGCGATGCGGTGATGAAGTAAATGTAATAAAGCGTTTGCGAAGAGAAGCATATACAGATGTATCCCATGAATGAATAAGATACATAAGTTCATTATCTGTTTGATAGCCAATAACTTTACAAGAATGAAATATTGTTTGATAGGGTTCCTACCTGTTTGAATTCCACAGATAGATGTCTTTCAAGAAACTTTCTGGATCAACGTGTTTTATCTCTTTCTTTACTTCTCTCTCTCTCCCCTTAATCTCCCTCCTTCACTCTCTCTCTGCGATGGGAACATTATGTTCATTGCGCGTAATATTTTGCAAATCTGTATATAGTAGCGATAAGCTGACAGCAATAAATACCCTTCATTCATTCATAACTCATTCATTTGGTTTTGTTCTTGGGTTCATTCATGAATTCATGGACCTATCCACCAATCCGTTCATTCGTCCATATTTTCATTCGTTCATTTATTCATTCATGCACTCATTCATCCATCCATTCATCCATCCATCCATTCATTCATTCATTTTATTCATTCATTCATTCATTCATTCATTCATTCATTCATTCATTCATTCATTCATTCATTCTTCCATTGATCAATTCATTCATCCATCCATCTATTAATTGATTAATTAATTCATTCATCCATCCATTCATTTATTTTCATTCGTTCATTTATTCATTCATGCACTCATTCATCCATTCATTCATCCATCCATCCATTCATTCATTCATTTTATTCATTCATTCATTCATTCATTCATTCATTCATTCATTCATTCATTCATTCTTCCATTGATCAATTCATTCATCCATCCATCTATTAATTGATTAATTAATTAATTCATCCATCCATTCATTCATTCATTCATTCATTCATCTGTTTTCTTTTTCTCCTCTTTTTTTATATTCTTCGACGTGTTAATATTCCTTATTCATAAATTGTCATTCCTTTCAATTATGAATTTAGCATCAAGTGAGAATTTATCTCATATCAGCATCTGAGAATCTATACACCATACAAGCAATGCTTTTAGATTCCTCATATTTCACATGTTTAATTGTCTTAAATGCTGTATTTGAAAGTTCACCCATGCATTTTTTTTGTTATGTTTATGGTTTATTTGTCGACACGTGAAATATGGACATGGCAATAAAAACAAACAAAACACACAATTCATTAAGTTCATTGTCATTAATTCATTCATTCATTCATCCATTCATTCATCCATTTATTTATTCATTCATTCATTCATCCATCCATTCATTCATCCATTCATGGATAGGCTTGATCATTTCGTTCGTCACTCATCCCACTAGATTTGAGTCACAACGACAATGTCGCTATAAAGCATGTTTCCTTTTTCTTTATATACAGAAGCTCAGGTAGCGGCGGTTAACACGCTATTAAAGGTCCAGTTTACCTTTGGGAGCAGTGATTTCAAAAATGTTCAAGATATCACATTTGATGCATATGTGGAGGTCTGTTGTATCACAAAACATCCTACCTTATATAAAATTTTCGCAATAAAGCCTAAAATATAAGGAGATATCAGTGTTTTTCTCAATAAACCGTAACTGCACATGGTTTAGTCTTGAAACATTTTTATTATAACTATTGTTCACATTTTGTGTATTTAACAACACTTTATACATAGATCATACGGATTCAAATTTCTACAGTGGTTGTTTCTATCCCTAACTCACATTTTAGAACTATTTTGAAGCACAAATGCTGGATTTTTGTTTCAACTGCAAATGGTAAATTATGCCTTTAAAGTGCAACATGCACAGACTTGATATCATACAAATAATTTTAGCTTTATAGGATACAAAATATCATTGCAATTGTGTACAGTCCAACCGTGTTATAGCAAGTAATGTTTTCTATTCGGTCTTATGGTGGTTCCGTTTTGATTATGACAGTGTATATCTATATAGGCCTACACTTTCATGACAAAACTGTCTCAATTGTAGTGACATAGACAAGCGGAAAGTAAACATCCATATATAGGCCCTACTCTGCTGAAGAATGACCATGACAATCTGATCATTTTTCTTATTTCTATAAACATGCAAGTGTGAGTCAGTGTTTGGCCAATGAATTTTTCATTTTTTTGTGCGTGTTCGTTTGTGGTGTGTGTGTGTGTGTTTTTTGTGTGTGTGGAGGGGGGGGGGGTGAGTGCGGGCCAAGGAGCGGTGGTCAAGGGTAGTGTAGGCCTATGCACATGATAATGATTGGTTGAGGGTCAATTGTATCCCCCTCCCCCCCCCCCCCCCCTCCCGCTTTAAAGAATTAAGAATCTATAGGGGCGGAACCATCGGAGATTTTGTTGTGTTTGTGTGTTTGTTTACTATTATTATTTCTCCGGTCATTATTGTGCGTGTGTGTGTGTGTGTGGGGGGGGGGGGGAGAGGGTCGCCTCCCCCCCCCCCTCCCCGCCCTGCGTTTCCGTGGCCCCTGTAAGAGTATTGCAATACTTCTTTAAGTTACTTGATTAAGTACTGTTTATTTCTCTAGTGATGAACCCAGATAAAGTTCATGACCGGGTCGTTTCCCTGCTTGGCGCATATACCGGCATTATTACATCTCAAACATATTATCACCCTCTTTTATCTAACATTGTCATGCATTTATGATTTCATTGTTCCCTCTCCATGCTCTTTTGTCACATACACCATGGGCGTCACCGGGGGGGGGGGGGGGGGGGGGGGGTGCGCTGGGTGCGAACGCACCCCCCTTCAGAACCTTAAAAAAAAAAAAAAAACACGCTTCAGTCTGCGAGCGACCTCACGCTGGACGCTAGATAATTGTTCTTTTATATTTCTTCTTATTTTTTTTTTATTTTGCACCGGGGGAAAAAGACAAAAAACAAAACAATACAAAAACAAAACAAAAACAATCGCACCAAGGCTCGGGCAGTAATAATGCTATACATTCAGTGTTTACTATAATATATCTATCGACCGTACTGTATGCGTAAGGTATATTTCATTCATTGTGCAACGGATTATCAATTCAGAAAATGCAAAAGCTCCGTCGCATGGGAGGGAGATACCCCGCCCACATCCTCCTCCCCCGTTATAGGTCTCCAATCAGTGGCGTAACTGGGGGGGGGGGGGGGAAGGGCACGTGCCCCCCCCCCCCAATTCCGCTGGTACAAAAAAAAAAATATCAAAATGGTAATTAAAGGATTAGTAATCTGCTTTTGAAATTGACATGAAAGGGTGAGCAAGAAAAGATTTCTTTTAACCGTAATTATATAAAGAGGCATAAATAGTGTGAAACATTGTTCAAAAAGCCCGGAGCCGACAAAAGATTGTGATTCAGCGTGATTCCTGGTTGGCATTCTGAATGATAAGGAGGATGGAGCAGTGTACTCAGAACATCCGAACGGCAAAGAGTCGCTACAATGTTGCGCAATGTGATGTAGAATGAACACCTCTGTACCTTACACTTCGTTATATCAAAGCTAGATCACTGAGTGTTGCTTTACATACTATAGTCTATATTAAAATGCCTTGCATTGCATATAATAAGACTTGACCTGGCCTATTTCCCAACTTTTCCATGTATAAAACACACGCACACAAACACAAACAATGAGGGGATGCTCTAAAGTGCAGATTTTGGACATCCTTCCCCCGCTTGGTCACTTCGACGCCCCCTCGCTGGTCATACCTCCCCCAATCATGAACATAAACCGACATCCTTGACTACCAGTGGCGCACCGCCCCCCCCCCCCTCCTCCTTAATTTCCAAAACGAAAAAACAAAGCTACAAACGGCAGTTTTTGGACTATAAAAAGTCAAAATTTTCACGCTCGCTCGCTCGGCTCGCTCGTATCTAATCGCTATATGCCATTCTCCTGATGTTGCTGCCAGTATTAAATTGCCAGTAGTTGCACCCGGTGCGCCCCCCCCCCCCCCCCCCCTCCTTAATTTCCAAAGCGAAAAGGAATAGTTACAAACGGCAGTTTTTAGACTGTAAAAGGTCAAAATTTTCAAGCTCGCTCGCTCCGCTCGCTCGCATTTTAATCAATTCAATTCAAACTTTATTTCATTTTTCGAAAAGAACATAAACATTTCACTTTCTTTGGTAACATAGAATAAGGTTGCATACTCAAAACAAAGTAAATTGAGAAAACATAATTGTGGAACCTTGGGGTAACAAAAACGTTGTAAGGAAAATTGATTGACTGAAGTGATACAGACGATATAATCGTTATGCCATTCTCCTTATGATGCTGTCAGTAATTGCCAGCAGTGGCGCCCGGAGCGCCCCCCTTCATTTCGAAAACGAAAAAATATAGCTACAAACGGCAGTTTTTTGACTGTGTCAAAATTTTCAAGCTTACTCGTTCCACTCACTCGCATTTAATTGTTATGCCATTCTCCTGATGTTACTGACAGTAATTGCCAGCAGTTGCGCCCTGTGCGCCGCCCCTTAATTTCCAAAGCGAAGAAATATAGCTACAAACGGAAGTTTTTTTGAAAGTAAAATGTTAAAATTTTCAAGGTCGCTCGCTCCGCTTGCTCGCATTTAATGGTTATCCCATTCTCCTGATGTTGTTGCCAGTAATTGCCAGCAGTTGCTCTCGGTACGCCCTGCCTAATTTCCAAAGCGAAAAAAATATAGCTACAAACGGTAATTTTTTGCCTGTAAAATGTCAAAATTTTCAAGCTCGCTCGCATTTAATCGCTTTGCCATTCTCCTGATGTTACTGCCAGTAGGTGCCAGCAGTTGCGCCCGGTGCGCCCCCATCACCCCTTAATTTTCAAAGCGAAAAGATGTAGCTAAAAACAACATTTTTAGTTTACTCTCAAAAATGCCAAAATTTTCGAGCTCGCTCGCTTCGCTCGCTCGCATTTTATCGTTGTGCCATCCTCCTGACGTTGCTGCCAGTAATTGCCAGCAGTTGCGCCCGGTGCGCCATCCCCCCCCCCCCCCTTAAACTCCAAAGCGAAAAGATAGAGCTAAAAACGGCAGTTTTTTTACTGTAAAATGTCAAAATTTTCAAGCTCGCTCGCTTCGCTCGCTCGCATTTAATCGTTATGCCATTATCCTCATGTTGCTGCCAGTAATTGCCAGCAGTTGCGCCCGGTGTGCCCCCCTTCATTTCCAAAGCGAAAAAATACAGCTAAAAACCGCAGTTTGGGATTTTAAAATATCAAAAAATTTTAAGCTCGCTTGCTCCGCTCGCTCGCATTTAATTGTTCTGCAATTCTCCTTTTTTTTTCTTTTCACAAAAAGTCCCTCCGTGGGAGGGGTATCCCCCTCCTACACCCTCTCCCGCTCGGTTGCTTCGCTTCCTCGCCGAGGATCTCCCGTACTAGTCCTTCATCACGTTCACAGCATATTCATTTTTACTATGCTCTATAAGCGCGACTTTTACACTCTTGTTTTTACAAAAAGTTCCTATATCCCCCTCCCACACCCTCCGCACTGAAGGAGCGGAATAGATCATCGCCGAGGATCTCACATCGTCACATAATGTGCCCCCGTATAGTCCTTCATAGCGAAAGATTCGTGTATGTATACAATCTCATGTATTATGTACAATATATAGAGCATGTGAAAATGTACATGATAATACAGGAGCCAATAAATCAAAAAAAAAAAAATCTCACAGTTTACATTTACTGTCAAAACGCACCCCCCCCCCCCCTTGAAAAAAAGCTGGTAACGCCTCTGTACACAACTGTAGTTCTCCTATTACTCAGGTACAAAACAATGCCAGCGAATTTGTGAATTCGGACAAACCGCGTGTGGGTGGGTGTGTCTACGTCATTACGTTAAAATCGTTGTAAAACGGCTGATGTTCAAGGCTACATCCTGCGAAAACGCCACTGGAAAACGCCCGTCCTAATGTGTAACCTGCATGCGCATGCCGCTGACCCCAGAAAACTCAATTGAACGGCGTATTTATTGAGAACATGGCGATGTTCCGCTATGTGTATCTAATACACTCGCCGGTGGCGTAAAGGTGCAAATCTCCTAAACTGTTTTTTCTCTCTCGCTAGACAGCTATATCAATCACCATGTCGATACGAGGATCTGCAACATTCAAGAGTTACCTGAATGAAAGTACATTTGTGGAACCTGGCAGTAAACGGAGTCATAAAATCGTAAGTTATGGTAGGGAGCGGTGTCTACCACCGTAGCTAGCGTCAACAGAGCCAGCTCAGCTGTACCGTTACCACTCCAGACTCCCGATCCCAGAGACTGTGTGTTTTTTAGCAGGCAGGTTCACGTTCCGTCGCAACTAACTGTGCATACGGATTCCACGGTCCGCTTGGGTTGTTCTCACTGGTGCGGTATGCGGTGGTGGATCTGGAGCTCCTTTCTATTCTGTGCTAGCTCGATTCCCTCATGATGTGGCGTGTTTCGTTCTTGATCTTCTGTTTTTAAGTGCTAGTTTTTGTAATACAACTGTAGATCTAGTTTTTAAATTTGCTGGAAATGCTTTGGTCTTTTCTTGTTCTTTTTGTAATTCAATGAAAAATTAAAATAGAGTCTATACTTTAATTTTATACTAGTAATGAAATGTGACTGTGGCTCAAACGTTTAATATGCCATATGGACAGTGCGATGTTTACCAATGTTGAATGCAATGCATATGCTTTCAGTATAGAACTAATTCACAACGTACACTGTACCACCAGTCACCACTCATTAACCCAAGTCAAAACATCTAGTAAATCAGCATCAAGCATGTTTAAGTGTCCAACATACAGCATGTTGCCATACACATCGACACTGTCTGTACATTGAAACCGACACCCCCTCTATTTATACATGTACAATCTGTAGCATTGCTTTGCATGTACTACTGTAGACAGAAAGATATAAAACCGTCTGTCCAGAGGCTCTCCTCTGGAGGGGATCAGTGAAGCCAGATGCAGTCTCCATGGAACATACACGCTGTATCCCCGACGACCAGATACAGACCGATCTTTCGGTCAATGCCTGTACAGTGTACGTTCACGTTCACGCATGAGACTACGCGCAGTGGTTTGAATTATTCCCCTTAGAGTTGAAGATGTCCAAATATTACTGAAAAGCTCAATAATAAACAAGATCAGGAGCAAAACAATTATAATTTTACCGTAGATTATAAATGCACTTTGGAAAAGAAGCATAACGTTCTACTTGTATGCATTTCACACATATTGTCAATAGAGCTTCAGAGGGAAGGGATGTAAGTGAACCCACTGATATCCAGTAATATCACCTTTTCCTGCACCTCGGGAAGTGTAATCTGTAGAGAATACAACATTCATGTCAATTGATCACTACACCTTCGTGGGACTATTGTACTTTGTAGCAATAGGCCCTACTTTTTAGTACCAGGTACTGCAGTATGCAATATCACCTCGCGCCTTGTTGACAGTGGTGCTACTGTGCATTCACACTACTTTAAACCTGCGCCATGTTAGACTGCATATCTCACTGTACCAGCGTGTAGGAAAAAAAATGCTTCATAAATGTGTAGAGCCCTCCAGTAGTATGCAAATTTGTACATTGGTGTACAACTGACTTTGATACACTTTTTGAAGGGAGGTGGATACAAACACCATGAATGTTGTTGGTTTCTCTAGAAGCCCATAGTCTTCTTGAGCTTTTGATTGATATGAAACAGAATGAAAGTGCAGAGCCAGGACAATGGTAAGAAGTTCCTCAAAACTAGCCTTCAAGTATTATATCGGCTTCCACACACATTAAGTTGGGATGATGTGTCATACAATCCATACAATATCCCGATAAATTATATGCACCTACTGCAATGTGATATTCTACTTTCAATGTACTTTTCCGCCGTGATTGGCGTGGACATTAAAGGCATTATTTACCATTTGAAGATGAAACAAAAACCCAGCTGTAGTGCTTCAGAATACTGGTATCCGTGTAGTTCTACAAAGACAGTGTAAAAGAATAATATATGGTCTCTGTCTGTACTTCTCCGCAGGAAGTAACTGTATTACAGTTTTGTATGTGAGTTACGGATAGAAACAACCAGTGTAAAATATGAATCAGTGTCTTAGTCATTATATACAAAATGTGAACAATTGTTGTAATGAAAATGTTTCTAGATTAAGCCATCTGCAGAACATGTTTTTTTGAGAAAAATAGTGATATCTTCGTATGCATAAATTTTAGGCTTTACTGCGAAATTTTTGTATGGTAGGATGTTTTGTGATACAGTTGGCCCACACATATACGTGCATGCATCAAATGTGATATCTCATCATTTTTAAAAAAATCACTGCTCCCAATGGTAAGCAGTTCCTGTAACCAAGGTACATGTAGGTAGTTTCAGGCACATATTGAGATTGAAAAGACATCTAGATTTCAAGAATTCAGTTACAGAGTACCAGATTAGCAACAAGGTCTGGTTGCAAAAACAGCGCAAAATCTGACTAGATGTATAAACAGCCATATCAGTTGATAATCATACACATTATCAAAACGCTTGTATTTATTATTCAGTCATGATGGAAATGTTTATCAGAAAAGACTTTTTGGTAATGTTTATGACTTGACAAAAGTGGGGAAAGAAATCTTTTTATCAAAGTCAACAAACTAAATTTCATTTGCTGAAGCTTGATTCCTTTTCTTGTATCTGACTATAAGAAGCAGTAGCTGATCATCTTGGACAAGCCATGTGATAACTGGTTTTATTAGAAGTAGAAGATTGGATTGGATTTCATTCAGTATGAGACATAAAGCTGTAATACAGTTTATCCACAGGACAAGGCAACTGAGAATGTGATCTTTGCTGTGCAAAGTCATTACATGTTTCCATTGATTGCATAACAGTGTAGAAGCCAGAGTCCTGGTTACCTACATTTGTACCATTGTGCAGGTAGATACATGTAGAAAACAACAAATTGTACATTTCTGGATGTATTACTTTAAGGCAAAGAAGTTGATATCCTAGTGTTAGTGTTAATATAGTATTATCACAATCATCAATTTCTGTTGAGTTGAATACCACATACCAAGAATCTTTTTAATTGCTACAAGTCTAGAATTGAAATGTGTAGTCGTGCAAGTCGCTTGATCTTTTGTCTTCTACTGTAAGTAGGGTATTTGGTATGCACCATAATTGGCTTTTGCTGCTGATAGGAGGGCAAGTTTTCATGGTGAATGTGGTCACTTGTCCAGGCTACTAAATAATTATGCATTATGAGCATGACACATTTTACTCCCAAGCATTCTGTAGTTATGTGGTGGGAATATGCGAGAGCTCAGGAAATGGGATGGATGGCCAGGCAGCTGTTTATGACATCCTAATTGACCTGCATGTTTCTATGGGGCATAATTTCTGAGGAGTGGAAATGTAATTAGAAATTGCATCAGGAATAAAAAGAATTCCCCCATCACCAGCATCATCAAAACCAAATATAGTGCCAAAAAGGGGAAACACTGTCATTTGATACTATATGGAAAAAGAAAAAGTACATGTATAAAGTGAACTATTAGATGTTACTCAATATTCACGCTATAAAATCCTGCAAGAATATGTTGCAGAAATATTATATTTTGAATTTCACTGCATGCCTTGAATTTGGGAAAGAATAACTGAAGCTAGTTGTATTCATTATGAATGCGCACGAAATCAGAAAGAATTATCAAAGTTTGCTATTAAATTTGAGAGAAAAACAGGAACTTTGACCCTCTGAACTGTTTTGCCAAATTAGAGTGGGTATCTCATTGGGCTGGAGACTGCTTGGTGATCTGATGGCGACTAGAGTCTCCCTATTCGCGGAGACATCTCTCTAAAGAAGGAAATTAGCCCGACATGTCTGCAACATGTCTGCAACATCTCCTGGACTGTAGCCGAGTCTCCAGGGAGTCGCAAGAGAACTGAATGTGTTCAATTTTTTTTGGAAGACTCTTTCCAGTCTTCAGCTGATTGTGGAGATGTCTCCGCTGTGTCTCTGCGATGTCTCCTTAATTGCAGCCAAGTCGCTGAGACTAACTTCATTTGTGAGGTGTCCAAGATTTCTCCGCAATTTTACAGAGACCCATTGGTGACCTATGGGAGACATCCCAGAGATATCTTTGTGACCGAGAAGACGTCTCGGAGATGTCGCGGCAACATCTCCATGACTTTCAAACAAATAAATTACCGGGTATCACCTCATTTGGAGATGTCTCTGATTGCCGTGGAGTGTATTTCTTGGTGAAAGTGCAAGCCGTTTTTGGTCTTTGGAGTCGCACGAGTTGCAGCAACTGATCAGTCATCAGTCAAAGTCTCCTTCAGTGAGATGTGCCCTTAATAAAGACTTACTCTGTAGTGCATGTGGGGGATGCCTTGGGGTAGGAAGGCTTGCGCGGCTCAGATATATTTGAGAATCCCTGTAACATGAACTGTAAATACATGTCAACAGTTTTAGCACTGATTTCTATGTTAGTACAGACACAACCCAAGAACTTTAGATGCAAGGGTAGACCTTTACTTATGAGCATTTTATGAGCTCCGATGCACATATTCACTGAGGGGAACTTTTCATGGTTTTCAAATGCACCCCAGTGGGCAGCAAATGGAGATTGATTCGATTAGATGTACTATATCTTTGAGAGTCAGTTTGTGAATACAGCAATTAGGAGGCCTTTGAAAATTATGCAGTTGAAAAAATTTTGAACAACGTAGTGCTCAAATGAAATCTGATTTTGTTTGTAAACGCTACTTTTATGAAACACTGAACATTAATAATGAAAATTGTGATACGTGTAGTAGGTTTCAGCTCCAAACCACAGATTGGTTTCAAGACTAGATAGGTTAAACTGCTTCTTAAAGGAGAATTACAGATCAGTTACACTGTAAAAGGTTGTCTGAAAAGAAAGAGTAAGATGTAAAAAACACAACATTGAAAATTTGATCAAAATCAGATAAAGATTAGGGAAGTTACCGGTACATAATTGTGAATTTTCACTAATTTTTGCAAAACAGCTCTTGAACAGTCAATATGAATCTGCAAATGGGTTAGCTGATGATATCATCACATCACAATTTTCTACTGATCATGTAAAAAAAAAGAATGATGAAAATTCTGCATAAAAAGTGTGATATAGTTCCTGGCTGAATAACTTCAAGATGAGGATGAGTCAGATACAATACCCAATTGGGGCACAATCGCATTAGAACCTTGAAATTTCAATATTTGTATACGAACTACATGTAAGGTTCATAAGTAATGTATGACAAGTTGTGAGGCAATGACATCAACTGGTTAAAGAAGCGTTTTCTGAAAATTAGCAAAATGTCACATTATTATAACTTCCTTAATTTCTATCTGATATTGATCATATTTTCACCCAACTTTGTGTCTGTGAATTGTACGGTATCCTTTGTTTTTATCAGGCTGCATTTTGTAACTTTCATCCTATCTTGAATTCCTCTTTGAGAACTGCTGAAAAGAAGAGACATTGTTTGGATTGCGCATCTTGTGATATCTTTGATATAATAATCCATTATGCTGCAAGATGTGTAATTGTTATGCTTTTAAAAGGTCTGTTTGTTTAGAAGTTAGTGAAAACTTGGAGTTTGTTTGTCTTTCAGTTTTGATCTTAAATAGATTGCGTGGGTTTTGTCCATGCTTCATATAGAATGCTCATACCAGGTGCCATCACAAACAGTATCAAAACTTGACAAGATCAATATTGTAGAAAGGGACAGTTTGTGTCCAAAGCTTAAAAAAAGAAATTACATTTGTAGAGAAAATGTCAAACATAGTATTACATAGCCTACGTTCCAATCGATCATTAACACTGGGGTATGTATCCTCGATTTCCATGGGATTTGACGAATTTACCATGGATAGAAAGAACTCTAAAGGTGCATGTATGTACACATGGTTTGTACAGTATATGATATAGCATAAAAGCTTTTTATTAAATCAAGATTTTTTTTCCTTTTGTAAAGAAAGCCATTCATCAAGGGAAACTTGTTCTCAAAGATGTACAGTGTATTACATTTGATTTTAAAAGATTCTACAGGTGTTAGGAAGTCTTCTTTATGATGAGTTGAGCCAACAGAATAACCCAGTGTTGTTTGTTCGGTTGATATGGTTCTTTTAATAGTGGGATCTTTTTTTTTTTAGCTTGCGGTATTCTTACGTACAACTAAGTAACCCAATAGAATGTGACTTAAGTATTGACCCATCTTAGTAAAGCTGACATTGTTCTAATCTTTGTGGTGTTTTCTTTAGCACAAACAAAATGTGGTACTGTATTAGATTTGGTACCCGGTAAATTACGAATTGCATCATCAGGTATTATAGGAAGCAGAGTCATCTACAACTTACATTGTAAATGTACGCTGTTCAGCCTGAGCACTATTCAGGTTTTCAGCTGACAAAAAATTTTGAGTTAATTTTGGTGACACTGTCGAGGTTGTGGAAATAGTAGGATTTATACCAGTTTATCTGAGCCAAGCATCTGTCTCTCCCCCACTTGACATTTCGTTTGCTTCTCTCACACAGACTCCGTTGCCTCGGCGTACAACAGGATCTATGCTGCAACGCTTCATGCCGTCCATCACAAACATCCTGGACGATTCCAGCAAGGACGGAGATGTCGTCCAGACCGATCCTCCAGCAATACTTGATGGTAAGAGGGGAAAGAGTCTGGAAAAGCTTTCCAGTCACACAAGTAGTTGTGATTTTTTGTTTGTCTGTTCTGTTCTGTTTTGTTTTTGTCTTGTTTTTTTGTATTAACCTGTTGAGGACGGACTGATTTTGCTGTAACACGCATTTCCCATAGACACCTGCCCAAGTATTCTTGGGACTCGTCTTCAACGGGGCAACCTTTTCTCGTACTACAGCTAGCTGCAGGCAGAACCAAATATCCTTGAATGAAACATTTAAAGTCTGGAAAGCACAAGTATGGAATTTGCGGTTAGTCTTTATCAAAATATGATACAAGGGCCAGGGGAAATAAGAATTGCCTCCTTAAATTAATTTCTCATAGCTATGGCATATTGTCAGTGAGTCCCTTTCTCTCAGTAGGCCAATGATCTGACAGAGGTTATCTTTTTGCTTGCTTCTAAAGATTATATCATCAGTCATCATACAATGGACCTTACAGTGTAGGTTGCCTATTTTCAAGACTTTCTTTGTGGTATGCAGATTTGAAGAATTAGTTTCTAAGTCCCCTCCACTAATAATCTAAGTGAAAACTTTGGGCAGCTCAAGGGATAGATACAACCTGTAAGTGGTTGTGATGACACAATCTGGCTGGGAAGTACTCTGTCAAGGTCTTCTTCAAGGACAACTTGGATTTTCACTTACAGGGTGTGCAGACGCAAAAAAAAAATTATACTAAAATGGTATAGCTATTTACGTCTGAACACTGACTAACGAAACAATGTATAACGAAACGACAATCAGAGCATGTTGCCACTTCAACTTCTTCAATGGCAAATGTGTTCAAAACCACAGAAGTAGTACATAAAAAAGCACAAAATTTGATTTCATCACATGAACATACTTTAAGCTGTTCTTTTTTCGTACAGATATTTTCGCGAATGGGGTGGTCACAGACATTCTCGCGACATGTTGTTTTAGCGATTTGACACTGAGGCTTATTGTATGGGTGCACTATTAGCTTAGCCTGTGTATGGCGACATTTTCGTGTGTTAAATTCGTGGTCTAGCAGTAATTTGCGAAATTTGCGAAAATTAAACCCTCACAAAAATAACAGCTTATACAGTAATCAAGTGAGTTTGTTAGTTTTATTTCATTTATTTTCAAGCAGTTTGGGCATTATCAGGTTTATTGTGTTTACATATGTGATTACAGTCATACTTAGCATGGGCTTTAAAAGGTTAAATCTTGAGTTTACTGAAGAGTTTCTCTGTATTGAACACAATGGATATCAGCTAATATATTTCACGAATAAGATCTTTGCAATTAGTTCATGTTCATTCCCTTTAATTGTAGTTTCTCATAGGAAAGATTGGTGGTTGCTGTTTCCTTGTATTGACTTTCTTTCCTTTCCTGATTTATGGGGGGGGGGGGGGGGGGGGGGGGGTGAGGAGCACTTAATATCTGCTTTAGCAAGATGATTTAAGGCCCAGGCTTAGTTTTGATTTGAATGCAACTTTGGTTGGGGGTTTGTTTTTTGTTGTTGATTAGAGACTTTGAGAACAGGATTTAAAAAAAAACAAAAACAAAAACAAAAACTAAAAAACAAAAAAAGAAAGAAAAATAGGCTATTGGGGAAGTTCCTCTTAGGTCATACAATGTAGTCATATAAACTAGCAAAATCCAAGTTAGCAAGAAGTTGCTGAAGAGTATATGTATGAGCCATCCATTTTGTAACTTTTAAACATATATGAGGCTTGTATAATTCAAGATTGAATAAGTACTGTGGGGAAAATGGATTTGGAAAGATGACAGAAATATTGATGTTGGCTCTGCCTGTGAAAGCTCATCTATTGTCGTATGATTTATGAAAAATGAAGTGCTTACAACATCTTCATTTAACAGAGATGCCGTATTAAAAATGAAATGAAAGTGCAAGCTCTCACATCTATCCTGTATCGTATTAGAGGTTTTCCTTTTTCCATGAAGTGTCGAGACAAAAGATTCCCACACACATTAGCCAGTGTACTTGAGTAAATACCAAGAGGACATTAGCGTGATGTTTCATCTTAAACGCTTTCCCTTTAACATAGTTTATATTCTGTTAGGGCGACCCCCCAGCAAAATACTGGTTAGTGATAAGGATAGAGTAAAGATTAGGGTTAAGGTTAGCGTTAGGTTTAGGGTTAGAGCCTGGGTTAGGATTAGGATTAGGGTTAGGGTCAGGGGCAGGATCTTGGGTAATTGTCTAGGGGGTAATTGCCCTAGACCTGCTAATAGTTGTGCTTCATGCAACAAAATCATAAAGTAGAGAGAATTCTGCTGGTGGTATAAGAAGAGTTGTTTTTTTAAAAGACTGTAATATCTGCTTTTGTTATTTTGCTGCTTTTGTACATCGTAAACTGACAGCTAATTTTGGTAGTTCTTTATAGTAAACTACACTGTATACAGCACAGAGTGGTAACAACATACATGACAGTGATGTTTAAGGGGGAATAAGGGCTTGAAATACGCATGAAAGCAATTCTGCGAGCTACTTAAGATGTAACTACAATTGTAGTGTAACTAAAGACAGGTAAATGTCAGGCTACTTGTTCCTTGCAACCCAGCTGATTGTCTTGTAATGTCAGTTCACAGTGCTTTGCAGTCATCACAAAGTTTACACAGTAGGTTTGTTTTGTGGTCACTTATGTACTTTAACTTTGGATGCAGCATTGGTACAGCCTCATCTCCCTTTCATACCACAGCCAGTGTCACTGTGTACCTGTCAAGGTGACTCATGTTTGACAGTGAGTGCCGAATTGTTGACATTTCTTCCTTGTTCTGCATCCAAAATGCCCGTCCAGCTACAAAGTTGTAGCACCCTGTTCGAGAAAGTACACGTAACCTCCAACTTCTACACCAATGTCCACTCGATCACAATGCAGCCGATTAGATATTTGTATCCCTCTCATTGTTAGAAGGATTTCAAATTTATTCACCAAGACTGCCTTTCAGTAGTGATTTAAACAACAGAGAGAGAAATCCAGGGGATGCTTATGAAAAGCAGTACTTTATTCTTTCATCTTGCTTACAGTGGAGGGAGGGGAGGGGGGCAGTAGAGAAGATCGTGGTTGACCATTTGGTCACTGTAGAGTTCTGTTCACAGGGTATCATGGTCCATAGGTGGTGATAAACTATTGTTAAAGTTGGTAAGTACTACAAAATAGTTGTGTTGCCCATGACTACCAAGTATTCAAAGATACGTGTAAGATGTAAAGGGGGGGGGGGGGATCCTTGCTAATTGGGCCTGTAAGAAGAACACTAAGGCTCCAGGAAGTGCTGTGGTCATATTGCTCATTACAGTCTCTTGCTTTGGAAATGTGTCATTGTTTTCACCCTTTCTTAGGAGAGACACAGACAGATATTCTTCTCAAACTGTTCTGATGTAATAGTCTCAAGGACATTATTGATGAGATCATTAAAACAAGGAAAGGATACAAACTTGTACACATGAATCCTAAAAGGGTCTCTTGGATGGGCAGTGTTGCTGGCATGTAATCCATGTACCGTCTTGAAAAAGTTCTGCACTTTTTGAGTATGAATACTGTATGGAAGAGTTTAGTGTAAATCTACATTATATGCAATACAAATACATAGTGTATGAAAACACAGCTAAAATATTGAACAGTTAAGAAAGAAAAAAAAATCATTGATACAACTGAATATTGTAGACTTTCCACACAATATTCACCTTTAGAATCTGGTCACCCGTATATAACGTTTCCTTTGAATACAATACAAACAAATATTGTACGTACATGTACTATACTGTGACATTGACATTGTGAAGCAATGTGCAGTGGATACAGTGTACCAATACCCTGGAAGTCAAATTTGTGTACAGCTAGAATACACAAAAAACAGCCATAATTCACCTGTGATAGCCCCTGAAAGTATACATAGTTTGATAAATCAGATCATATCTCTATAACAATTTGGCACATGTGCCCTGCGTGTTCAAGTTCTGCTCCAAGTTCTGTTCAAGTTCTGCTCCAAGTGCCAGTACTGATGTGTACATTGTTCCAGCTATACGCGTACATTTTTACAAATAATCTCAAGATTCTACACGTATGTTGTTCGGTTTTGGGTCGGAGTCAGCAGATAGCATGCACACATTGCATATCACTATCATTCAGGACAAATTTTGAGGGAAAAAAAAATATCGATAGCACAATCTTTTTAAAATTGAAAGATAACGGTGATCGACATGTCCACATGTATTTCAAGTCATTTGGGTTTTTGTGTACTCTCTACAATTTATATTAAAACCCTAATAAGCCAGTTCGTAGTTCTACTTTGCGCATTAGCAGAAAAAGGTCATTGGTACCAAAACGCATGATGGTTTTTTAAGTTCACGGAGATAAGCATGTGTCATATAATGATTATTCATGCAATCATTGTACATGATACTTGCCATTACATCCACCTGACTACAAACCTGGTATTTGGCATTACGAATTATTAAACATGTTGTAATGCATTCAGTACAAAACAAAGAAATGGATGCTTCCCCCCCCCCCCCCCCCCCCCCCCCCCCCCCGGGTTGTTTAACAGACCATTCTGGTCACCTGGTCTCGCCCATGCAAAATCACTTTTTATTTAACACGAATTCCATAAATTGTTACACAGGGCAGACTTACCGGTACGCATACCTAATATTACTTTGAATATGAGTGAAGTGCCCAACCAACTATAAAGAAAATAGAAAGGTCATTTGTACCAACGTGCTTATGAGCCAGTTACAAACTGGCTTATTGATAAAAATTGGAGGGACAAAAAATTATAATATTTTGCAGAGGGCATGATTTAAATATATTATACAAATGTATAGCAAACCTAATACTCGGGGTATTGATACATGTACACTTCAAACCGTACTATAGTAAGCTGACCTTCACCTACATTGTAGTAAAGATGGCAAGAATGTCTGTGGTAAAAACCACATTACAGAAACACAATTTACATTGTACATTCAGTGAACCAAGTTATACACCCTACATTCATATTTAATAGACTTCTAACAGGCATCAAGGGTTGTATTACTTGTAAAGTGCAAAATACATGTTGTAATCAATGTCCTCTATAAAAGATTAACTAGAAGTAAACAAGTAACTTGCAGGTCAGTACAGTAGTCTGCAATACAGTTTATTACATACCTCACTATTCAAATGTTCTAAGAAAAAAAACTTTACCTAATGGCTGATAACTACTCAATGCGGGTTTATAGGTCATTGCCAGAAATTTGGACAAAAGGAATGTACAGTAGCTGTCACTGCTTTTATGTTTGTAAGTCAGAGTGGCATACTGTGTAATTAAAGACCACTCTAAAGAGAGGTAATATTAAAGTTTTGTCTTAGCTGTATAATAAACATGGTTTTTATTCTCACAGTTATGAGCTTTCTTTCTCGATTTTTTTTCCCACTCTTGTTTTGGGAAGTCATTTATAATAAAATCATTCTTTAAAAATTCTGCAAAATATCAGTGCCAATGTTATACTCACACAAGTGTTCTTTCTTTGATTTTCTGAAAACATTTTTTTTTTTTTCAGGAGTCAACAGTCTTAATAGCCTTTATGATTGTTCGTATTTTCTGTGATCCATTCAATGTCTGCAATGGTAGCATTTGTTTGAAATGCAAATATTTTTAATATGTGCGTGATACAATGCTTTGGAAATGATTACTCCGATGGTAGTGATATGAATTATTACCATCAACAGACTGTTTTTCTTGATGAAAGACATAATCAGTGCTTCTACATGAGATATCAAATGTTATCACACAAGACACAAGAAATCAAGGTGCTTCATAAGCATTTGCGCGATTGCCGGGGCAAGTGAAAATCAAAGTTGGGCAAGTGTTTTTGAACAATGAGGATAAAAATGCTTGCCCAAAAAGTTCTGAAGCCACCTTTTTTCCCCATATTTTTCCCCTTCAAACCCACAAAGTCAACCATAGACCGAAGATAATGACTGTGTAATGATGCAACGCACTTTAACTTTTAAATAAGTTCAGCAACTTTCCAACACGTTTAAAGTGAAGAAGCCCCAATGCAATGGAATGCCAGCACTTGATCAAACCAAGTTTGTTACTCCATTGTACTAAGTGTGTGAATCAATGTGTACTGTTCATTCAAATGATTATGTTCAATCAAGCCCTCAGACTTACAAGTGATTTTCTATATAATTTCCTTGTATTTTTGGACTTTCTTTTTGGGCAAGTGTTTGCCAACAATTTGAAAATCTCCTTGCCCCACTAGGCAAGTGGTTAAAAAAAAAGCTATATACACATGTAGCACCATGTGAGAAATAGAATTGTTGTACAAAATCTAAAAATGAAAAAAAAACAAACAATATTTTTTATTGCTTATCAACTGACATTTAAAACAGTGGGAATTCTGTGCTTCAAGAAGGTTTCACTTCTAAGGAAAAAGTTCAGTTTCCATATGTATGGAATCTTTGAAATTAAAGCATTAAATGTGTACAACTTTAGATCTCTATATCAAATTTGAAGTCAAATTGCAGAAGTCTTTGAAGACATGCAACATTTTTATGTTGTCCATAATTAGTGTAACATGGGATTCCCGTGGTCTTTTATCTTGCTTATTACTATTCTTTGCCGTTAGGTCAGGAAATGATCCTAATGTTGGATCCGTGATACTGGTATGCTCTATTAAATGTGATTACAGAAAGTGTTTTTGTTGGGGTTTTTTCCTAGCAAGTTTGATTTTAGTGACAGGACATGCTGGTACAGTATTGTGCAAACAAAGTCATGATCAAATTAGTCATCAATTTGAATTTTGCTGTGGATTTCCCTCACCATGTGCTTTGATTCCTTTTTCTTGATTCAATACTCTTTGACCTTGAATATCTTGTTATTTTGGAAGGTTTAGAGAGCACTAGTAGATGGCTGGATACACTTCTCACGGATTTTTTTTTTTTTTTTCTGATGGACTTGAATTTTATAGGTTAAAAAAAAATCACAAAATTTACTTATAAATTCTTTTTATATTCTCACCCTCTTGGACAATTACCCAATGTTTCACTTGCTCAAAAATGGATTGACGTTGCCCTGTTGGGGTCTTGGAATAAGGCACATCAAGTTGGGGTATAACTCACCCCGCGTTCACTGCGGGGGGTTGCGGGGACGGCCACAAGAGATCTTAAATCTTTTTTACGACTGACCGTCCACACTGCTATCTCATCTGTCCCCAAGCTGTTGGGGCAATTGGGGCTTGGGGCGAGCTCTGCCACTCGAAACCAGGCATTGCGCATGCGCACGCGCACATTGGATGACCACAGCTGGACGCCATCAATTTCGCCCCAAGGTCACTCTCCCCTCCAAATCTTGTCCCCGTACCCGACTTGCTTCGAAGGGGACGAGGGGACAAGTCCCAGCGAACGTTCACATTATGGTTTTTGAGGAGAAAGTCCCACAACGTGGACTTTCCCCCGCGCCACAGGGACCAATGTGAACACAGGGTCACACTATCGCTGCAAGATGTACCAAGATAAAACTCATTCCTTGAATGTTGAATTGATACGGCAAGTGGCTTCCTTCTTTTAAGCATGCCAACTTTCGTTTTCATTTTAGCTTGTCTTGGTCCTACTTCCTGACAATTTATTATCAAGTACATTTTGCTCTGTAAAGAATTGTTCTTGTCACATTATCTATGAGAGTAGTTGTTGTGTATGTTTGTCGTAGTTCTTTTTATGAGCCATTTGAAACATTATTAAGACAAGTGCATAAGAGTACCCTTGACACAAATGGGGAATCCCCTACTGTCAGGTTAGCCTGTTTGGCAGTAGAAAGGGGCAGGACTGAAATGCAGACTACTACACATTAACACTGTTTTAGTAGACTAAAGCCCCAGTCACAGAGACATGCCAGATCACCCCGGCTCTGATCCGGGAGAGATCCACGTTGACGCCTTGGGCGTCCTTGGACATCCGGGAGGCCAACACGGCAACTTCTGGAGGTTAAAAACATTCTGCGTTATCCGAGGACTGCCATGTTGGCAGAGCAATCCGGGATGGTCCGTGTGGCTGCGTGTACAATGTAGCTGCCGTGTTGATCCCTGTACACATGAGATGCCGTATTGGTCCATGTAGATGCCGCTCTCTTCAGGCCTTATCCGTGTAGCTGCCGTGTTGATACCAACTACAACTGTGTATGACTTCATGCTATCAAAAGTCCCACAATACAAAGATGACATGGAAATTCTCTTTAAAGAGACTTTAAAAAGGAAGTTCTGGGCAAGTTCTGAGAAGAGCTTTACACTATAGAGCAAAAACACTTGTTTCAGTCATGTCTAGTAGACATGTTTAGAGTTTTAGAGTGTTAAAAACCGAGTCTTCTTGCCGCATCTACAATTTTTATACTTGTACACAAATAATATTCCATAGTGCTCTGTTGCAAATGCCATCAAAAGCTTTTTAGAAGGAGATACAGTTAAACTACATATCCACACACCTAGTCAGCTGAAGTGATTACGCTGTATGTTCTGTACATAGAACTGTGCTGTCTGTAGTCACGCAGTGTCCACCTCCTAAATTGTGTTTGTAATAGAGGTGAAACAGTAACCCTATGCACATACCACAGCTGTCAAGCAGCAAATACTGCCACTTCACACCCCAGTTTGAGGAAATCTTGATCGAACATGAACCCCCCCCCCCCCCTAAAAAAAAAAGAGGAAAAAATGTGGCCATGTGAGAAATTGTTGTGAATAAAATCATATTCTGCTCTGCAATCTAAAATTAATAATTTTTCTGTGTGAATGGTCCTTTTAGTATGTTTCTCAGCTGCTTGTTATTTAAGAATGAGTGTTCCAGAATGCTCATGAGTAATACCCAATATTACTGGTGTTGTATTATCATAATGCTTGTATTACAATGGAGAGAACAGTAGTCAAGGAAATACATTGTTTTCTATTGCGGCTTGTGTATATTTTTAGTGAATGATTTATGGAATTAGCCGTCCTCATTAAGAAAACCATGTTTTGATCACCATATCCTTGATGCACTACACTCGAATAAGCTTCGAACACGCCAATATGTCCTATATAGATACACCCAAAATACATGATATTTATGTTGTAGAACTCAGCTAGGAAGATGGGGTGTTCTGTAGGTTATAACCTCACAAAATCTATTTTTTGCCCCATGATGGGTTATTTTCAGGTGAAGCTCAAAGGATGACATGTCTTCCTGTTTGGGAAGAATCGTTTCAAGATTCGCGGTGCCGCGCATCAGACGTCTTTTTAGCCGAAGATTGGCCGCAGCCTTCCGTCAGACGGCTCGCGGCCGACTCGGTAGCGGTGTTGCGAGGGAAACCGTTATGAATGCTTTCCTGTCTCGCAGCATTACTCACAACCAGGAGCAATCTTGTCTCTTGCTAGGACCAGTTCATCTGCAAATGTCCTTGACAATGGGGGGGGGGGGGGGTGAAAATATCACTGACAAATCTGATGTTCAGTCTTCAAAAATGAAATCTCTTCTAAAATGCTTCAATGCCACTATGAGCCTTTTTCTTTAATACTACACCATATACACAAATAGACATGCAATTTATCGGTAATACACACTTCCTTTCTCGCATATTCTTTAATTAAATTGTTGTTAGAATAAAAACAGGCAAACTGTGCTCATTTTCAGATGTTGCATGAAAGTGGTGAGTGAAGTGAAAGTAGGAAACAGAACGAAGTAACATGTTTCTAAACCAACCATTTAATTTTCTAGTTGGGGATTTTGATCTGAGTATTTCCATGATGTAAACATTCACATCAGATTAGGCCATGTCATTAATCATTTAAACATTAAAGCACAGCCACAACAACGCTGAAAAAAAAAGATAACATGTCAGAGGGAAACAAAATTGAAACAAAGTGAATTATAGAGGAAGCAGGGTACTAGTACTACTACTAGGCAAACTTTATACACTGGACTGTATCCTCTTTCGGTCTAATGTATTTCTAGATTGCACCGAGTTTCTTCCTCCATTCTTTCTTAAATAGTGTCACTGTCAGATGTGTTTTATTTGCATACTCACTCGGCACCTTGGGAAGGTCCTTGTACTGTATGTTTTTGGAAGAATTCACTCTAAATTTGGATAAGCTCCATAAGATATGAATGGAATTGCTTGTAATAGAATTACTTCCATGAGACTGATTTCTTTTCTAAGTCATTGGAAAAAGGCATCATTTTGTTTGCCAGTTCACTTGTGTACATAATGTCAACACAAATCACAAACACATACAGTAGTGTACTTCACATACATTGCAGTGTAAATATTTTGTGTCAGTGTTTCGTTTTTTATTGCTATTTTACCGTGCTGTTACAAGCATGATGCTTTGTATAAACAGCGATCATTGTGACTGTTTGTTTGGGTTATTTTACAGACAGAATCTGGCAAATGTCCACCACCTCTTCACCTGACCGATGCCTTTAAGGATGACCACTTGTGGTAACCTTGATATTTAATACATATCATGATTATATGCCAGACCAGTATCAAAGGCTCAACTCTTGTTGAGAACTTGTGCTGCCTGCCAGCTGTAGGCCTGGTGAGATCTCTGTACCCCATTTGTTGCGATCAATGTCAACATGTCATATCAGCCAGGCAGAACAAGCACTATCGATTCCACCAGTCTCTTCCTGATACATGGGGAGGGCGGAGGGAGGAAGGTAGAAGGGGTAAGGGAAAGGGGTAAGAAGGGGGAGAGGGATGTGAAAAGGGGGAGGATGAAGAATAGCTGGTAGACATGGGAGGGAAGAGGGAATAAAACAGCAAAGATGTGAAGCCATTATGGAGATGATAGTTTGCTTTTAAGTCCATTATAACTGTTGAATCCCCTTCTCACCCCCACCAGATGTGCCTTCAAGCTTTACAATATTAGCTGTCAACTCACTTTAGAACCTCAAGGAAGAATCAGTGTTATCAGAACTTTGTACTCTTGTACATCATGCATGCTGTGATCGTGACTGGCCATCATGAGTCGACTGTGCAGTGGACATCCAGCCAAGGCAGTGAATTCTGTCGATTGTGGGAAAAAATCTGCACCCATAGCGGAACAAATTTGAAAGTGTTCCGGAAGCAATCTCACCAGAAGGAAATTTCAGAAGTGTTTCCAGCGGGCCCTTTTGTGCTAATAGTTATTGTTTTAGTCTGTAGTTCTTCTATCGGTCTACAATACGAGGAAGTGTGCTCGGGAGATTCTCGGTGGATTCCTGTCACACACACAGGTACATGTACTTGTATCTGATCTACATGTAGCTGTTCTCGAGGCGATAAAGAGCTGTGGTTACCGTATCGCAGAAACTGATTCCCAATGCGATAGCAGCGATGGACGTTTCTAGAGGTGTGTTGGCAAACGGGACTGGCGGACGAGGCAGCAAGGAGTCCGAGACAGAAACATGCAAGGGTAATGTAATGTCTGTCACATTCTATATGCGATGCGTTGTATGTTGCAGTCAGTACCATTGCCTGTATGTAGGTTAATAGATGTGACAGTTCCTCATATGTACACGATGAGCCCATCATAGAAGGACAGGGTTATGTACAGGAAATATCGCAGTGCGGGGCAAAGTACTGCATACATTGTACTTGCCAAGGTACACCTTGTGTACAGTGCTTTATAACTGCTGCTCGTGATGATAGTGTTTATGTGCAATGCACATTTACTATGCCTTGTGGTTTTTAGATGCCAGGGTACCTATTAGTTATTGCCTATGCCTCAAAGGGTTATAAACTTATATAGCAACCGCACTGCACGGATTCCACAGCCCCTGACCCTGGACTTTTTACAAAGGTCTGGAACATAGCTCTGGTCTACAATGGATTACTACAGGAAAACCAGACCAAGGGGAGCATTCATACAGCAAACCACAATGTCAAAGGACAGAGATATGTGCATTGTAGAACTCAAAATGGACACATAATTGTCTGGAAAAAAGTGTATGTTTCATTGCTACTCATCTTTTCTTTTTTACTTTGTTTCCTGAATACTTCCATTCTGGAAGTTTTTTCTTGATTTTTAATTGGTATACGAGTGTATCCAGAACTTTACAAATAGATACAATTTTCTTTTGAATTGGACTGTAAGGTAGTTTCACATTCACATGTATAATGTGTTAGTACAATAACATGATGTTTAAAATTATTTTGCCACCTCGCGTAACTCTTTTGATTAAATGCATGAATTTGCACTAAATTTCCTTGTTTGACATATTGATCAAGACGGTACGCATAGACTACAAGCCTTTGTATCATATCATTCTCGATGACTTATAGCATTTCTATGCTATGAGTAGAATCAGACAGTTGTAGTTGTAGAATTTTAAAATTTTGTGAACTTAAGAATTTATTATAGTTCATAAAAGATATTCAACATTAAGGTAAGAACTCAGAGAAGAGTTGTTGAATTAAACTACATTCATCAGCCTTTCATTCTCTCACATTTGCTTTGTGACCCACGGTACATCACTGTTTTGCTATTTAGCATTTTAAACCTTAATTTCTTTACATTTCATGTATTTTTTGTCAAATTATAATTGATAATACTGTTCTGTCCAATTGAGTTTACTCTTCAAATTAAAGTCCAACTTTTTAAAGAGTTTTCATAAAACACTGACCTGTATTTTCAGTTGAAGCCTCAGTGTACAGTGTACTTTAAAATGGTCCATCAAAAGCATTTGAATCTTGTTGCACATTTATAGTATATGGGGATGTTGCCAGGTTGTGTTTTGAATGGACTTTGATCCAAAGTCTGTCAACTGCAAATTAGAATATGATGAGTTTATGAGTACAATGTTGTTGACCTGGAGAGGCATGCTGTGAAATTGTGATCAATGTACTTGTGTGTTTCTTCTCTCGGATGTGCTGTAATTGAAGTGAGGAATCAGAATCATTTAGTCCCATACACTCTTGAGACGTTCATTGAGTCATCATAATAGATGTATTCTTCCTTTGTTTCTGTTGTTTTCTTTCTTTTATACACCATGCGCAAAATCATCAATGTCATACAGTTGTCAAAAACTGCACAGGGGATATCTGTTTTGTGGCTGAATATCTGACTTTATGTGACATTAAGTTGATTTTTTTGCGCAACTGTCTGTGTATTTTTCATTTTTAGAAGAAAAGCTCAATTTCCCTGTTCCTGATGTCAACATTTGGAATGAGGAACAATCTTTTGAATGCCATACAATGTACCATTCAAAACATATGATTAACGTTGAAATGGTGATGATTATGCCAAGGAGGAACTTACTGACGGCTGTGACCGAGATGCTTGAAAACTTCCTGAAAGTCTGAAGTTTCAATTTTGCAATAGTTTAAGGTTCACACGGCATTGTCAATCTTAAAGATCATTCAAAGTTTTACACTGCAATGATAGCTTGTAGTTAAGCCTCGTATAGACAGACTCGAGAGTTAGCAGTCCTTGAAGTTTAGGTAAAGATTTAAATTATTTGTAAGATTTTTTTAAATGGTTTTCGCTCTATACAAAAAGCACTTGTTAATTTCAAATCATGTGAACATTATAATCAACAAATTTGAAAGTTAGCATGACCTCTCCATGAACCCCATTCCCCCTTTCAGACCCAGATGCAGTTCAAATGCATGTTGAGTTGTGTTGATTAATGGTATGCTCAACATCATTCACATGGCGAAATGACCCTAGATATGTGCCATATGATATTTATGACACATGTTATTTTTATGGCACATATTTTACTTTTTATGCAGATAATGCCTTTTTATAGAAACATGGAAATTTGCATACGCTATACATTGTAATATTGCTGGTTGGTCAAGTTTACATTACTTTAAATTGAATAATGAAAATTATTTAAAGAGCCCTTATCATTCAGTTCCATAGTTCATTCCCGCAAGGGTGAAATAGTTATTAAAGGACAAGTTCACCTTCATAAACATAAGGATTGAGAGAATGTAGCAATATTAGTAGAACACATCATTGAAAGTTTGAGGAAAATCGGACAATCCGTTCAAAAGTTATGAATTTTTGAAGTTTTTGTGCAGTAACCGCTGGATGAGAAGACTACTGCAGTGTGTGAAAAACTTAGATGTCACATGCGTACAACAATATAAGGAAAATATAAAGAGAATTTCACAAAATTTCATCTTATGAAAAAAGTACACATTCCCCCGACTCGTTACCGACAAATGTTATGGGTAATATTATTCCCCCTGCCTTTAGAAAGAGGCAAGTCAAGTGCTCTTTTATTATGCGAAAAAAAGTGAAAATATGTTGAATTTTCTATATATTTTCTTTATACTGTTGTACGCATATGACTCACAAGCTGTAGTAGTCTCCTCATCCAGCGGTTCCAAAACAGAAATTTTAAAAATTCATAACTTTTGCATCGATTGTCCAATTTTCCTCAAACTTTCACTGATGTGTTCTACTAATATTGTTGCATTCTCTCAATCCTTATGTTTATGAAGGTGAACTTGTCCTTTAAGTTTGTCATGATTTCTGATACTCTCATCGAAGTCTCAGTCTTGTAAGAATCTTGGCATTATCTTTATTTCTTGTCAGGTACAATCAGGTGTATGCAAATCTGAAAGGTACCAATTGCCAAGTCTGGGCTTTTCCATCTGAAACTAGCACATGCGCTATTATACCATCCCACCTGGATTTGGGAAATGTGCTTTTGTATAACTTTCCTTTTAAAAATAAATTAATTGGCTCAACTCCAAAAGTTACTAAATGTTGTTCTCACAAAGAAATGTACACGCACATCGCACCTACTTTATTGCATTGGTTACCAATCGAACAGCACATCAAATTAAACATTTCATGTTCTGTTTTCCAGTGTGGACAAGGTTCTTCCCCTGTATTTCATGCTTCATTTTAATAGTCAACGTATACAAAACGTGTTAGATTAATTTGGTCAGCAGACTCTGGTTTGCCTTTGGTCACTGCATGTAGTAAGTCTTGGGGGAGAGCTAGCCCGACAAGACACTGCGACAATGACCCATACATTTTCATTGAGACACCCCTTGTAACAGCAGCAAAACATCAGAAAGTTCTACACTCTACCTCTTATTTTATGTTTTGCTCACATGTTATCAATTGCTTGGACTCAAATGTGGCATTTCAATCTGTAGCGAGCCATTAGTGCAATTTAGAGCTACATAAAGTCTCTACTTGCATCTAGAATAATGAAAATGATCTCAAATCAGTGTACAAAGCCAAAGGAGGGGTAACAAAGTTTCATACCAGCTCATGAGGTGGAGTAAGGATTTCAGGAAATTTTGTCAAAAATTTAAGAAAATGAGAACTCTTGGATGGATTTTCAAATTGCATTAATTAATACCCCTTTCAGTAACCCTCTTGGTTCAGACCAGGAGCGGACCAAGCCGAAAATTTTGAGTTTATGAATGGGTGGGGGCCAAGAATTTATGAACAATAGCAGCGCCAGGCGCGGGCCAAAATTCCTAGTCACGGTCAAAGGTCACAGCTTACGCTGCTCAGCTCACAAGCGCGCGGCATACACATCAAATATTGCACGAAAATGCACTTCCACTCTGTTCATGAGGTGTTCAGTTAATACCATGGCAGTTATATCCGTTACTTGACCGAGTTTATGAATGGGTCATCGTAAAAGAGCGCGGCTCTGATATAGTAACTGAACGCAATTTTTCATGCTTGGCGAGGGCTAATTTTGTAGCTCGGACCAGGAGCGGGCCAAAAATGCACGAGTTACTGAAAACGGTATTCAATTTTCACAGTCTTTGTATTCTCTGTGTTGAAGGAATGTTATTTTGTGTCAGATCCATTATAGATGTGATTAGTGTACATCCTTTCAATCTAAAGAAAACATGGAGAGATAAATTTCTCGTAATAATGCATCATTGTTTGTCTTTCGTTGCAGATGGAGACCAACTTGTATTTGTTCCATTGATCTCCTGTATTGTATTTGTCAAAAATTTCCTCGTGATGGACTTGGCACGTCCCAGTTTAATGTGAAAGATCATTGAAAATACTATTTGCTGCTTTATTGATTATTAACCTTGTCAAGATGAATCCCCAATGTGCTCCAGCCGGGTTGGTGGAAAATGGTTGCAAGCAACGAAATCAAACAGTCTTCAACTGGTTCATAAATGTAGGAAGTTCCAGTGTCTGCTGAGTTTACAACTTGCACCCAGCATTTAATAGCAACTACCATAATTGCACACTCATTATCAAGTATCACAATTACAAATGGCAATAATGTGTGAAATACTCTGCAGAAGAATAACAGGAAAATTACATTCTGCACTAAATGCACAGCTCTGTCTGAAATGGAATTGGTCAATGCATGGACCTACTACACATGGACGTTCATCGCTCGTTAATAAATTCATGCACCTGTTGCTCTAAAAGTTGCACAAAAGCATTTTGAACATGCTTTCCTGCTTTGATCTCATTAATCACCGCCGACAGCCAACCTGGATAACATCAAGACGACGCTTTGAGAAATCTAAAAAGTACATGCGCAGAAGATAGTAATTCTCTTAAATCAAGAAAAATGCATGTGCAGTTGTAGTGTACATTGTGAAATTATCGCTCAAGTAATTTCATTTGCGAAATGCGCGTACTTTACAAGAGAAAGCAATTATTTTGGCAGGTTGGATGTGATTTGTAATCTAATTTTTCCCATTTTTGGCGCATTGTTCCACAGTAAACATGGACAGTAACCGTAGATATCGTACATGTCCTGTCATTAAGCCATGTTACATGCTTGTCCATACGTGTCCACTTCAGTAATATTCAATTTTGTGACAGGAAAACTGTCATGTTTTCGGGTTTGCTACTCCCTTTCATCGGTGTTTATTCAAAGGAAGTTGAGTCTGAAAAGGCACCTCAGCAAAATAAGACCGCAACGAGGGGAATGGTTCTTTTGTCAGTGACGATTCACGATTGCACAATTGTCATTTTCCAAGCACCTGAATGTACTCATTAAGATGCACATAATCAGGTGGCGGCGGTGATGATGGGATCAAAGAAAGACATTCGTTAACTAGTCCATGTGTGTAGTAGGTCCATGGTCAATGTGTGTCTTTTGGTATACTTGTAGTCTGAAAATAGGATCTGAAATATGGCAAGAGAAGGGCGCCCTCTATCATGACAGGCAGTCTTATTCCAGGAGCCAAAGTTTTGCATAGTGTCTGTAATGAGAAGTGATAATACTCACAACATGCAATCAAATTGCAGCACCCATGCCTGGACAGAATACTGGACTGGACAAAGGTCATCCAATACGTGTGACATGATTAGTCTCTCACGGTCTGTAAATAATCCCCATTAGCAGCAAAGAAGGGTTCACAATTAGTTTCACTTTGCTAGCTTCAAATGGTAGTTCTTCCAGTAGGTTTACCACTTGGTTATAAATCACTTATAGATGAATAATTCTCCATGGATACAGGTTGTACAATGTACATATTTGTTATCAAATACAGCACACCCCGCCCCCCCCCCCAAAAAAAAAGTTTTTGTGATAAAAAAAGAAAGAGATGGGGCTCGCACTGGTCCAATTTATCTACAGGTGTGGGACCTATAAAATGATTCCAAAGATCTAGAGGGCTAGCTGTTTGTGACTAATGGAAAAATATCGTTCTTGTATTTCAAATCTGCAAGTGCAAAGACAATCTTCTTGTCCACTGTCTTCCCTTTTACAGAAGTTCTTTCCACCACCTGGAAAATGTCTTCGTCCTTCCAAATGCTGATCAGAGAGAAAATCTCTTAATTCCAATGTACTACTGTGTCGTACTCCTTTTTAGCCTTAGCCACAATTTATTGAAATAAACAGAGAAACACTACAAAATCTGTCTATAAAAGTTTGAAAATTTCGGTCGCGATCAGGATTGCAACCCAAATTTATATCTAACCCGTTGAGGACGGTTTGATTTTTGCTACAACATGCATTTCTCACAGACACCTGCCCAAGTACACTCGGGACTCATCCTCAATGGGTTGATAGATATTAAACATGTTACTGGTTCAATGCAATGAGAGCAGTACTATGGATGCCTAAAAGGTCTATTGCAAGTCATCAAAACATTGTCGGTGCCGAGGTCAGTTTCCATAGTGGAATGTTCATCCCCTGGATCAGGTCCACCATGCCACTTCCTGGCCCACTTCCTGTGTGGAATCCCCCAGGACTACCCCAGCTGTCAAAGGGCACCCTGTGGTGAGCTCAGCTGGGAACTCAAGCTACGAGTCTGGGTGAATCCGTGCAGACACAATTATTGGTCTAGCGCCCTCTCGTGATAGATTCACACAAGTGACCACGAAATGAGAATGCCAGGGAAGAACAGTCCGCTATTAGATCAAGCTACGCCTCAGGAAGCAAGTCAGTCTGGTTCAGGTTGTCACTGGGGATAGAACTCTTGGATAGTACCTCCTGTCTGGCTTAAAGACGCGTGAGATTTTGTGGAAAGAGGCCCTTTGCGTCCCCTTCTTATGTCTGGAATCGCGAATCCAACTGGTCCGAAAGTGCTAGTCCCTCTGGAGATTGGAGTATTTTAAGAGGATTTATCTCTGGCCATGTTTGACACGTCGTTTTCGTCCTCGTCAGATCTCACTCTCTATCCGGGTAAGATTGTCTCGAGTTTGTTGGGGAAGATGTTTGGAGTACCGTTATCATTCCTCTCTAAGAAGTGGTCTCTGCATTTGTTTAGAACGCAAAGCCTAATAACTCATCAGGCTTGTGTTGAAGCTTGTCTTCAAAAGAATTGTCAACTAGTCAATGTAAAGAAGTTCTTTCCTTAAAAAAAAACAGCAACATTAAAAAAAACACTTTTAAAGTGACTGCATCAACAACTTTTTTTTTTTAATGTCATCATCTGAAACAATCTGAAACAAAAGAATAGCATCTGATTCTGACAAGGATTTTGAAAAAGCCCAATATATGTTATAGGCTAGTGGAATAAAATGTCTACTAAATCATTGCCCACTACTTTTATACTGCTGTAAAGGCAACTTACATGTAACTTGATTTTTTGAATTATATTCAACCTCTCTCTGAATACTGCAATCTCTGACCCAGAATTCTTATGCTTCCACAGCTCTTACAGTTGTAGGGGCTTGTTCTGTAAAGTGGGTAGATAGTACCTGTAGATGTCTTTTAAGGGTTGGAAACTAGCCCTTTTTTTGACTTGCCATTGATTGGTTTCTTTGAAGTTATGTGAATACTGTGGGAGAATATGTCTACTCTCAGTACTGCCCTGCTCTCAAGATCACTTTTTAGTGTGGTTTTGTACAACCGTTGTAGTTCAAGCAAATGGAAGAGGTCAGATGCTGTGATTGCTTTTAAGATGTCACAACTTGCGGACACGGTGATGGTTATTCTTGTCAGTATATAATGATTTGCATTTCGGTGATTAATTATATAATTTTTCAATGCATTGGGTTTAAGGAATTTCAGAAAATTAAAAAACATTACTTTGACCATGAGTTTGTTTTGTTTTTTCCTTTGTAAGGAGAAACATTTGTCGGGGCTAATTATGTACTGATTGTAAGTTCTCATTAAAGATTTGAAAGAAATAAAAATAAGAATAAATGTTACTGGGTCACAGAATTACTCATTAACTGCTGTACATTGTGTAGATCAATAGTATATGGACACCTTTGCTCAGCGATACAAATTGAAATATGGAAAAAGAGGAAAAAGGGGAAAGAGGAAAAAGATTTATGATGAAGAGTAAGAGTCGATTTTTAGTTTAAACACTTGGGGTTTAAACATAAAATCAGTGCTACATGTGTGCTCGTCTCTGCAGATGAATAAACTGTATGCTATTACCTGAAACATAGCATTGGTTCATTTCACATTGCTGATGACTCCTACAAGTTTTGAATGCTTCATTCTAACAACCTTGGTACATGTTAGTGTCTCTTACTTGATATCTATTGATCCGTTTGACACGATTAAGTGTCACAGATTCTGTGGTGACATATTGTATCGAGAGTGAAGATGGGAAAACAATGTATTTTTGTGCAGTGGGACACCTGTGTATCAGTCTGTAGGTATCGATTGCCATGGCATTTCGCAACGCTACACACTGGCACTGGTCCGGCGGTCCCTGACCAGTAAATATCATTGTCGGACGCCAGCAACTTCTTTATGACTGCACCAGTAAACAATGGAAAAACTGGATATCTACTGGTCCGACAGACAGGTCGGAACAGTATTAGAAAAAATGTTTTAGTGTGCACTCCTGTATTTCAGTAGTGAGAATGGTTCCAATGGATCACCGTAGGATTCAATACCACAGTAATTCAAATGTGAATGAACCCATTAGGGTCATTGGTTGTACCCATGGATGGCATACAGTGTCGGAGAGGGGGACACCTAATGCCGGTGGGACCAACTGATTCATACCTGGCCAATCCGCTGTTCTTAAACATGTGAGCATCACCCAAAATCCAGATCGCTTCAGCCGTAGCCTGTGGCAGACTTTCTAAAATTAGTCACCCTTTATTGAATTAGCATTAATTTTTACTGCTTATGATCCACGAGCCTATTTATGTTCTGGAAGTATTTAAAGTTATTTAAAGTGTCCAGTCAATATAGGAAATGTATGAACACAAACAAGTGTCACAGGTGTTAATACACACCCTTACTTATCCAAGCTTTTTGACTGCTGTCATTCAATTAGTCCTAAGCTCACATGTCATGACACAGGATACAAAGTGATATGAACTAATGACAATATTAAAATAGTTCATCCCTCATCTTCATGTCATTACATTTTTTTTTTCATACCAAATAAAAACAAACCCAACACCTTTTACACGCAGCATCATAACTGTAGTAATCATCGATGCATTTTGCATGGAATCCCAAACGTGCGCCCTCCCTCCCGCCCCCTTACCCAAGGAAAGAAATTAATGAAAATGAAAGGTTGCTGGAAAGTTGACTTCTTGCTCTAATTTTCTAATTTCATATGTATCTTTCAGAAAGATGTAGACATGTTTATTTGAATAACGTGGTACTTGAACTTGCAGCTATTGTGGATGTATTATGGCAAATGCATTTGGACTCTATCCAGAGCACAGAGATTGTGGTGCTGGACAGTAAAGGAATTCTCTAACATGGAGGGGAAAGGGTACATGGGGATATTTCCTGATGGGAATTGATACTAGTCCTGGGGACCGTTTCATGAAACTGTTAAAAGCCACTGAAATCCTTGCATCTGATTGGCTGATAGCAAATTTGTCAGTGAAAACCTCCGACGAACTCGTTGATGAAACGCCCCCCTGAACTGGTTCTCAGGCTGGACTTGGGAAGGTAAATTTCTTGCAAAAGCACAAAATAAGATCAACTACCTTACTGACAGCCCTGCTTGTATAAGGTCACTCGTAAAAACCAGAAGTACTGGAGAAAGTCGCGTTCACTCAAGTTGACTCACGGTAGTCGGCAGTGTTGAAACAGTATGAGCCTGACACATTGTACCATACATGTTACCATTGCGTGCCCAGGAGATCGACACGAATGCATGTGATTCAAGGAAGGGGTGACTGAGGTAATGACGTGAAGGTACATATGTGAGGTACGTGTTATACTTACAGGCCTCGCCAGCATTTGCGTTGTTCTCCAGGGCACATCTTCCTTGAATGGCGTGCATTGGCATCATTCTCCCGGGCTTTTAATACAACAATGCATATCAGTGAGTCTGTGCAATTTCCTTTCATTGATACCACCTGTGAATATCTTGTCTTCCCCATCTGCAGGTGAGATCATCATCAGCCACACCCCAAATGTCCTTAAGTTTGACTCCTACAATGGACTCAACAGGGGCATCTCGGGATCCCTATTCTGTACAAACTTCAAAATCAGCTTTGTCACCGCCAACAGACCTGCACAGCATGTGGTAAGTAGCAGTAATATGACGACTAATAATGATGAAATAGAGCATTCACGCTGCCGTCAAAGACCACATATAGATTTTTCCCATCCCAGTATTTTCTGAGAAGTTGCTATGTAAGTAGTGGTACGTCAGTGAAAAAAGGGAATCGAAAAACCCTCCTCAGAAGTGGAGTTTCTTATGGCTGTCAGTCAAGTAGTTAAGAGACATAACATTCAGTTCAACTCAGTTCATTTCAGTTTTATTTCTGCATTCCATTTTCAATGCAGTGGAACAATATATAACAAGGAGTTGTCGTATGAATTATCTAGATCAAAGCGTACATGTATGCATATTATAGGTGATATAACTGTTGTACAATCTAGTATGATACTACTGTAGTGTAATACTGGGAATTGTACAGTAGGACTGTAGTACAAATATTAGGAAAAGTAAATTAATCATACTATCAAAGACATTATAGGGTAGCCTAGTTCCAAGGATGTTTGCAGCTTTGCAAACCTACATTTTGATTGCTGTGCCAAAGCATTCATCGGTCATTAGCAGGGGCAGTTATTTCAGTAGAGCAGTCGTGCTGGTCAGTACCTGTTGCAAGTTGGCTATGTACACTGTCAATCAGCTTTAACCCATTGAGGACGGGCTGATTTTGCTACAACATGCATTTACCATAGACACCAGCCCGAGTATACTCAGGACTAGTCTTCAACAGGTTGAATTTACATCTGAATGCAGTCTAGGCCTTTCTTCTCCAACAAGCATCCTTGAAGTAATCCAACATTCCTTTTCATTGTTTAAGAGAATTGAGATAAAACATACACATACCAGAGATCCCTTAACACTAATGCTGATTAAATATTTACAGAACATTTGGTATGTGGCATGGTCTTAAAACTCCCAGAACAAGTAGATACAATTGTATGAGACTTTAGATGAGGAGTCTGCACCTAGCACAACAGTTAGTCTCTGATCTGGATAGTACGAATATCAGGATTATATTGTAGGACACAAACTTAAATGTGATGCTAATGGCAAACTAGCATCTGGAGACCACTCCAGGTTCACATTTCATTAAAAATGTTAGGATAGTCAGTTTGGCTGGAGTAGCAACTTCCTGTAGCAACAGCTTATCAGGAAGCTGGATTGTTGTTGTTACCATGATGTTTGCCACTCCAGTAAGAGTTGCTATCATAGCATATCATGTGATTGGTCATGTTGTCTTGTGTTTTTCATAGTTCTAGGTAAGGATATAATACATAAAGTACAGTATCTTAAAATACCAGTTTTCACAATAAAGCTGTTCTTAATGGTCTGTATTGCCCATTTCTCTTAGATGTAAAATTAGCAGACTGGAAGGTAGGCTACTTATGGTATAAGGAAGATAGGGAAAATTACAGAAGTTGCCTTTGCAAAGCTTGTCCAGAACATCTCAGAAGTATGCTAAACTCTCAGGAGAAGGACCCAAGCACACAAACGGACAGACATAGGATTCACTGGGATCAGTTCAGTAGCTCATACTGTAACAGTAGGATTTGGCTTCAGATTAAAATGGGGAAAATCAAGTTTTGCTCTCCTGTTCACACCATAGAAAGTCTCCTGTTCACACCGTAGAAAGTCTCCTGTTCACACCTGTGTAAGTCTGTTGCAGAACACTATTCCTTTAACCTGATCAGTCCCAATGCCTCAAAGTGCCTATTGGTATTTTCTACAAATAGGACATCAGTAATACAGGCAGAGTTAACCTGGCACACCTTGTCAGTGCCTATACTTTGGGAATCAGTGAAGGCTTTGTTGTTGTTGTTGTTGTTATTTGAATTTATTTGGCGTTTATCATTCCTCAAGGAATATTTACGCTTAGCAAGATCTAGTGTAGTCTCCATTCCAGACCTGTCTGTTCCGTTAAGGGGGCCCTACATGAAGGTACACGTGCAATGCCTTTATACTGCTCAGCATGGACGCAGCCTCAACTCAAAGTTTGTCTATATTCAAATAAATACAAGGGCTATGCCCAATGATTTTGTGATGCAAAAAAAAGCCTGTAACTGGTAGTCATGATTGTTGAATAAAAAGAGAAATCAATTTATATAAAGATGGATAGATTTAATCATGATTAAAGTATATCAGCCTACAGAGAGATGTTCAATCTGTTCATACTCTATAAAAGAGGTTTATGGGATTCTAACCTAGGACATAGATGAATTCATATTGATCAAGTATTAAATGCTTATACTGCAGTTGTCATTAGATGCATGGAAAGTGAATACTCGCTCAGGAAAAAGACCCCCACTGTGAATTCATGATCACTACGTAATATTGAAACATAGAGTTGTAATCATGGATAGGAGATCTCCATAACATAGCATAAGTCTTGGAGTAGAAATGCTTCTCTTGTTCTGAACTCAGTATGAGAACATGACAAGGAGATGCCCAAGCTTTAGTACCTCTAGAGAGTAAAACAAGGCAAAACATAATTCATGATAAATGAAACCTGTGTTCAAGTCCTACAGTTGATAATGGCCTCATACAGAAGCCTAAGCCCTTCGAAATATGGTTTTCTTTTGCACATTAAAAATTAGTTTCTCTTTCAGTGTGTATACTGCCATACTGTGATAATGATGCAACTCCCTGAGTACATTTGGCCCACCAATAGATTGGAGCCTTTACTAAAGTGGCATAGGAAATAGTTTGAGACAACGTGTGAAAAGGTTCCTCTGTCTTCAACCCAGCAATTTCCATAAAACACAGTTCTGTGGTTTGCTGTTACATTTGTATTATACATTTTTATCACAAATTGCTATTTATTGAGAGTGCCTCATAAGTTAGAAATCAAATGATTGTCGTTTCAGTTGAGGAATTTACAAAAGCCTTTGACTTTGCTAGATCTGCAATTGATAATTGATAACTTGGCAACACATTTTAGCAGATTTGATTTACCATGTCTGTTTCAGAGTGCCATATATTTGAAGGAATTTCCTTATTGTTTTATACAGATTTGTTGAATTAACCAGTTTCTCTATTTATAGGTTTGTACAGCATTTGTATGAAGTGATATTTGGAAGTGCCAATTTGACGATTTGAAGATGATATCTTCTGTATTCAAAACAACAACAACAACAAAAAGGCCAAACCAAAGCAAAACAAATCAAAACAAAACAAATATCAGGAACTGATATGGCAGAGCTGTGCTTTTACTACAAACAATATTTGAAGAAGACTGTGGTTCAAGTTTTCATGCCATGACTCAGGTCATCGCACATAGCCTCAGCCAATCTTGATGGTGCCAAGAAAGCTACAGGTCACAATGACTCAAGCCCCTAAAACAGAGACCTTATATGATGAAGATATCTATTAACACTGTATGTACTTTTAGCCTGAAGTGGAATGATGAGTACTGCATTCTTTGGAAAACAGTCAAAGAGTGTTTATGTGACATTATGTATGGTACACATTCATATCTTTTTATGTCATACACATACGTCATAGGAAGTAAAAGAGTGATCTCTTTTTTTTATAGTTTTACTCATTAAAGCTGAGATACATCTCTGTGTAATGCCAATTCAGTTTTCTTCTACACTATATTTATCAATTTGATTGAAAATGGCAATGCTGAGCATAGTGAAGATTATTGTAATGATCAATCTGACTGTAATATGTATACAGCTCTGTAGTTTTGATATTGATGAAAATAATTCAGATATAATTATGATGAGAATAGTGATTGTAATCATCACCACCATCATCATTATAATGATAGTCATGATGATGATCATAGTAGTGACAACATACAACATGTAGAGTAATCAGAATTGATCTAATTGATGTCATCATACAACTGTATACGCCAAATATTTCGCGAGGTTTTTATTTTCGCGAATTTTGTGAGGCAGGTGCTATTCGCGAAATTAAAGACATGCGAAAATATTAAATCTGATCCCAATGGATGTGACGTACGCATGTACATTTCTCCGTTCAATACAAGACTCCATGATCGCGAATTTAACCACTCGCGAAATCGTCAGGAATTCCCGATTCACGAAAATTTAGACTCGTGAAATATATGGCGTATACAGTATTGTATAAAAGAGATGTCATGAACATGCCTTGCAGGACAAACATGTGGTCATCGAACCCTTTGTGGATGAATTGTCTGTGTCGTGTGTCACTCAAGGGAATACATGGACCTCAACTGACTGAAAACAAAGTTACCACATCACTTCGCATTTGATTAGACTTCCTCAAAGTAGGGTTCACCTCATGTCAAATTTCCTTCTTTCCAAACTGCTCTAAAGAGGATGACTGTACTCCTGTTACTGATTGCTTTGAAATGAGACATTCTCCCTGAGACAATGTTGAATGATGTTCGGGTACACTTTCAGTTTTCGTAGACACCCGGGAATTATTTGCAGATGGATGCGTAGAAAAACTCAAAGAAATTTTTTTTGGGTGTAGAGCATTAACCTCATGATCTCATCATTTCATTCGATTTCTGCCCTAGCAGGTGTTTTTCTTGTGAGTTTCTGCTGTGCTTGAAGGTGTATTTTAAGACACACATTAATTATGTAAATCATTTTGAGGTCATGCAGATTACATTTAACACAAAGTTTTCTCCTCGATAAAAATGATAATATCAGCCATGAAAATTAACAGTGTGTACAAGGTAGTGATTCAAAAAAGAGACTCTTTACAGAATAAATAGTCTTCGTTATAGAGTTGGATTGGAAGATGAATTGAAAAGGAAAGGTCCGTCAAAGTAGCTGATGTAATACTTTGTGTAATACCAAAGCAGCATTTAGTGTATTCTATAGTTGTAAATTCACATTTCGTGTAACATCATGTGGCATCATGTGTTCTCTGTCAGTGAGCATATGTAAAAGTTGTTCAAAGCATTTACGAGAGAGTTATAAGAAAACATTCAGTATGTTTGTAATGATCACACATGGGGAAATGAAATGTCATCTGAGAGATCTGTGTGCAGCATATAAAATGTAGAGTTCTTGTAACATTAATCTCTTCATTGCAATAAATGTTGTGAACGCCTTTGCTTTATATTCTGCAAAGGGTGCATGAAGTGGTGAATTTGGTTGACTGGAGATTGATGAAATCCTGGCATTGTCTCTGTTTTCAATTGCAGATTGAGTTGGATCACAGGAATCATTTATTCAAGGAAAATGACATCCCTCTCACAGCTGTCAGCCAAATCTTCCAAGGTTTGTTGGTTCTCTGGCTCCATCTATCCCTCCCTCTCTCTCTTCTCTTTATCTATCTGTCTATCTCTCTCTATTTTTTCTATCTATATCTCTTTTAATCTTTCTGTGTCTTTCTCTATCTTTCTGTCTTTCTGTCTTGATCTATTTGTCTTTCATTTTCAGTCTGTGTGTTTCTGTTTTTCTCTGTATGTCTATCTCTCTCTTCATCTTTATATCTCTATCTTTCTGTCTTTCTGTCGTGATCTTTCTCTCTTTCATTTTTAGTCTGTGTGTCTCTATCTTTCTCTGTATGTCTATCTCTCTTGGTCTTTCTATCTCTATCTTTCTCTGTATGTCTATCTCTCTTGGTCTTTCTATCTCTATCTTTCTCTATATGTCTATGTCTATCTCTCTCTTGATCTTTCTATCTCCATCTTTCTCTGTATGTCTATGTCTATCTCTCTCTTGATCTTTCTATCTCCATATTTCTCTATATGTCTATCTCTCTCTTGATCTTTCTATCTCCATCTTTCTCTATATGTCTATATCTCTCGATCTTTCTATCTCTATCTTTCTCTCTATCTCTCTCTCTCTCTCTCTTGATCTTTCTATCTCCATCTTTCTCTATATGTCTATGTCTATCTCTCTCTTGATCTTTCTATCTCCATCTTTCTGTATATGTATATCTCTCTCTTGATCTTTCTATCTCCATCTTTCGCTATATGTCTATCTCTCTCTTGATCTTTCTATCTCTAGTGTTCTCTATATGTCTATCTCTCTCTTGATCTTTCTTTCTGTATCTTTCTCTATATGTCTGTCTCTCTCTTGATCTTTCTATCTCCATCTTTCTCTATATGTCTATACCTCTCTTGATCTTTCTATCTCTATCTTTCTCTATATATGTCTATCTCTCTCGATCTTTCTATCTCTATCTTTCTCTATATATGTCTATCTCTCTCTTGATCTTTCTATCTCTATCTTTCTCTGTTTCTCTCTCTTTATCTTTTTCTCTTTCTCTATCTTTCTCAATCCATCTGTCTGTATGTCTCTATATTTCTCTATATGCCCATATCTTTCTTTTCATCTTTTTATCTTTCTCTTTCTCTGTCTGTCTGTCTGTGTGTCTCCATCGTCTATCTCTACATTTCTATGTGTCTCTATCTTTCTGGATAAAATCTTTCTCTTTCTCTCTTGTTTTTAATCTCTCTGTCTATGTCTATCTTTCCATATTTATCTTTCTCTCTTTCCCTGTCTGTATGTCTCTTTCTCTATCTGTTTATCTCTCTCATTATATTTCTTTTTTTTCCATTTTTCTGTCTGTTTTATTGGTCTGTCTCTTCGCATGTCACTTAACATGTTCTTAATTCGCTCGTCACTGATACGGCTGATCGTGTGTCGACCGTCTATTCTTGGAACAAAGACCTGCTCCGATTGTTATCATGGCAGTGCACTATTCAGTAGCAGGAGTGCGCATCAATTTGTGCATTTCACATGAACAAGGCAAATATGGATGGAGGTTTGCAGTGAAAAGAAGACAGATTTTATGCCCTGCATGACTCATGGGTAGTGTCCATCATAGGTAATAGAATGGACCCATTGTTGCATATAAATGAATAAAAACATGGAAAGTTAAAAAAAATGATCTTCTTTAATAGAGGATTGCAGTCTTCATGATCAAAGATAGTTTCTTTCAGGGCTTATCTAAAGACAGGATATCCTGTCAGTCCCTTTTTTTGTCCAACTTTATTTTGAGCACTTACAAAATGGACAAGAAATTAAAAAAAATGTTATAAATATGAGATTGCATTTGAACAGTGCATTATGCATACAGATTTGCCACTGAGCGGGACACCTGCTGCAACCCTATGACAGGTCAAAAGTTAATGATAGTCTGCACTATAAAAGAAGTGTTATATAAACACATTTCTATTCATGGCTGACTCATCCATCAATTTCATGCTTCACAGAGTTTCGGTCATTTTGCCTCTGACGAAGATTCTGCTAGGATCGAAAGCTCAGGCCCCTTTTGACTTCAGAGTTGTGATCATTCATTTTTAAGACTCTGCGATGATAATATGTCATAAAGCTAGAGCAATCCATTACTTTTTTCATTTCAATCCATAGATATTGTGATTAATCCCCATAAGACTGTCACAGTGCTTCCAATTTTGTACTGCGAGGGGAATGCACCCTCTAGTAAGCATGGGTGGGGCAGAGTTTAGAATGATAGCTTGATGAAGTCACATATCATTTATACATGTATGAATTCCTTGGAATTATAGTTGACACTGTCAGTCATTTACCTCCCATCTACAGTTCTGTATCTTCCAATGATGTTAAACAGAAATTTCTTCTCCAAACCACGCAGTGGCACACAAGAAATTCTGACACTAGAAGGAATGAAAGTACAATCAGATTGGTCATTTTTGTTGTTTACCAGACTTGTGTCAGTCACAATCACATATTACATAAGATGTTTTTGGTTGCACAGAGATATGGCATCAGGTTATAACAATCAAGGAGAATCACCTCTAAAAGTTTAATATCAGTCAGTATATAGTCCTCTCAGCACTGAAAAAAAATGATCAAAGAGACTGTGTACAGAAGAAGTTGTAACGATAGGAGATTTGGATAGTGGAGGGACCTACAGTGAAGATGGCTGCAAGTCTTTTGTTTCTCTTTGTCATTGAAATGCCATAAACTGCGATGGTTTCGCACCATAAATGCTGACACATGCATCCATCCCTCCAAAGGATGCTTGATAAATTTCCATTAATGACGAAGTTGCCCAACGAAACAGAGAGAGATGGGTGGTTAGACTTGGCAACCCTTTGTGCTGACGTACGACAGAGGTATACTAGATAGTTTTATCTTTTGATCACTATCAAACACCTAGCAGGAAGGGAAACCTTTTCGTTCAATGATGATAGGGAAAAAATTCCCTCTCACTTTCACTGTGTGAAGTATAAAAAGAGCTGAGTGCACTTTCATGCAGATAAGAGCAATTTAAAGTGGCCTGTGTTTGTAGGGGGGCTTTAGTGTAAGGTGGTGTTAACTCTCATGCTCAGCAGATGTACAGGCCTGTTTACTCCAATGAAGTGCTCACCAAAATGTCAATATTTGTTCCAACCTGTGTCTGCAAATTGTCGGAAATGATAAGGTCATCAACACACAACACTCCCATTAGCTTTCCAGCAGAAAATTTTATGATTATCAAAAACAATGACATCATAATTTTTTATATGTATCTGTATTTTGGTACAGCTCTGTTTCATGATTTCATTATCTAAATTTGTTCAGTGCCTGATGTATGTAAGGTGAATTTTACAGTGCAAAAGATGTGTATACTGTGCCCTTTATAACTGATGTATTATTCTTGTCATTGCTTTCTTGAAAGTTACAGTTATTATCATCATCATTATTTTCAGTATCATTATCATTATTATCATTGTTATCATGGTCATAATCATCATCATTGTCATCATCATTATCATAATTATTATTATCATGCATTATCATGATTATCATTACACCCCAATGTATAACTTTCTTATGTCATGATATTCTTGTTTAATCTTCTCTCTCTCTCTTCTCTCCTGGAGAGTAGTCAGTTCAGGTAAGAAGAGACAGATGCTTCCGGGCTCGGGGTGGTCCAGTAACACCAAGCTGATCGAGATCCGGTGCAAGAATTTCAAGGTCCACATGTACAGCTTCAAGTTTGCCCCCAGGAGTTCAATCAAGACGGTAAGGAGAAGACAAGATGGAGACGAGATGAGCTGAACTTTGACCTTTACAGCGTTCAATTTCCTATCTCCTGTCGAATTACCTTTGATAGTAATAGGGGGAGTCTTCCTTACAGATAGAATATTGTTGAATAGAACCAGAAAAATGAGAGGAACAGGGTAGTGAAAGTTTGACCAACTTTGGATTAAAGATGGGAAAGCATTTATGTTTGAAATTGACAACTCTGTGATGTAAACTGTAGCATATGAGCTCACCTCTCATTTGCCCTATGTATAAAATTCCAATCTCCTTTTATACTATTATTGATTATGGAATATATATATATATATATATATATATATATATATATATATATATATATATTTTTTTTTTTTTTTTTTTTTTTTTAAAGCAGGGGATGAGTAGAAAATTATTTACAATGATTGTATTGAGGGTGCATGTAATATTTGAAGTTTTCTTTTCAATGGGAAAAGGAAATATCCTATTTTATACTATAGATCAAAATGGTAGGTGAGCTCATTCATAAGTGACATCACAGAATTGCCAATTTGAGTTAGATTGACCACGACTTAAAAAAAAAATCACAACTTTCATTAGTTTTGATCAGAATTTCCCCAAACTTTCATTGTCTTGTTCATCTAATTTTTCCAGCTTCTGTACACAGAAACTAATTCTTAAGGTGGACTTACCCTTTCATCAGCTGTAGAACTTGTTTTATGCAAGATGCAACTCATGATGGTTGAAGATGTTGTAGACACATTATCAAAATTTCACTCAAACAGAGGCCTGACCACCCCATGGTTTGAAATGGTTTTGACTGTATTTAGGACAAGCATTGTCTCCTTGCCATTTGTCTATCTGACAAAGGAACAGAGTGTACCATCCAGGCCCTAAAATTTACCCCTACATAGCCATAACTAGAACAATTTGCTTTCACACTACGGAGACACTGCCCCAAAGGACTGTTAGCATCCCCCTCCCACCCACCACCCCCGTGCTGGACAATAATGATTGCATGCATGGGGTCATTTCTTCGGACACTTGTATGACAGGATAATTGATGTGAGGTTGGTCATCGTGTGTCAAAGAGGGAAGTTGTTCTTTCCAACTGTGTCGGACAGTTTCCTCTTTGCTGAGATCCAGGTGTTCATTATGCCACCATGCCTTTCCTAAAATTTGAGAGATACAAAGACGAAACTTTGTGGGCTCCCTTGTTTCTGCTGATCACATTGGCCCAACCCATGGCACCTAGTAGCACCCATTAGCCCACTAGGTGCTGTGGACTGATAGTTGACAGTGGCGGATCCAGGCAGGGGCGCACTGGGCGCACACCGCCCCTTGATTTTTTGTTAGAACAAAGGAAATTTTCTAAAAAGGGGGGGCGCATGCCCCCCCCCCCCTAATTTTGTACAGGCGTCTCCCCTTTACGGAACTCCTGGATCTGCCCCTGGTTGATGTGGTCCCCCCTGGTCAGTGTGGGGCACTGGTTGCAGTGGTTTTCATCTACAAAAGCAGACTCGCAGTATACTCTGTTGACAGTTTTCACAACAGGGTTCCCTTTTTTTGGCCAGTGAGACATGGTCACCTGGCGTGGATTCAGTATAGCTGAGTAGAGATTATGGCCCGTCAGTGCAAGAGGGTATGAGCAAGTCCACACGGAGCGGTGATTCAGGAGTTCCATCTAACACATGAATATGTACGCCGTTGGGGACGGCGGGACGGATCAGCGCATAGAGTCTAATCGTGATCCCAATTTCCTTTCCCAGAAGTAGCATATCCCTCTGGAATAAGCTCCCATAGGACCGAAGCCTCTGTGGTCGCGGTGATAACTAGTACACTCTGACCAGTAGTCACCCCTCACCACTGACCTCAAGAAACCTTTGGTCAGTCAGTATTCCTCACAAGGGGATGTCCGATCCCTGCTGGCAGTCCGATCTCTGTGGGCAGAATGTCCCTCCAGGAGAGGTATGTACCGTCCTTCATAGTGTGATATGTGCAACAGCGCAGTAAGTCCACTTTAATCCTCAGTAATTCCCCCTGGTTTAGTAATGTGCTTCGTTGAGACAGTAATGGGGGTATTCAGGAAGTGTCTTGTTTCATTTCTTCAGATTACAGTTTCTGTGATGTTGTCTTCAGCCCTTTCCTTCACCAAGACCCACAATGCAATGCTCTGCATGTACTCATCATGGACTGTTAGACACAGCATGTGTGAAATGTTTCAAACTGGAGAGAGTACCATAGTGTGATACCACAGCCATTCATCGCCATGGAAACTGCTTCCAAATAATCTCACCTGGCTTGAACATCTGTGAACACTATTGTTGCTATTCATGCTTGCACCTGGTTTCAACCCAAGCCATAACAAAAGACTGTGATATCATCATTTCAATGCTGTTGTGCTGCACAGTTTTGAACTTTGCAAGCTGTTGTTTTGATCCAAATGTTCCATCATTGAGTTCAGGTAGCTCTCTTTCATCCAATTTCTAATGTCACTGATTCAGGCTTCGACACAAGCAATCCAGCTATCTACTTCTGCTTGCAATTAATGAGATAGTGAAAGAAAGATTTTTTTTTTTTTTTTTTTGGGGGGGGGGTCTATTCCGTGTTTGTTGACTAAAATAGGTTAAACAAAAATTGAAACTTTTAAAGAAAAAGAAAAAAAAGTGGTTCCAAAGGAGAACATATTCAGGAGTAACAAAAATTGAAACAAACTTTTAAAAAAGAAGGAAAAAATGTTGCCAAGGGAGAACATATTCAGGAGTAACAAAAATTGAACAAACTTTAAAAAAAGAAGAAGAAAAAAATGTTGCCAAGGGAGAACATATTCAGGAGTAACAAATGTATTGATTCGATGTAATGAAACAAGAGCAATCGATCACCTAGACTTTTGGCAGAATCAGACTAATATATCAAAAGCTGTGGCCAGGTTTAGGTACAGGTGCATAAGTTATTCAACATGCTCCTCTACATGAACCAGCATGGACTGTCTGAGCCAGGTGATCCTACCATGTGTACAAGATTGTACTCATCAGAGGGTTTCAATACATGGAGTGAAATTAGTGGTAAAAATAACATGGTCAATGGCGTATGTTGCCCATTTTGCCTTGAATGATGAGCAGGGCTTTTTTTTTCCCCAGCTAGTTTTATTTCTTGGTACTGTCAAAGGTAGTCATGGCAAGCACTCCCATCTTTAATGTGAAGCTTCCTCTTTGTTTTGTGATTTTTCTGTAGAAAAGAGATAGCATGTGACATCACAAAGTTTTGTTGCCAAACTTCAAGGTAAAAGTTTGAAGTCATATGTGACAAGAATATTACACATCATATGGGTATTCAAACCTCATGGAACTGTGTTTAACTCCATCCTGATGAGCCATAACATTAGTAGGGATCAGTTTGATGTAGATAGATTATTATTATTATTTTTTTTTTAAATGGAAATTGGTTGTTCTCTCACGATGACAGTAAATCATAAAGTCTCCAAGCGAATTAGCATCTTTGGTATCGTTTGATCCATCAGTCTAATTTTGTCAAATTGTCAGAGTCCAGAATCTGGCCAATTTTGTGAATTTGAGACATTGCATTGGGTGGATCTCTTGCCTCATCCGTGTAATTCGATTACACTCATTCATAGACTGCAAAAAAGAATAAGATTAGCCTTTGATGGACAGCGCAATTTGCTTCCCAAAGTCGGGAGGAACATGACATGCTTCTGCTGCAATTGCAGAAAGTCTGCAGCGGAGGTTGGACCAACTGTTTTCGCCAGTTGGAGGGTAGTAGGAAAGAGATGGGGAATCTAATTTTCGTCTGAGTGACAGCAAATATGCCAAACTGCGCGGTCCGTCCCATCGTTTCAGAGGAGAAAAATTAGGTTTATTTCCTCGCTTAATCCTGCTCTAATCCAGACTTTCAGGCAGGGGCGGGGGTGGGGGGGGGGGGGGGGGGAGCTAGGTGTTGTGGATGACAATTTTCTGAATCCAGAAACTTCTATGGCATTTAGCCTACGCAGTATTTTGATTAACCCATAGACTCCAGTAGATGTGCATCACATTTTTTTTTCCATATTTTAAAAAGTGAATGAGCCATCCTTATAACCCCTGTGTAGTTTGTCAAATGTCATGAATGTTATGACCGTCTGATTGAGACATGCACATTTCCTCCAGGTGACATGGTTAACGCTCAGTGTCATAAGGACTGTTTGATTTACCCCATCAGTCATCAAAAGTTTTTACTTGCCTGGTAAAGTTTTTAATCAAACTCTTCTGATCACAACAATGCTCTTTGATATTCAATGTCATAAATATCATATTGCATTTCGTTCGGGGGGGGGGGGGGGGATATTACCACATAAAACAAAAGCTGAGCCATGATATTTTTAATATTTGTAATGAGCCTACTTACGTGTAGATACATACACTTGTGCATAGACTTTATTTGACCAGTTTCAGAAGACATCTGGAGTGAGTACAATCTTTCTTCTTTTTTTTTCACAGAATATTAATTTTTATTTAACGTGAATGTATTATGATCCTTCACTCTGCTTTCATCCATTCGGAAAGCCTTTGTAGCTGTGCAATGTAGCAAAATCAGTGGTGGAACATGTTACATTTATGAGATACATGTGACCATTAAGTGGTTTGCTTGATTATGACAAGTACAATGTCACCTATTTGAGATGTTTTCTTCGCAGCTCCTTCGTCATCCAGGTCAATCGGTCTTACCCTGGATGTGTCCTACCGAGATGTCATAAAATTTGCTCCGGGGAAGTTTTCATTTGGTCGAAAATAGTAGTTAATCAAGATCACGAGTGTATGCATCAATTAATGTCTGCCCGTAATATCCTTAATGGCTTTGGAGCAAATTACTTGTTTTCACTTCCAGTTTCATGGTTTACTTACATCAACAGAAATAATTTCTAATCATGGCTCATTACTCTTTGTAAATCAATGTGCAAAAAAACATTACTGGTAATTTAGTTTGAACACATACATGTATCAATGTTGGGGAGATTTATGATTGCACAAGAACATCATGTGTATTCATTACTTATACTTTATTTTGAAGCTATTGAAGATGTTTGATATACAGTGTACAGTAATGTGTTGTACATGATTTAAATATTATGTAAATTAAACAGTCATTTCTTTAAGACATAAAACTATGTCAGATTTCTACCTGAAAAAAAATATTGAGAAAAGCATCAAGAATTGATCATATAATGTCATTATTTCATCAAGCATAGGAAAATTCCAAAGTTGGATTTAGGGCCCTGATAAAGGTCAAAGTTTGAAGGTCAAGTTTAGATAAAGATCAAGTGACAGATCATATTTTTTTTACACTCCACATGAAGATCTGTACAGTTACAGATACCCAGAAACAATGTACAGCATGTTGTACGTGAAGGCGTGTTGGTCAACATTAGTGTCAAACGTGACTTTTAGGTTTGACGATGCATAGTGTACACATTTTAGAAGTACAGCTGTAAGTGACTTTGGTGTTGCCAATGAGGTGATTATCGTGTCGGCCTTGAATATTTCTTGCTTGTCATAAAATGGAGTTGCGCAGTGGGCATGACCACAGAAATTTTGACGAAGATGTCTATTACGGCAGATGTATTGTGGAGAGAAAGTGAAACCGAGGAAGGAGGATTAATGGACTGTGTGATCACCATCTGGTGTCCCTCGCTCACTCTCACACCCTGGTGCACTGGCTGGATTCAAAATGCTTCCTGCACTGAAGCCTCTGATGTTTTTTCCCCATACACCAAGCACCACAGCCTGGCAGCTGTTTAGCATATCCACAGGAATTCTGGACCACTCGGCTCCTTTCCTGGTCTCAAGCTTTGATGAAGTAATCTCTTGCCAAGTGGACCCTGTCTTCAGCTCACATTCCCTCCCCCCCCCCCCCCCTCCCCCCCCCCCCCAAAAAAAAAAGAGATAAAAAATAAAGGAATGTGCTGATACAACAATGCAATAAAGAGCAATGTATTTCAAAGAGAATCCTGAACTTCACATCCAATGTGAAATGGGAGGGGGGGGGGGACTCTTGAAAAGTACAATTATGATGTTTTGCAAACTTTTTAGAAATTCCTGATGAGTTTATAGATACCAACTTTATTACAGCTGATACGTACAGTACTAGTACCTCTCTGGTTCCCTAACTACCAAGTTTTAGTCAGGGATGCCAGGCTAGGTTTCAGGCAAAGGCCTGAATTCAGACCCTGGTAGTACTACTATCTAAAGTGCAGGCCCTTGCATGTACGCAGTAGCTTTATATATGTATTTCAGACCCTCTCTGTCATTCTACTTGTAAGTGGCAGCCCCAGATCACTGTTTTAATGCCTCACCCGCTCGATTGTGGTTCTGTAACCACTCCTTAGTAAGTGCCACTTGTACACACTTCATCATGGGCTCAACACTTTTGAGCATCTGTGGAAACATAACAGTGAGATATTTTTATGGCACGCACGTGTGTGTCCAGTTGTAAAGCATTTAGCTGGCACTGGTGACGGATACAGAGTTTTGTGCAGCCGGTCAAGATATTGCTGCTGTTGTTTAAGGGAAATGCTCCTAAAGTTTTTATTTTTGTTTTTTTGTTTTTTCTTTTTCAAGCAGCCATGCGACAAAATGTGTGCTTCCACTTCCCTGGTTTGCTTTTAGCTTCAGCAATTTTACCCATCAAAAAATATCAGAATTTTTCTATATCATCGATTTTTTTTTTTTTTTTTTTTGGGGGGGGGGGGGTACTGTATATGTTTGTTTGTTTTGTATGTTTTGCGAGGTTTTTATTTCCGCGAATTTCGCATAAATATTGACTCTAATGCCGATATGAATGTGACGTACGCATGTACATTTCCCCGTTCAGTACAGGACTCCACGATCGCGAATTTAACCACTCGCGAAATTGTCGGGAAGTCCCGATTTGTGAAAATTTAGACTTGCGAAATATATGGCGTATACAGCATATTTGTTTTCTTATTGTCATTATCTGTGAGGACTTTGCAAGTACCTCTCCAATACATTTGTTCCTACCAAATACATTCACATACTTGGAGTCCAGTTTGTTTGCATTACTAGGAGTAGTTTGCTATGGTAGGCGAGCACCAAGAAAGGTTTCAAGTGTCAGGATTAACCTGTGATAAATGCAAGCATCCACAAAATTTTAAAACCTTAATAGGAGTGGACTTTTGAGTTCTTACAGAATGAAAGCGGACAACCTTTATGCATAAATATTATGCATTTTCATATATCTGTAGTTTACTGTACTTGTACATTGTAGGTCCCATGTACTACATGCTAGTTGATTATCACTGCCATATATGCCTACTGTATAAAATTCCTGACTTTTTTTTTCTTTTCAGTAATGTACAGCATTCAATGTAGGGTGCAGTTTGTATTACATTCTACTTTCAATACATCCAAAACGACAACAGTCTCTTGAGTGGGCACTGTATGATTTCCCCCGTTAAACTGGGTGTGGAATATTAAGGAGAGAATACGAGACGAGACTAAACAACCTTTTTTTTTATTTGTGGCATGGCAGGAAATGCAGTGTCAACTGTGTGAAATCGTTTTGTGGTCACACGTCGCGACTCGATGCCCATTATACAAGCCCCCAACTTGGATTATCTCCTTCACACCGGAAAAGAGAGCAAGTTTGTTATGGTGATAAGCCTGTCAGTTATGTCAACTACTCGGTTTGGGATGTTTGTATGCACACACTTTCTTTAATAATTGAAATTAACTTGTCAATTGATCAAAATAAGTTACAAATTAATGGCTGAAAACCACCTGAATTAACAAAATGCTTTTCTGATATTATTACACACCAAAAAAATATTAGATCATAAAGATGATGTCAATATAGCCCCATCAATGTCAAATTGCACAAAGGGAGACTATTTGACTGCATGTCTATTGTTTGTATTAGTCTCTGTATCACAAGGCGTTGAATGTCCGTGTTTGTTAGTTCAGAGCATACTACATCACCCAAGTCATACCCATATTGTGCCACTTGTACGATCTTTCATGATTTGTGATGTCTGGATCCCTTGACATATTTACCTGCAGTTATTGATGTATTGATATGGTCTTCACGTTTGACGGCTTGCCTCATAATGGGTGTAATAGTGATTATTTCCCAATTTTTCTATAGTGAGAGTTACCATGTTTCAAGCAGGCCTCAAAACTACTAACACTGTATAAAAGCCCTCTGTGTGAGCGATAAAAATCAGACTGATCAGTGCTGTATCCGATTCTTGAGAAAAATAATGGCAAAACTGTGTTGCACTTAGTCCCTACGGGGCATGTGGGGCAGCTCTTGTGCCATTCACGTTCCAGGTTCGACTTCTCTGTGGTCCAGCCAAGTTTTTCCCCTTACTTGTAACGGTGAGCACTTGGTCAAGTGTTGTAGTGATTGAAACAAAACAAGCGGGCACTCGATGGAGGGTTCATGTACGTGATGAGAGGGTTGCCCCCGAGGTCATCCCAGCATCCACAAGCCTTGCATGTGTGGCTGATCGCCAAGGGGTGATGCTCAAAGCTCACTCACTTTCCTGTGATATATGGGGTGCATCTTTGCAATCTGCAGTTTGGAAAATACAAAATAGTGCAATGACTTCAGATTTGGCAGATTTGCCCATCTCTTACAGGGCCCCAAAATTTGTAGCTCTGTGTGATACAGCTGGAACGAGGAAACAGAGGAAATACCTTGGGAAATTCTTCCGGAAGTGAAAGTTGGTCTAGTTTGAGAAATGCACGCTGTTTGGTGAATGTCCTCGGTCCTGTTTTGCAAAATGCAGTATTCAGCTACACATGGCACAATGTCCATTTTTTTTCCCCGTTGAGGATGGACTGATTTTGCTACAACACGCATTTCCCATAGACACCTGCCCGAGTATACTCAGGACTCATCCCCAACGGGTTAATAGTAGACACTCACCACTGCAGAAGTTTGTGATACACATCATGACTTTCTTGTTCAAATTAAGCATGCTGTGTGTTCGATTGGCTTTCTTCTTCACCCGTATTACACTGTACTTTAAATGTTTGTTATGCTAAAGAATATTGAGTTGAAAGAGAGCAAATCTTATTTTCAGGTTTATTGATCAGCACCATTAGCTTTACATTTTCTTCATAAATTTCACACTGTCTTCCATGGTTTCTAGGAGGTACATGTATGGCATGATTCAATACCAACCATTTGTTAGTAGTTAGGTTCACACGCTGTTCCTAAACTTTTTAGGTCGAAAACTTAACTCTTGATGATTAGCTTGTAGTTTAGCACCGTGTGGACACACTCAAAAGTTAGCAATCTTAAAGTTTAGTTGATGATTAGAACCATGAGACATCTTAGGGTTTATGCTCTCTTCACAAGCCACGGTGGGTCCCCACTTGTAGTTTTGCTCCGTGTGAACACAATAATCAACGAGCTTGTGGGTTAGCATGCACCTCGCTTCTCGTTCGCATCCGGGTCAACCTGCAGCCTGTGCTATTTTGTATGGGCATAAGGTCATCTAGCAAAGACTCTGCACTTCCTACATACATGTAATTATCGAGTGGGATGCGCTTGTAAGTTGTAACTTAAAGTTTAGGTGCATGTGTAAACCTGTGTCATGAATTCACGAGTGGAGCTAATCATTGACAGTTTAGTTTTCGACCTAAACTTCAAGTTTGGCAACTGTGTGTGAACGTAACTACTGTTACACTACACAATAAATGTGTCATTGTGACCTTGTCGTTGTTAGATATCTATTTCTAGGAGGAGGACTCCCAGGGTGTCTGGTGAAAGAGGACTTCTGAAAAAACAAAACAAAACAGCAACAATATCAAGACTTCTGTGTGTAAAAGAAAAGTGTTGCCAAGTTTAGCCCCCCTGGTGCAGTACATACATGCAGAGTACCTACAGCTGTAGCATGTCAAAAGCTTAGCATGATAACCAGGCTGTACCTCCAGGCTTTAGTCACTGTATATCTGTGAAGTGCACATATAACAGCCCCCGCAATTTGTAAACGGAAACTTGAAAATGTTCTGTACCTCTCTATATCTCTTTTGGAATATTTTTCCCCCCAAATCTGCCTTTTGGCGGAAGCATTTCATTACTCAGTGCACTGTGAAATCAAGGTGTTCCTCTTGAGGTAAAGGAAGAGCCGTCTTGCAGTAGCAACACCTTCAAACTGCATACACAGTACAAATGCGAGTTGGCGTAAATTGCTAGGTTTGAATCAAATGACTGCATTTGGTGCTCTGCCATCAAAACGCCATGGTGTGATTTCTCAGACGAGGATAAACTTTACTTGTATGTGGGGTGTTGATTACGGAGCTCTTTTTTTTTCACCTTCCATCTTTGGTACAGATTAGCCCTTTTTACACTTGTGTTTCTTAACCCTGGACTTTCTCTGACCCGGGCGGACGTTCTCTGACCCAGGACTATCGTTAGTCCCGTACCAATTTTTTCAGCTTTTTACACTGGCCAATTAGTCCCGTACTATCTCTTGTCCAGGGCTAAGGAGAAACTGACCTTTTTACACTTGTATTTCTTAGTCTGGTACTTTCCAAACCACATGAATATTAATGATTACGCTGTGTACTGTACACGTACACGCATGCACCGGCAGCACTTGATTACCTCGTTTCTGATTGGTCAGTGAGGGTCGGACTTCGTCTCTGTCGCTTTACTAGCCCAGGATTATTTTTTCGTTCTGTTTACACTCACTTGCTTGGCACCGCAATTGCGGTGCTAACCCTGCTATTTTGCAGGGCCAGATAGTACCGGACTATCGGTGGGGCTAGCCCACTTTGGCAAAAACGAGTGTAAACAGAAAGTGGGCTAAGGATAGTCCCTTACCAACGGTGGGGCTAAGGCCCCCCATTAGCCCCACCGTTGGTACGGGACTAAGCAAAAATTTACAAGTGTAAAAAGCCCTATTGTGTACTTACCTTTCCCTATTCCTTAGTCTCTTCTGTGGATTTATTACATATTATATATCAGCTCCATGCTGGCAGCAGGCCCAATAATCTGGGTACATTACATTAAATATTGTGGGAAAACATTCTCCCTGCCGTGTACTCGAAGTGTTGGATCTCTGATTTCACGAAGTTTAGGTCTTGGTTACACACACATACAGACTGCATGACTAGAAATCTTTGAGGAAGTTCACAAATGTAGCATGTGTGAATGATCCCTTCGCAATGTACATTGTACACAGTGTACAGTAGTGTACAGTAGTTTATCTTCACAGGCATCCACACAGTGCCCACATTTCTCTAGCCTTAAAAACATAGAAATACACAGGTGGGACTATGATCGTGCAGTTGGTCTCATCTGTTTTTGCTGATACAAAGTCATAAATCTTTCCAATGTCTTTCCACAATGCACTTTCATTTTTGTCTCGCCCGTATAGTTGAAGTGAGACATACACGTGTAGGCCTCATTTTTCTGTTGTGCATCATAGTCGTCGTCGTCGTCTGGGTTACTGCATGGTCAACAAAGCCATGTTACGTGTATGTAACGCTGGTGACGGAATGCATTAGTGTACTAGTAGACTTGCGAAGGTGTTATTGTCAGTATAATACTGTTTGATGATGGTGATTAGAATCTTATGCGTATCTTGTGTATTTGACTTCGGGGTCTGCCGCATATGCCTGTAAATTCAACACGTTTCCATCATTTTATCATTTGAACTGCAAGCTCTTTGTCTTTACATTGCAATCGAGATCAACTTGAACTGTCTGGAATAAGTGTTTTTCCAACTTGTTTTTTCCCAAAGTTGTTTGCAATGGGATAATCTTTCTCTAGGGTCATATATGAACTATTAATAGTCACTCCCAGACGAAAGTCTGCAAAAGAAGGATTCCGTATGTTCTGTCGCTTCGCTTCCCATGGCTTACACACGATTGCAGGACATGCTTTGTGTGTGCTTTTGTGTGTGTGTGTGTGTGTGTGTGAGAGTGGGCGTGGGTGTGTGCAGATGAGGGTTTATTTTATCACATCATGGGTAATGATCATGTGGATGTAATGTAGTCTAGCTAATGTTCTATATACCCTCAATCTGTCCCCAGTAGGAAAGGGGGTAGGGTGAGGTTGGGGTGGGGAGGGGAGGGAGGGATCTAGCTTCCCTCCTTGAGAACATCAAATGGAAAGAGATGAAGTTCAGAGAGAGAGAGGGAGGGGGGAGGTAGGGAGCTGGGACACCCTAGATCATATCCATTCAATTAAGTGACTCATTGTCACCACTATAATGCCGTCTACTAAATACGTATGTCAAGTCTGCCACATTCTCTCTGTCCTGCCTATTATATCTGTAAATTAAGTTTCCCCTCCTATCCCTATCTTTGTCCGTCTGTCTGTCCGTCTCTTTTTCTTTCGTGCTGTGGGTTTATCTACCGACCCACTTCTATTTATTTGTTTATCTATACATACAATGTAATCTTTTCATCTATTTAGACCGTCCTATTACTAATATTTATCAACTCCTCAGTCAGTCCATCTGGTTAGCTATCAACATCATGCATAAGGTGTGTTTGTGTGTATGTATGTATGTATGTATGTATGTATGTAAAGTTATAAAATGTACATTGTATATCATGTATGTGTGTGTGTGTGTGTTTAGTATATTCCCATCTACGATATTTCTCTATCTAAATCTAGTATTTCCGTACTCATTCTGTAACTGCATCTCTCCCCCCCCCCCCCCCCCAATTGTCATATCCATCGACGGTGTTAAATTATCTTCTCCCTTTTCAAGTCCTCGGCAGTGCATTGAAACAAAGCAGGAATAATTTACAATGTGTGTTACTTGTGGAGATTGATGTAGAAGTTTAGATCATAAAACTTGTCTTGCAGTCTTGGATGAAGCATTACCGCGAACCTTTTGAGAGCTCGATCACAGAGTTAAATCAGTGTCAAAGAACAGAATAAATCCACCAACACTAAATGAGAGAAAACTTGTGCAGTTCCTCAAGGCTGACAAACTCTTTGCTACTTCATGGCAAATAACTGTTGGTAGCTGTGAGCAGAATTTGGGGTCTGTATTATCAAAGTGGGGAGCTTTAGATTTGCAGCGCGGACGTAAAGGTGATGGTTGTGTTGACCATTCTCTTTCCCTGCATCATGTTGCAAAAGTACAATAGCTTTAGATTACATGTAGGCAAAGCGTATACAAAGTAAAATAGTGCCGCAATATTAGTCGCTTGTTGTTATAGCTTCAAGTAGCTCTCTGCATCATGAATTTGAGCAAGAGAAGATAATGGCCCTTCTCAAAGACTGCATAACTTCCTTTGCTCATTGGCATGGGTTACAATTTCTTGGTTCGACCAAGTTCTAGCATTGATTGAAGATCTGAGACTCCCAAAATTGTGAAAATGTGCTCGGAAGTGATACATTGAAGAGTTGTGCGCCTTTTTAAGCGGTGATCCTATACTTCGCTTCGAGATGATGTTGTAAATATGATGTCAGCTCTGGCATAAAGAATGTAAGGTGGATTTATCAAAGATATACAATGGCCATGCAAAGATGGTTTTCAGCATTCTTTGTTGTGTATTTTTGTTTGGTTTGGTTTGATTTGGGTTTGGTTTGTCTCAAAACTCTGACACTCGTGGCCGTCAGGTGTGTGTGAATCACCACAGTCAGAATCCTGGGTTTGGAGGAAGTCAGAAAGTGAAAGTTAGACAAGACTCCAAGTGGGCTGAGGATACCCCGAGAGGGTTGCCCTCCCTCCCCCCCCCCCTTCCACCAAACACCACCTCTCACAATTGCCAAGAACTTGTTGAGTGATCTTGTCTGTGACTAAACCTCTCAGCCCCTAAACGTCTGCATCTTCACTTCAACTGCCTTCGGTTTTCTCACTTTCTACAAAAACTTTCAGTTTGTTCAAAAAGTCAGACCTCTTTGTTTCAGATTTTTAAGTTTTATGTGTGTGCTTTTTTTCTCTCTACATTATGGAAACACATGTCATGGTCAAATCTGTAGGGAGAGACTTGGACTTGGTGAATATTAGATATTTACTTGATTATATGTACCTGCACCTGCAAGGGTAGTCTACTATATGTTTAAGACATACAAGTACCTGCTTCACAAAAGTATTCATATTACACAAGGAGTTAACTTTATTGAGGGTTGTCTGTGAATATTGGCTAAGTTTTTGTGCTCTAAAAATCCCATATTAAATACCAGATAGGAGATAATTGCCTAACAGTGTATTGAAGTGAGATATGAATAATGCTGCTGTAAAGTTGTGTATTTGTTGTCAAACCATAGTTTTGGTTATGAATACAGCAGACTCTCACTTCTACCCGTGATGACGACTTTCATGTTTTCTAGAAGTACAATGTACATTCCTTAGAAACCACGATGTCTTACCCACAACCATACTCTTCACATGAGAAGATTTGAGAAATGATTTCATGCAGAAAATGAGACATATGTCATTCTGTTCTGAATCTCTTTTTTTTTTCTCTCCGTCCCAGATGATACACACGATACTGCACCACGCCTTCCCCACAAACCCCCAACTCCTCTTCGCCTTCGCCTTCAAGCCTCCGTCAAACTCGCCCAACTCCAGGCCGCGACGCGCCGAGTCGACCCACGGCGGCATCACCAATGGCCATGAGGCCAAGAAGGCCCTGCCGATGCGGAGCGGGAGCCGCATTAAGGGCATCCTGAACCCCCAGCCAAAGTACACGCCCTTCAAGGACAGCATCACCTCCGCGCCCCCGCCCCCGCCTCCCAGCAAGCCGGACCGGGAGCGGCACGGGCGGACGCCGCAGTTCAGGCGGCCGGAGGACTGGGAGCATCAGATCAAGAGGACGGGGGCGAGGAATGTACGGGTGACAGAGGTCAACCGTGACTTCAGATTATCAGACAGGTGAGACAACTAACCCCCTGTTCAGACGCAAGGCAGTTTATACCAAAACTCGATAAAGAAACGACGTATAAAGAATCATCGTATAACCGACAGACCATTCAGACACTAATTTCGACCATTCCGGAAAAAGTCGTAAAGATATGCAGTTTCTTACTGCGCATGTTGTTATGGTCATGAATGACAGGTACTTGTACAAGGTCACCTTTCGTGCTCGCTCCCTTTAAGCCCCGCCCAGTTATACCGTTCTATGGTCGGCATACGTTCAGATGAACAATGGACACGATGGAATGCTGATTCGTTATTGAGTTCTACTTCGAAATGATGCTCTGACCGTCGTTTCGCTGTGCGTCGTTTCGTTAGTCGGTGTTCAGACGTATAAATTCATTGTATAGCTATACCGTTGTAGTTTAAATTTTTATCATCTGAACACCCTGTAAGAGGGCCTCTCTAGTTCAGATACATGTATACTGATAACAAAAAGACAGTAACAGTGAATAGAAGAATAGCAGAAAGCTACCAAATGTTGCAGAGTACTCCCACGTTTTCTACTTGAGTAACGTGAAGAGCTCAAAGGTAAGCTTTCACCTCGTTCTGGCTGTGACTACAAATTTCTTTTAATTTCTCTGTGTGGAGGTGACTCTTGGGAGCTAGGTCTGAAAAAGCAGAGAGGGATCTTGTGATACTGACCAGGTTCAGCCAAAGGGGTGAGCTACATTGTATGCTCCTCATAGGATGGAGGTAGTGCATTTTCAACCCTTGTGCAGGCTGGACTCTCCGATATCATTACAAAGGGACTTTTCAAGTAATGAAATAGGTGACTTCGGGCTTTACTTTAACCCAATGTCAGTGACATAACATATTTCTGGGAGATTCAATACACAACACACTTGGTTTAGATCAGTGATGGGTTGACAGTTTGATATAACAGCCCGAGGTCAATCTTTTCAAAGCATGCAGAGGCACCCACACGTTTGTTCATTATTTGGTCATCCAAGAACTGCAAGGACATGGAGTCATCTAACATCCAACCTCGAGAATTTTTTTCTCATGAAGGTAATGGTCGCGATGTAATGTGACGGCGTTATCGCTGCGTGGCACAGTTACGAGCAGGCAAGCAGATGACGCCGTCTTCAATCGTATGAGCTTTGACAGTTGGGAGGCGTACTAACGAAGGATCAATTATCAGTTTGACCAAGTCTCCAAATTCTTGGATGCGACCCCTCAATATATATAGTTCACGCTTCCAGCCCCGGACCCGACGAGGGGAGATTCCATTCATTATAAGGGTGGAGCATTTTGGGGGAGTGCTGTGGATCTCTCTCTCTCCCATACCCCTCCCCTGCCCCTTCTCCATTATCAGGTAACACCTCTACATCCTGGAGAGGGATTTACGGCAATTTCTTTCCCCCCTCTCTCCCTCACTCTAGTGCTGCTGGAAGACCAATGAGCAATGAGCACCGTAACGCTGCCTGTCACTCGTAATATTCTCCGGCTTGGTGTCCCCGGAGCATTGGAGCAAGTCTGCCTGGTGTACGGTCACGACTCAGCCTCTCAACACTCATAACTTGGGAAATTTAATCAGGAAAACATGTTTCTTTTCTCATTCTGCCCTTTCCAGCACTCTCTTTCCCTATCTCTCGCCCTCTCTTATTCCACCCCATCATTTGACGGGCACAATGGGGACGTCTGACCGCACGGGAAATTAGGTAAATGATAGGATTCGAGGGGCTCTCATCCATAAGAATTTTGCACTCTCCATCTCACTCTTGTGTGCTTTATATAGTAGCTGGAGTTTGCTGGATTCAGCGTATCGCTTTATTGTATCATGCTGGAACCGAATAGGCAGAAAAATCAACATCCTGCTTGAATCATTGTGGAGAATTTATATTTAGAAGGCCTATGACAATGCCCGAGTTGAAAGACGAGAAAGGTGACAGATTACGAACCGAGATTACGAGTAATCCCAGTTCGTTTTTTGTATTTCTGTGTGTGCCCATCCATATACATTGTATATGTGTGTTTGTTGGAGAGTGTGCAAGCATATTGTGTGTGTGGATGTGTCAGCATTAACCTTTGTATGCCCACACTAGCTCTGGAAGGGTGCAGACTTATAGAGCTTTTAGACTCAATTTGTAAAACAAACGCTGTCAAGTTATTTGATCTGTGAAATATCAGGAGCAGATGTCGTGGGAACTTGTATGAATCACAGGCCTGACGGGCATGCCGAGCAAAATTCTCACATCCCATTGATAAGTTAAAAAACCAAATACAAAGCCAACTGAATTTCAGAGTGCCGTTTATGTCATATCAGTTAAATTCATTTCCACAGAGGTATTTCTTATGGATACGAAATTTTTCACTGCAAAATATACTAAAAGCAAAGTTATGAGATTAGTGCAGTTATTCAGTTACCTCAAAGAGTGGTCAAACCAATAAAATCATTATTTATTAATTCATGTGTAAGGCATAAGAGTTTGCCAATGTGAACATCAGTTGCAGCCAGTCCAAGTTTTTTGGGTATTTTATGTCTGCAAAGCAAGAGTGTGACTAATGTTTGTGTACAGATCAGAAATGAGATAAGGATTGGCAGACTCGTGTCAGGATAGCGATCTCTCTGTCACAAGAAGAAGGCAGTAACAACCGTTCCTTGGTGCAGGCTTGAAGCAGTTCTCTATAGTGTTACAAACTTGGAAGATGTAGAGTGATTAAAGGTAGTGCTTCTTGCATTCAAACAAAGAGTCTTTATTCAGCCCTTTTTTCAAAACTGTGATCACTAATTCAAGGACTTTGTACGTATTGTGTTTCTTATGTATAAAACACTCAATGTACCATTTTGTGCAACCTTTGCTTTTGATTAGGAAACCATACCATAGAAAAGTAAAACCTTTAAGTTCTTTAATGTAGACCTTTTCATGGCAAGGTGCGAAGTAAAGCAGACTACATGTATATCTATTTTATGCAAACAGATTTTTTTAATGTCCCCCCCCCCCTTTTCATGCTGATAGTGTTTACGAGGTTGTATAGGGAGTGCTCGTATTAGGGAAATAGGAAATTCTTAATGCCTTTCACAACCATATGGGGAAAACCCAGTGTGGAAAACTATTGCGTGACCAGTACAGCCATCATTGATGCTTTTGTAGTTTTTTTTCCCTTGCAAGATATGTGTTTTTGAATGTGCACAATGTTTCTACCTCATGTCTCTTTCAATCTCAGGGATTATGCTCACTGCAAAGTAGAAAATGTTGAAAGGGATCAATGTGGAAAGAGGCTCCTAATGTAGATTATCACTCGAAAGTACAATATGTCTTTGCTCTCTTTGTCATAATCGGTAATTCTGTCTTTGAAATAATTATAAGCCCCAGATGACTGCAATTATTCTACATTGTAGGTGTATAGTTTCACAGCATTACACAATGAAAGTGGTATAAAGTTTTTGTATGGATTTCCTGTATGTGCATGTGTGCATGTGTGTGAGAGTGTATGTTTATGTGTTTTTATTTTGAAAATATTGACCCATCTAATAAGATATATTCGATGTCTACCAGTGTGCATTATATCATGCTCCAAATCATTAGATCCCAAAGGTTTTTGGACCTGTTGATATTGGTTCAGTAGGGTGATGGTAGCTTTTGTCATAAAATGCTCCAGTGTCATCTTGCTTCTGTTAAGTGTAGAGTCTTGGCAAAAAAACAAAAAAACAAACAAACAAACAAACAAACGATTGTGTCATGGAAGCATTTTATGTCACTTTCGTGGATGAGTCCGTCTTGCAGGCACAAAGACTGTGCAGATTGGTCTCACCCTCGTAGCCAGCTCACTCCGACGATGATGTCAGTATGGTGTAAAGCCTCGTTAACCTAGACTTCGACATTATTCACCCGGCAGGGGTTTGAAAGTTTGGTGTCGTTTAAATGTGCCACCTGACTAGCAATGTTTTGGTGACTTTTGCTCGGAGAGCGAACATGACGACTCAGCCTTATCAATCACAACGCAACAGAGCGCCTCGATTTGTCTTGTCACTTTACATAAGCTTCGCTGTCCGTGACGCAGTAATTGTGTCTTAGAAGGAAACGCTCGCCGCAGGTTCCCCAGTATCTGCCACGTTTCCGCGGAGACAGAGTATGATTCATGTATTACTCTCCTGTTGCTGCATGATTAATATTATGCAGATTACGTTGATCAAGTTCGTTTTTATTTTTATACAAGGGGAGAAAGGCAGTACTATTTTGTACATTTCACAACCAGAAAATGTATAAGAACTTTTCAGACTCTCTAGAATGGTGAGTGGCAGAGATACCAAAGGAAAATAGTCCGTCTGGCCGACACACATACGATATCAATCTTGGGTCTGTTGAACGATGCTAAGCACTGCTTCTTCTTCTTTTCCTTTTTTTTTTTAAGCATTACGTGTAGGCGTCTGCTGCTTGTTGTTTGACCTGTTGTCAGGTGGCACTGAGGTATAGGAAGTCCTGTTGCAGTCATGATTCTAACAGACCTGTATCAAGGGAGACTTTGTAAATCTTCGCTTGTATGTGGTCTATGCCTTCCTTGCATTTCCTGTGTTGGGAGTGGACAGTTGGGATATTGTATATCTATTTTATCTATCTATTTTTTTTTTTTCATTTTCTACTTCCTTCTTAAGATTAAGAAAGACTCTTTGTTGGACACAGACTGAGAAATCTCTGTTTGAATGAATCATTGACTTGTAATTTAAGTTACAGTATTGCTGTTTGTTTTTGGAGTAGTGTTGGCACTGTTGTCTTCTTTCATTCGGCACAATTTCTTCAATTGATTTTATTCGGGGCAGTATTACACCAACCTATACATACAATATGGAATGTATGTATGTGTTTGTCTTTGTCTTTCTTTGTCTGTCTGTCTGTCTGTCTGTCTGTCTTCCTCACTCTCTCTCTCTCTCACATACACACACACACACACACACACACACACACACACACACACACACATACACACACACACACACACACACGCAAGCGACTAGATCAGGTTTTCACTAATGAAAAACTATTTGAAGACGAGTAGAGTCAAGTTGTTTCGCAAGTGTATAATGTGGCTGTTCCAAGGACACAACGTTCTTCTTTGGCAGTGTTCCATCCGAGAGGCTGAGCTTCCTTTCCTGTTGTATACTTGTACATTTTGTATCGTTAAAGTCATGCTCACATGCAACAGTTTGGCCATAGGCTCCCATCGAAGTTTGATCCCAGGACCTTGTGACACGCCTGAGTCAGAGACCTCAACCACTGAGCCATGCTAACCTCCATGGTTGCCCTGTGAAAGAGGCAAGGTTTGACAGCTCTGCTCTGTGTAATAGTTGACCGTTTTCACACGGGTCGATAAACGTAATTGCAGTGCTGAATTACAGTTATAATTACAATTACAATGGAAATTATCGTCCATATACACGACCGAGGAAGGCTTCACAGATTCTGTTGTTTTGAATTTCAGAGCAATGAGACTACATGTAGGTGTTGCTTCTTTCTGAGTTTCCATCAATTGCTTTTGAGTGTTAAGGAGTGCATTTTTTCTGTGGAAGTGATTGAAAGGACACCACCATAAGCACCACCCAAAAAAATATGGTGACGTGTGGACGTCAATCCATACACATGACTGTTTTGTTCTGATACTGGAGAATCGTCACTGCAAATCACCGCCGGACCGTCATTCAAAATATGATTTAAATCATGATTCAAATAACCTTCTGTGATTCCAGTTTGCATGCACATGGCCAAAATGCGTTATTTGAATCATGACTGTATTGATGCATTGCTAGAATCGTGATTCAAATTACGCACTCTCAGTTAATACGTGTGAAAACAATCATCGATCCTGGCTTCTCTCCATGCCACAGTCTACAGTGCCACATTCCTGCATCTGTCCTCAATGCCAACGCTTCCCGAAGAAATTTGCGAGCTGCACAAATGTCAGTGAAAAACCTAAAAGTTGAAGCAGGCAGCTGCTATCACTGTGCCATGACAGAGTGAAAATTTGTGTGGGACGGTCTGGTACTTGTGACACCCCGCACATTGATTTGATTGTGAGCTTATAAATGCTGCTGCCTTCAAGTGGACGAAAGAGTTTAGATCCATGTTAAGAAAGAAACAAAACAGAAACCTCAATTGGTGTTTGCGCAGAGGGGATGTGCAGATCTTATGGAGGAAATTTGCCAATTTTCCACGAGGCTCTAAATAGAAGCCCCAAAGCCCCGGGCAGGTTAGCGCCAGTTCCTTCATTTCTTTTCGGGCCCCAAACAGGTTCATGGAGCATCTGTCCAAGGAGGCTTACAAGGAGGGCAACAAAGTGTATCCCAGATCCAATCCGAGGGGGCTTAGATGTTTCCATGGTAACAGTCGGCTGGCTTACTGTGTTTGTGTATGATTAGGAACGTGAGATCCGAGTGATGTAATCAGTGAGCTGAACTGGGGCTCTTTTGTTATTTTTGTAGCAGTAGAGTTCATATTTGGCAGACTTCGTGTGATGATATCAGTGATAATGTGCTTGAATTGCCACTTGCTAATTTAGATTGTCTTTCTTCCTATTCTCATGCAAGTTTATTCAAGTGTATACCTATCCTCTGTTATATCACATGATTTTTTTTTTTAATTCCGCAGGTGTCTATATAACCCCATAATGCCATACAGTCTGAATAGAAATCTTCCACAAGCACATAAAGAATATGTTATGTGTCAGAGCTATCAATTAAAATGAAAGAATAATCCTGAAAGTGATAGTGTCGCAATATCTGGATTCCATACTCAAAACAATATTAATGGTATACCATGCAATTGGCAAGCCAAATCCGAGAACTGGACCAAAACCACTTGTACACTCATTTGTGTGGCAAACATCTCAACACACACATCTGACATATCACCATGGTTGTGGAAATTTTAATACACGTACATGTACATTGCATACAGTTGGTGTTTGCAGAACAAGAGCGGTACAGTGTAAAGAGCTGTTTGATTCAATATCTACACATTCAATTTATATGTTGATCAAATTTTGAATATCAGAGACAAATGTGGGGAAAAGTTATGAACTTATTGCAATGTATATTCTTGACACTCTCAAATTGAAATTTCCGACTGTAGATACTTCACATTGTTGTTGCCATTGTTTCTTTTTTATTCAAAGATAATTGTTCATAAGTGGTATCATATGAAATGTACTCTGAAGATGGTGTTTTCTCTCTCAGTGTTTACTGTATTCATCATCAGTTTCACAAGTCCTTCATCTCAGCTTTCTGTTTCAAACATCTCACAGTCATTCATGTCTCTTTCAACTTGCATCTTGATTCTCGTTGTTGTCTTCTCTGTGCATCGTCTTAAGTTTCTGAAAAGAAGATAAATGATTTTCATTCGTTTTTGCTTTCGTGTTTTTTTCTTTGTCTCGCCAGTTTACCGGAATACTTTGTGGTCCCCGACCCTTGTTCAGACTACGAGTTGAAGAGTGCGGCAGCAAACTATGAGGATGGCAGGGTACCGGTAAGTGCGCAAAAAGAACATACGGAGTCAGAAACACCAGTTTGCAGCCGCTCAAATTTATGACAGCAGTAAAATCGGCTCGCAGTATATCAGGCAACATGAATTCATACGTGTGTTTTTTTAAACTAGAGCATACTGAAGTATATATTGCATGAATGAGACTACGTAAGATCCCAAGGCATGGTTTTCATCGTGAGGGAAATGGAGGAGAATGTGGATGAATTCTGGAAATGGGTAAAGTGATCAAAGACACTGTGTAGACCTTCCCAATTCTACTCTTGTCATAAAACTAAGACTCGGAAATCAGCTTCTTATCAGATACAGGTATGTAGTACATTTATAAGCAAGTCCCTGTGCACCTTATAAAGAACATGTCACACATACAATACTGACAACATATCAACAGTAGACATACATGTGCACTTGCGCAAACAATGAATTGCATCAATAGAGGAGAAAGGCTGTATGCTCTTTTCAGACCTTCACAAAAATGGTCAAGTGATGGAAGAATAAGTTTGAAAATGCCATTTATGAATGGTAATTGGCAATTTATGTCAAATACTAGCTGGAACAAAGTGATGCTATGATAACCCCTCCCACCCTTCTCCACCCCCCTCTTCAACACACACACACACACACACATACTGCTTTGACTACTACTACCACCACCACCACCACCAAAGTGCTTGTTTGCTTGGGGATTTTCTATTTGTCCTACAAGAGGAAAAATCCACTTTTTGAATGTTGCATGACACTGTAGGTTGATGCCAACTTGTCAGAGACCAGTGCTGGTTACCCGCGGCAACACACTCGGGCTCTGTGTAATTTGCCCAGTTTTTTAGTGTGCTTGTGGAATGGACCACTTTACAAGGCTTGCAGGCTGCTCTTCCAAAGATATAGGATATTTAACGTGCATGAGCTATGGCAGACCTCCATTTCATGTCCAATCTGAAGGACAGTGTTTTGCCTCAAGTCAATACATTAACAAAGAAGACAGCATGGTTAATTGCATGTACCATCATTTGCTCATCTCGCTAGACCACAAACCTCAGATTGTTTAATGAGGACACTACCAAATGAGTTTGCTAGTGTAAATATCACAAACGTACCATGCATGTGAATATACATGGTGGACAGTAAGACTAAGACATTTCTGTCATTTGCCGTGGGGCATGTAAAAGTTCAGGGAATATGATACAATTTATCTGTATCATCAAGGTGGCGTGCTGACAGCTCTTTTTATTGTGGCCTCTAACTTCAGAAAAAGCCAAAGCCATATCGTCTCTGTGAGTATACGTTTGTACCAGTAGTTTGATCTTGAGTTCAATTAGTTGTTTAAAAAAAGAAAGGAAAAGACTAAGAAGCTATTCAGATGAGAAAAATAATGTCTATTACAGAGAAAAAGTTGATGGAACTTCTTGTAAAAACAACTTATTTTTGATAGAGAAAGCTAATGCTCTTCAAAGGAGAAACATCAGCCTTCCTGCTTGCTTGAGCACACAATGAATTCGTGGAAATTTTGCCGCTGGGCCTTGCTACTTGCTATTAAAGCAAACAGCTGATCCCTGGAAAAGATTATCGATTCCCTCTCAAAGACTAGAGTGAAAGCGAAAGTTTGCAGGAGGATGTTCCATCTAGGTTACATCCTTGAGAGCTAGTAAGCAGGTGGGAACTAGCTCTGTTGGCTGGGTCATAAATGGACAGGAAGTGGGTGTACTACAGGGCATTTGGGCATCACACCAGTGCAGGTTCCGATCACTGTAAACGTCAATATTTGTTTTTTTGTCGACTAATTTTTTGCGCTGAGCAGCTCAAAAATATATTCGCAAGTTCTTCAATTCGCGCTGTATGATTGCCTCACATCATTCAACAAGGTCATAATTTGCAAAGACAATCGGGAAGATATTTTTTGCGGGTTTTAGAATTCGCGCTAGCTAAAGATTAGCGCGAAATATGCGAAAATTAATATACCACGAATATTTCAGTGTATACAGTAGAAGCAGGCTCTCCCTAAGCTGTTTCTGTCGCACATTTCCAAATCATTTCTTGTCAATTCGACTCCAATTCATCCAACAAGATGTGAAAATACAATTGTACAAATAAACAAAATGTAGGACCTATACAGAAAAATGAGAGTGCATCTATAGGCAAACGGAAAGGAAACAATTCCGTATGATATTAAAGTTTACTGGTAAGCAAATTAAATGAAAAGCAGCAAACTATGACCAGTTACAAATATAAACATACTTCTGAAATGTGATACTGCATATGATATACGTTTTGCAGGGCTTTTATTTTGGTGAGTCGGGTGCCATTCGCGAATTTTGAAACACCAAAACGTTAGCTCTGATCCCAGCATGAATTGCAACTTGAACATGTTTATTTCTTTGTCCATTGTTGTACACCACAATCACAAATTCAACTACTTGAAATTGTTGGGAAGTCTCGATACATGAAAAACTAGACTTGCATAATAAATATATGGTGTATAGAAAACTCACTGTCAATCACTGGATTGGAAACTTGTGATAACCAAACAAATGAAAAAAGATAGCATAGAAAGCTGCACGTAGCTGGAAGGAGAGACAAGAACCATTTGACACATTGACATTAAGTGCTGTCTAATGGTCATGAGAAATGGAGCAAACTCTCGGTTTTTGTCTTGGGAAGATTTATGACTGTGGCACTCCCAGCAATCTTGCAGAAAATTTCTATCAGTATCTGGTCTAAAGCTCTGTTCTAACAGACCTTTCCAAGGCAATGTTGTGACGATGTGCAGAGAGCAAAATTCCGATAAAATTCCAATAGAACCACAGGAGAGAGCAAGGGGTACCTTTTTAACAGACACATATCGAAAACTGTGCCCGGGCAGGTTTCCATGAAGGGGATGTGTCCACTGATGCGACTAGCTAGCATGCCTACCGGCCAGCACTGCCTATTCTTCTAGATTGTGCACATACAATCACTATTTAAGATATCATCTACAGGTTACATAGAGATCAGTGGTTGCAATCCATGCGCGTGATCGACGTGTGGCGTGTCAATCATTCTCTGTCTGCAATGTTACGCAGGCGTGTTGAGTTTATCAAAGAAATGTTACCGCTATTGCGTTCTAATAGAAGGGTTGCCAGCCTAAGGCAGAGACTCCAACCCCAAGCACCTTCTGATCTGGAGATTCTCCCGCCCGAAACCCCTAGCAAACGGGAGACTCCAAGTTGATGTGTGCGAAGCGCGAAGTTCCTAGGATTCTAGGTGTTCTCCGGTGCTGTCTAAGGCTTATTTTTTCAACATACGATAGAAATAAGTAAGAAATCCTTTCCACCGGGAGACACACAGCCAGGGCGGGAGAAATCAAATCTCAAACGGGAGAACGGGAGATTGTGCAAAAATAGGCTTTCGGTGGGAGATCTCCCGTCGAAAATGGGAGAGTTGGTGTCTCTGCTAAGGGTCTAAAGTATCGCAGTAATGCTAGGGTAGAATTTGGCAAAAGTTACCAAGACAGCGTCCAAGCAACATTTTGCAGGGACTATTTAGCAGGCAGGGTGAAAAAAAGATTACCCTGCTGTTACCTGGACGTTGCCGCAGTAACCCTAGTTTGAAAGGCTCTGTTGAAATAAGGCTTCATAGAGTACCAAAGTGATCATGATGATGTCACAGTCTTTTGTATTAGCTTGGGTTTGAACGAGATGCAAACATGGTTAGCATCAATAGTGTTCATAGATATTTGGGCCAGATTAGGTTGTCTAGAACCAGTTTCCACGGTATGAATGGTTATGACAGCACACTTCGTAATAAACTGCCACACGTCAGGGAAAAAAAAAAAATCCCCATGCAGGAACCTGGTCTGGCTTTGAAAATTGTTTGTCAGGTAACAGGGAAACTCATGTGAAAAATGGGCAGTTCTGCCTAAAACATAGTATTTTGTTATAAAATGCTGTCTTCACAGCATCTAAAAAGGAAGCCATTAAAGGCCCAACAAATGTGCACTTTGCTTCATACATGACAGACGGTGAATAATAGAACAGCTCACCTTATGAAAACAGGTTAGTTGTGAAATTGACATAAGAAAAATTGAGATTTTTAGATAAACTTTGTCTCCCTTGTCGTATGTGATGAGTTCAGGTTGCTTTGAGACTTTACCTGTTGTTTGAAGCAGCAGTTGAGAAACTGTTGGCACTGAGCCAGTGAGCATCCATGATGGGGCATCTCCTTAGCAAGGTTTCATCAAGCATTCTAGTTGTTTTTCTTTCTTTTTTTCTTATGATTAATAATTAGCCTTGCAAATCTTTCCTGTAAGTTTTCCTGCGATACAACAAACAGATTTTGTTTGGTCTGAGGGGATGTATTGTTGGAAAGACACTTCAATTCTCATTTCCTGTAATGTACAGTTGTTGTTGAGCATGATTTTTAAGTGATAGCATGAATTAACATCTACATAAAAATAACAACAAATTCAACTTTCAGTTTGTTCCTAAAGTCTCATTTTGTGAGATACTATAAAAAAAGAAACATTCAGGGTATGAAACTTCCACAAAATTGCCACTTACATTCAACGCTTATTGTAGGCAAAAAAAAAAAAATCATACAGTAAAGGTACTTTACTTTCATGAATCTTGGCTCCTCACAAAATTTGCGAAAGTTTCATGCATATGGCTGATTATAAAACTTAAAAGTAGTGTGTTAAAGTTTTCTTCAGTGCTGAAGGCAACCATGTTTGTACACTTCGTATTACACACACATCTCACAGTGTCACTCGCCAGACGAGAACTGTGCCACTGATACGGTGTATCTCTGGTTCCTTCTCGGCCCGATCTGGCAGTCGGCCATGCCGCATTGAAATGGAACTCAAACGGTCATCGTTTAAACATTCCCAGATCGCTGGCAACAGCCATGTGTCAAGCCTCCCGAATCATCTCATTTACAGCTTAATTAACACCTTTGATCTCGCCCGAATCCCCCTCGGTGGCACGGGAGCACTTTGCTGGCAGCTCCTGCTTATCATTCAGGGCCTGTAGCAACGTTCCCTGCACCTGTGCGGAGAGAGCAAGCTGTAAATCCAGCCCACATGTGCCACCGAGATCCCCCCGCGGAGAAGTTTCCCAGAGACTGTTAACTCTTTCTCTCTCAGCTTCAAAAAATTAAGTTCATGGGAGCAATTCCATGCTTGAGGACCAATCTTTAACTTTTTTTTTTTCCTTCTTTTTAATTTGTCTTTCCGGGAATAGATCCAAAAATAGACTGTAAAGCATGATTAGGTTAAATGTGAAAGGGAGCAGTGAAGGGTAATAAACAGTCTGATTAGGAGTTTCATCCAAATATTTACACTTCCACATACCTGTACATGTAATGATGAATGTTGGGTAAGCCAGGCCTTTGTTGGAATGCTATTAAAATGGGTCAACATATCACCATATGAAGTATCAAATAAATAGATTAAAACGATAAATTTTACATTGTATTATGACATCAAAGCTGGCAGTACATTGAAAATAGTGATGACAAACTTAATTTCTAAGAATTTCTTTGCATATTTAATATCTGTTCTACCTCATGTAGAATTTATATGAGCAATATTTTTGTACATGTGCATACAGTATATATTAAAGGGACTGATGTATATTAAATCCTTCTTTTAAAGTCATTACAATGTGAAGACTATGATGTTAGCCAAAAGAAGTCTGTAAAAGCTTGATAGTCTTCTCCGCTATCAGCAGCCTGACGTGTGAGCATTTTCTGAAGTGTTACAGGGATTCACAATTATGTTCCAATTGCCAACCTTGGCAGTATATACACTATAGTCTGCCCACGATAGGATCCCTTTAGGAGATCAAGCACATGTCTTGCACATACACACAGTTTTGGTGAGATGTACTACAGGAGAAGCCCTGCCCACATTCCAGCTGGTTCTCACTTTAATAGCTCACATGTTGGGGGAACCCTCGTGCCTAGTCATGTGATAATCCCAGGGATTAATCAAACAAACGCCTCTCGTCAGGCACGTCCCTGTATTGCTAGCAAGAAATCGTCAGAGTCGGGGATCTCTTGAAATATGCTCTAAAAAGAAGAAGCCTGGGCAGAAATAAAAAAGAAAAAAAAAATACCAGACTGACTCAGAGAGTTTTGTGTCGTATTACCACCAGACAGTAATGGCCAGTGGTTTCTATTCCCTGGTCATCACCATTGCCAGCTGTCCAAGGGGTATGTTTTTTTTCAACTTTGGTTTTGTCTCACTAGATAAGAAGTCTGAAGCTACCTTTAATCTGAGGTACAAATATCACATGTTATTCAGGTAAAGAACATGTCGATAAGTCTATTGATATAATTGGAATGTTAGTTATAAATGAACAAGCACCTGCTTTTTTTTTTTTTTTCTTGTTTTCTGCTGCAGGTCGTCTAGAACCAAATTCACATCTGTGGGAATACTTTTGATGTTCAATGTATCAATAGCCAACAGCAAATTTGAAAGAACTTGAAACCCTACGTTTACTTTGTAAAACATTCAGGCGTCTGTAGAGTTTTCCCCATTCTATGATGATATGTGATATATCAGACAGTGCACCGTCTCATGGCAACATTATGAGAAAGTGTCTCTCTCTCTCAAAAAAAAAGAAGAAAAAAAAAGAAAAACCTATTTCTCAGGTAATATAACCTTTGTGATGTGTCTGTAAAAATAGAGTAAAGTCGCCCCATCAAGTCATCAGCAGGATCAGCCTTCAGTCTTCTTCATCTCCATGGAGACCAAGGTAGCGGGTAACCCTTCACCCCCTGACTTGGACATCTTTGTGCTGACAAATTGTGTCCTTGATGTAATCTCATAAGTTAGATGTTTTATCATTCAATTGTAAATCTAATAAAGATGAAATATGATGGGAATCCTTCTTTGAAAGGTTGCAAGGCATTTCAGAAGCTAAAATACAATGTCTGTACAGTACTTGGTGACCCCAAATCTCAGTGGGTTATACAGAAAAGGGGGTATGGGATGTCAGGTGTCTTTCAGTACTTTCAGAATAGAACAAACTGTTGAAATTCAAGGGGGCTTCCCGCGTGGCCAATCTCTGAAATCTGACATTGTCATTGAGACCTTGTCCTGTAGCGGCTCCATGTAACCGCTCTTCCTGCCTGACTGCGGCCTTTTCTCTCGAGCGGCAGAGTAACGAGGCCGATTAGCATCACGAGAGGATACGCCTGGTTGGGAAGGCGATTTCCTGTCAAGACTATTTTGGCCAGCAGCCGCCCGAGTCTCAGACCCTTTTGTAGTCCTTCCCGTCTCTCTCCTTTCCTCGACCGTCCTCCTGCAGTGACGGGGATCCGTCTCCGGGGAAGTTCTCAGACTTTGTGCAGAATCCCAGACTGAAATGTTGTCGCGATAAAAAGGGATATCTTTACAAGACAGGAATAGCCATCGTCTTTGCAATGCTATATTATTATATTTTTTGTCCTTGTCGCCGAAAATATTTTTTCTGCCAGAGATTGAAACATGGTCTGTAGGCAGCCATGTTCAATGGACTCACCAACTGTGCCCCATAGTCATGGAAGATGAGAACACCAGGCAATAGCAAGCTATGTCAGTTGTTTGAGCATTGCAATACTGTAAAAGTGGAAATTTTCGCGGTGTTGAAAATTTTCGCGCATTTCGCGCAAATAGAAACTAGCGCGAAAATAAAAGCACGCGAAGATTTCTGCTTGCCATATGTTCCTGTAGTTGATGTCTTGATACCGCAGAATTAAAAACACGCGAAACTCTTCTTATCCGGCCGAGCGCGAAAAATTAGTCGCGCGAAAATATCCACTTTTACAGTAATGAAATATGTCACATTGAAAGCAATACATAATAGCTACTATATGAAGAGATGCATGTACACAATATTTACACTGTACGTATGTATGCTGCTGTTTTCTCACTAATTCTGTCCAATTTGACAGAAAAGGGAAGGAGACTGTGAGACATTGATGCATGGATTAGATTTTTTATTGTCCATATGTGGTTTTTTCGGGGGGATTTTTTTTCTTGTTGAAGTGTTTGAAGTAAAGAAAAGGACAGACATACAAAACTAAACCTGAATACTGTGTTTGTGCTTTTCACTGCAATCGGGGAGGTCTTGCAGGAAGTCACAGCCTACGTGCAGTGTAGAGAGACATGTAATAAATGACTTTCAAGTGCTTGACACTGATTTTTTTTTTCCACTTTCGTCACATTTTGCAAGTCACTTGCATGTTCATGCCCAAATCAGCTCTGGGATCTTGACCTCGAAATATTTTGCAAAATATGCTGTGTATTTCACAGTCATGCTCAAAAAAAAAATAAAAATAAAAATAAAGCTCACATACAGCCTTTATTCTTAGGAACGTAGTTACGTGAAACAAAAATTTTTGATACAAGACAAAAACTCCGAATGATTTTTGCAGTAGTGTGTCCTTGTAAGTGGATAATGTAATGTTTTGATTTGCCGTTTTCTCACAGTTTTGGTGTTGGAGTCACAGGAATGGCAGCATGTTGATGAGAATGACATCCCTCTACGAAACCATGATCAGCAATGACACAGAAAAGGGGTAAGTTACAAGGAAAATAAAGCACATCACAGAGAACAGAAGGCTCAGGAGACAAATTTTCTCCAAAGATGTTGACAGGAAACGTTAACATTGATGCACAGGAACAGAAGTAATGCTACAGGTACAATGTACATGGAAACTCAACAAATGGTTTAAGTCCAAAGAGATAATCAAGTGATGCCCTGTCTATTTCCTAGCACCATAGCTGTCTTACCCCCAAAATGAAGCCCCCACGACAGGTTAAAGGAAAGGCAATCCCAGTTGCTATTGTGCTTTGGCTGCCATGTTTTTTTGCTCTCCCAGATATTTGTCATTTTTTAGATACTTGGTTTTGCCATCCCAACAGCGATATGAACAACTCTGTGAAATTTGACTGTAAAGAGCTAAAAGCTTGTTCTGTATCGAATGACATACATGTATAAGGGTAAAGATATCCTTTATAGTGTGTCCGATAGAAGTAAAAATAAAGGCAAAACATTTTTCTCTAGGTGAGAGGTTATATTACAAGTGGCATGTCATGTGAAAAATAAGCAAAAGGCTGTGTATGTTTTTTCTTTCTTTCTTTCTTTCTTTCTTTGTCAACTTGCCAGATTGATTACAAGAATCCTTGTCCAGCCATTACACAAATTCCAATTAATGTTTGCCATTTATCAGGCTAGACACTGCAGGAAATTTACAATGAGTGTCGAAAGTTCTTGATCAGAACATGTTAATGTGGCCATTATTCACATATGAGGAAATGCAAGTTGAATTACACATTCAGATCAGGCATACATGACTTTGAGTGTTCGTGTGTGCAATTTATGTATGTTTGTTTGTGTGTATGTATATGTGTGTTTGTGTGTTTGCGGGAATGTATTCTGAAGCAGCTATATCCTGGGCATTCCCCATGACAACAGCCTTGAGAAAGTGAGTCACCCCAGTGTGTGCCAAAAGGCTGGAATCGACTGGGGTGCAAGGAGAGACTGAGTCGCCCAAAGTTCACGATTAAAACCTTGTGGGAGTCTTCCACCAACAAGTCATATAATGTCTAAATCTATGTTAGTCGTGTGTCGGTGCCAAGTTTACGGCCTTGCAGAGACGCGATCCAAAGTAAAATGGGCCTCTTTCACGTGAAGTCAGAATATTTTCATGGTCATTTCTTTTATATTTATTTCTTTTTTCACAGACTATTATTGTAAATGAAGAAAAGGGTTGTTCTGAAAGTGTGCAAAGGGAGAATTTTGCCTTACATGTCACATACATGAAGGAACCAAGTCTGATAAAAACTCTGAAACTCTAAGCTGTGCTTTGGAGAAAAAGAAAAGGAAAGAAGGAGGAAAGGATGAAGAAGTAAAAACAGTTAAGAGAAAAAAGAAGAAGAAGGAATATATCAGTAAGATGCATCTAGTTGAGAACTCTCAATTCCAAAGATGACCAGGAATTGCCCTCTTAGTCTAGAGTGCTTCAAATGGAAATCTGTATACTAGCTCAGTTTATTGTGTCATAATTAGGGGGTAGTGTACATCAACCTTGGCATGGCCTGCTCTAATGTCACGGGCCAAGTACAGCCATAATTAGATGAGAAATCTCTTAAACCACTATGATGCTTTCCTCACATAATTCTTGTTGATTGGCAAAAAAAAAAAGAAAAGAAAGAAATCTCATCCTGAGATTAACCATCAGTGGAAATTGATGCATAATCTCATGAATCCCTACTGTCTCATGTCAAATGCTGTATATGCCATATTCTTGACAATTTGGCAGGTGGTAACATTCCCAGTTATGGGATGGAGCAGTGAATGGAGAAATTTACATGAAAATGTCACATTCCTGTCAGGGTCAGAGTTGACATTTTTTTCATTTTGTGACATTTGACATTTTGTGTTGTTTAAAGGGACTGTACAGTACTTGTTGAGGTGGGGATTCATGTTTTGAACATTCCTAAGTGAGATAATGAGAAACCTTTTTTGAAATATGAAAGAGCATGTAATTTTAAGAAGGATTCAACGTTTATTTGATGAAAATTGGTTTTCAAATGGCTGAGATATCAAAAAAAAAATGATAATAATAAAAGGCGACAGGCCATATCTTTTATTAGAATCGCCTTGTTTCACATTTGTTTTTTGATATCTCAGCCATTCCAAAACCGATTTTCATCAAATAAACTTTTGATACCCCTTAGAATTGCATGCTCTTTGACATCTCACAGAGTGGTTTCTGAATATCTCACAAAACGTTAAATGCTATATCCTCACCTCGACCCGAACTGTACACACCCTTTAAATTTGAGAATAGCACCCAACTCACAACATTCCTGAAAATAAAAAGCCTGCAAAATGTTCTTATACTGTATGCAGTCATATGTGTAGTTGTCAGAGAGTTCTTTGCGGAACTGTCATATTTTTTTTCTTCTCTTTCTCCTTCTCCTTCTCTTCCTCCTCCTTCTCCTCCTCCTTAACCTCTCCAGAGTGATGGATGGCCTAACGCTGATTCATCCGTCCAAGGTTCTGCCGGCCATCATTGACCTTAGCAGGGAGTGTCCCAGCATCCAGGACCTCCAGACCGGCTACCTCAAGCTGCAGTCCATGTGTATGCCTGGTGAGTGTCAGATGCTGAGGGGCGTTTGACTCACTTGTCCCCTTTGGAGAGTGTGGAGACATCGATAATGGGTTCAAAAAGAACTGGTACATGTCCTCTCGCGAATCCCAAATCCCCCCCCCCCCCCCAAAAAAAAAAAAAAAAAAAGGCAGAATGCATATTGGGAAATTTGCTGATTTATAGGTTCAAATTGACAAGCTGTAAATCTCCATGGCACTTGTTCATCTTTGAGCTCTTTATAGAAAGCAGCAGCTCTTCATGTATTAAATAGAACATTGTGTGTCTGAAAGAATGACGTGACGCACGCAATTCAAGGAAGGTGTGCCCAGAAGAATGATGTGAACGCACGCAAGATGCATGTTATATTTATGTGCCTGGAACTTGTTTGCGTCCTTCCTCCTTGCACATCTTCCTTGAATCATGAGTGTTTCATTCTTTCAGACACAGAACAATATTCCTACTCCTGACACAGTTTTGAGCTTTGTATAGCCATGTATTCCTGGCAAATTTGATTTTGTTTTGATGTACAAGTACTGTAAAAGTGGAAATTTTTGCCGAGTGGAAATTTTGCGTGCATTTCGCACAACCAGAAACCGACGCAAAAATAAAAACACACATTCAAATATTTTTGCACTTCATATGTTCCACTAATAAATGTCTAGATTCCCCAGAATTAAAAACACTTGAAATTCATCTCACCCACTCTTACAATATGTAGCCTTCATTATTACCCGGTACTCTCGGCAACGTTATGAATTCTCTGTTGTAACATACGTCCACACACACCATTACGTACATACAAAAGACTGCAAGTTAACAGTACTTGCAAACTCACCCCAAATTCTTTGCTGAATCACTGAGGCATGATCATAAAGCATGCTTCCTTTGTCTCGATCAAATAACGGCGTGATGTTTTTCGATAGGGCTAGTTTCTTGGATCAGAAGGAAAAAACAAGAACAACAAAAGAGCAGAGGTGAAAGCTATCCCACAATCTTTGGGTCCGGAGTTTGCGCGGTTTTTCCCATATTGACTGAGCCGCTCAAAACCTGGCAGTCACGTATCAGAGTTGTATCAGACGAGAAATCTTGCGGTATGATATAATGCAAACTGTTGATGCAAACACACATTCCTATTACATGGCGGATCTGATGAATCAGCAAGTCTTTTATGCAGTGCCGAGGATTGACGTGATGTGGAAACCACGCACAATTTGATCCCTTGAATACAACTTTCATGGCTTTGTTGCCGAATTTGGTGATGAAAGGGCAGAGGGGGACGGGGGAAGTGAGAAATTTTGAGAGCTTAATGGCTTTGACATTTCAAAATCTATTATTCCATTTCCCATTTTTGCTAAAAAGTGGAAAACACAGTTTCCCCCTGCAAATGGTTGTTAATTGAAGACGTAATTGGGATCCTTATCATCGGTCATCACTCGGCGCTCTGCCATTAAAATTTCGGAAGCAGAAGAAGTCCCAGTCGGCAAGGAATGTTGCATACATCTTCCTCTTCAAAACAAGTGGTCAGATTCTGGCTTTGAGCCAAGCATCTGTTTTAACCTTAGGTGGCTGTGTTCCTCCGATGTGCCCATATAATAGCCAACACTCTCGTAATTCAGGCGCAAGCCAGCCGACTACTGCAAGTACACAGAGGCCAGTTGCGGCTAATTTTGGCTCAAGCAAAAATTGACCACAAATTAGGTCAAAGCAGATGGCCTTTTTGTTTTTTCTTTCTTTATGTTCTTTTTAGGGGATAAGTATGATATTTACTAGCTTGAATATGACCCACAGTCTAAAATGCCTTGTGCCCTTTTTTAAAGTGATTGGAGTTCTATAATGTGTGAATGAGGCAAATACTTATGAAACTGATGGAGATGTCCTTGACCATAAAAAGCAGTTCAGTGAAACTGATCAAGTGGAGGTGAACAAGCAAAAATTTCAAGTCCTGGTCAAAGACCGCAGAGACTTTCGTCACTAAAGCTCAGCACATCTTTGCCTGCCAGGCAGAAGGACGAAAAGGCCTGTGCGCTCCAAAAATCACAAATCAGCGATGGTTATAATATGAAAGAGCTTTCAAAACTGTGTTGAATTACAGTGTATGTCACAAACCAAAAATTCAGTTTTGTGGTCGAACTATAATGCTAAGGCCCTTCTGCCGGGCAGGCGGCAACATTACGTCACAGACACACAATCACTCTTGTTCCTGTCTGCTGTTTACCCTGCTACAGGTGTATATCTGCCTCGTCACTCACTTGGGAGCAACCAGTGAGACTTAAAGGGATCGTAGAGTTTTGGTTGAGACCTAACTTCAGGTTTCTAACATTTGTTTTGTGAGATAATGAGAAACCTCTTATTAGATATGAAAGAGCATGCAATTCCGAGAGGAATTCAACTATTATTTGATGAGAATTGGTTTTGACATGGCCGACATATCCAAAACAGAGCGATCCTAAGGAAAGGTGAGGTCGATCGTTTATTACAATCGTTTTGTTTTACTTTTGTGTTTGGATGTCTCGGCCATTCCAAAACTGATTTTCAGCAAATGAACTTTGAATTATGCTTAGAAAGGTATGCTCTGTTCTATATCATAAGTGGTTTCTTGGTATCTCGCAAACAGTTAAAAGCCCAATCCTCATCTCCACCAATACTATACCATCCCTTTAAACCAGCGACACCCGTCTTCCAGGGTGTCGCTGACTAATCTTTTTGTTACACCTTGTCCAGTCATTCAAATCTCACATCAAGGCAACAGCACGTTACTTCCCATGGAATCCCCAATGCAAGTTGTCAGATTCAGCGGTAATGTAAGGAACATTGCTGCAGTGACGTATGCTGCTTTTCTAACCTCTGTTATCAGTTACCCCCCCCCCAAAAAAAAAAAAAAATAAATAAATAAATAAAATAATGATAATAATAATAATAATAATAATAATAATAATAATAAAATAAAATAAAATAAAAATTAGAAAATAAAATGAAATAAAATAAAATAAAATAAAAGAATAAAAAAATGAAATAGAATAAACAAAACAAAACAAAACCTAACAGAGGAAACTGTTCAGTCACAGAATGTAGGTTTCAGTAAATATTTTAAACAACAGTTATGACAAAAGTAATTGCTAACCTCTGCCACTCCACAGAATTATATGATGCATAGTATTTTGCAGTGACACATAAATACCCATAGACCTCAATTTAGCAGTTTACAGACAGTGCAAATTCAACACCTTACATTAGCCAGGACTTTCTCTCTATATCTATGCATGTACATTGTATATCTGATAGCAAGTTTGTCATTGACCCAATAAACTGTGGTCAAGTTCGCAACACATTTATCCAAGTGTGTGTGGTGATTACTGCCAGAACACTGAGTCATCATCGTTTAATGGAGCAAAGAGCTGTGGTGAAGAAAGAGCTCACTGCGCTTGTCCTTACGCTGCAAATGTCAAGGATTCGGGATATTAGTAGAGTTTCTGATTTTCAGCAAGCCATGTTGAATGATCACACAAAGACTGCACATTAAGATACAGTTGTATGTTGTCATCAGTGTTTTGATATAAATCAACCATGAAATGCACATTGATGATTGGTTGTGCTCATGTTGTGATGTTGGGCTGTTGAGTGACTCATCTCATTATCTGAATGTGTCAAGAAAATGATTAAATGTCACATTATGCCATAAAGAAAGTGTGCCATGATGCAAAATATAACAGCATATCTAAGCATACTCTCTTTATAGGGAGAACTAGGAGTATTTTACAAAACTCTGCTATGAAATGCACTAAATAAAAGCACACATTTATGCAAAATGCACAGAACCTCTGATGAAGAAGTTCATAACTGTTCCGATATAATCTGGTCACTCTTTTACCATTCTGTATCTCTCTAATGCCAATGAACTTAATCTTGCTTTGCCTGCATTTCCGGCAATGTGAAAAATAATACGTTCTGTGCACTCCTCGACAGTTCCCGCCATATCCACTTGATGGTGTACATGTCTCCAGCTATGTTGTATGCTTGTATTTGTAAGTGCTATAACATCCTCAGCATTTGAAATGTTCTTGTTTCGCGGGAGGAACTAAATGTATATTTGTTTTGTTTCCTTTTGCAGAGAATATAAAGGACTTCTGGACGACAGATGAGAAATGGTATTCAACGCTAGACAGTACAAAGTGGCTCCAAACAATAGGGTAAATGAAAGGTCCAGTTATTTCGAATGAGATAGCTCAGACTCTTGTGTGTATTTTAAGATATATTGGTAGTGCATATGTACAATGAATATCCTAAATTGATTGAGGAGCAGTCTGTTTGAAGCTATTGCTGGACAGACATACTGTCGAAGGAAACCATAATGCCTGGTTTGTTTTTCCCGTCCTCTCTGTTTTTGGAGGAGTCCCTCTTGTAGGGATTAGAGGTAATCGCCTCTATTTTTTGCAGTTGCTATGGTCCCCCTTATTTTTTCCTCCTTGTCTGAGGATTTGATAGCGGAGGAAGTGGCTACGGCGTGCCCCGTGCTCTCATAGTCATGTTGTGTTCAGTATGTCAACATTTTACGCACCGTCACGTCGTGGATTCGCTCTCTTCCCCTCCCCCCCCCCCCCCCCCCCCCCCCCCCCCCCGCCCCCCGGAAAAGAAAGAAAGAAAGAAGAGAGCTATCCTCTGCAAGAAGGTAGACTCGCTGCTGGCAGTGACCCGTCTTCATGCCACCCTCACATGACGGAGGGAGGGAGGGAGGAGGAGGAAGGCATAGTCTGATGGTGCTTGGATGTTCAACTTTTACTGAGGGATGTAGGGAGGCAATTTTGTGTGCTGACAAACTCAATTAATCAAATTCTCGTCTACTTCTCTTTCCTTCTCTCCCCTTTCTCCCTTCATCTATCTCTCCCTCCCCCCCCCCCACTCTATCTCTATCCATCTCTCTCTCACTATCTTGCTTATCTCTATCTACTCTCTCTTTCTCTCACCCCCCCCATCCCCACTCTCTTCTATTCCACTCATCACCATCACTTTCTCACTGCTTAGTGCTGCTGTCTTATGAAGGAAGCTACAAGTGTATGAGGAATCTACTCTAGTGTGCCAAGGACTTTTAATAGACTAAAGTTGTGTCTTTCGTGGAAAATCCACTTTTAAATCTTTCAATAACCCAAGTATAAATGTTAATAAAAACCGTCATAAAACAAATGAACAATTATATGCAAAACTTCCTTTTCTTTGAAAGGACAGAGAACTTGTCGTTTCTTTTTGCATGTAAGGTTTTGACAATGGCATCTACATACAATCTTGTAGATGGAAATAGGCATGAAATTTTGCAGGTGGTTAATGAAATTATATGTTGTAGTGGGATTTATAGATTGAGAGAAACATTCTTGTTACACACACACACACACACACACACACACACACACACACACACACACACACACACACACACACACAATAATGTGCGTGTTTCTTTAATAGCATGCTCAGTCTCTCGCAAGTCTTCTCAAAGGTTTAGCTCTTGAAATGTGGAAGAAATTTGGTGTGTGTGTGTGTGTCTGTGTCTGTGTCTGTGTCTGTGTTTGTGTGTGTGTGTGTTCTCGTGCTCCTGCAAGGCGAGGAAGTGTAGATAGCTGCATAGCTGGACGTCCTGTATCCATCAGTGCAAATGGTAACAATAAAAGACTTATTACTTGTCGTCACTCACCCTGCAAACATGGAACCCGGCGAGACTAGGGATATTTGTATAAGCGGAGAGAGTGGGCGTCCAAGGTGGCTTAGTGCTATTATTGGCCCCGTCGGCAGATTAGGCGACTTCTTGGAGATGATATTGAAGTAATAGGGTATAAGACTTACAGGAAAAACAAAGATCACAAGAAAAATACTTTTATGCCACTCCGCATAAAAGCCACAGCATCTCTGTGAATGATTTGACTCAGAAGTACTGTCTTGTTTTGTTCAAAAATTCTGTAATCTCACATCCTTTTTTTTAGAACCTAAGGTATGGATCTGGTATTACAAAAGGACTTTGGTTGTGATTTTGCTTCTGTTCTTTCTTTCTTTATTATTTTTTGTTTCTAGAGGGGGAAGTAAACCAAAGTAAGAAGGGCAGAGGTTGTGGTTAATCTTCAAATTGGCCACACAAAGAATAATGCCTATTTGCTCATTACTCTAATTTTATGAACACTTTTTCTGCAATACCCTTTGAGACTTAGTGAAGACAGGTTCACAAGTAATGCAGTTATTTTGACAATGCAAAGAGAACTTTATTGTTAGTTGAGACTTAGAGTGGCCTCATATCTACATTATATCCTTGGGGAAGTTATGCATTACCCTTGACTACGTGTGGAGAGGATCTAATGTTATGCCTACATCAATTGTTTATTCAGAGAGATGATTCCATTTCCTTCAGGCGGAAAGCGGTATGAAGTGCTCTTATTCTATTCCCGGGAAGTAAACACAACAATCTTGATTTCACGGCGAAGCACTGCTGCAGCTCTTGTTAGTCAGGTCTAGTCATTGGATTAACTAGCTTTCCTTCCCCATCACTTGAAACCTCTACCCCTTCCCCCCCCCCCTTCCTCCTTTTCCTTCTTCCCTTTCCTCCTCGGCATAGGGAGGCAATGTTGCCATGGATTGTATGTCGATGGAGGCTGGAAGCAATTAATTTGGTCCGTCTTCCAGAAGATCTAGTCTGGGTGCCTTCCGTTTTGTTCTACGGCTCTTCTCGGCATTGGAAACTTGGCTCCACAGAGAAATCCTTCTCTTGGCTAGGGATCTTCCCGCACCTTTTGAAATGTCAAGGCGCTGGCGCTGTTTACAAGGAGCAGCCCATCACATGTACTTCGAAGACACAAACATGTTTTTCAAATCAATCTCTAACGTCTGGGTCATGTCAATCGACTCGGCTGCGTAGAATATCAGCCAATCAATCATCTTATCATGATGCGATCATTTCAGAGCCAGTTGACGTGATTTCATGAGATTTCTGGCATTTGCAACGTGATATCAGACTTAGTAAAGAGCAAAATTATTACTTGTTTTTCTCTCCCCACCAGTGACTGTAAAATAATAGTTGGACCATTGTTCTCTCCCATTTCCAAGTTGTGTGCATTTCCGTGGCGACCAGGGCAGATTATGGCAGAGCTTCGGAGTAACAGAGATGCAATTGTATGGATCACCTGACCGAAAACGTCCCCCTCTTAGAAAGTTGTTTTGAATGAAAGGAGTGAATTGAAAGCATCAACAGAGTGAAGTTGTGATATAGCCTAGATCATTTCAAACATCAGGAAGGCCGTCCATGTAGTGTTTCTCAAAGAAGGAGAGGCAATCATGTGGGGCGTTGCTCCTCTAGCCCATTAGCATGCTATAGTTAGATGTTACTGTGTTATATGGCTGGAAAGGAAAACCTGCAGCCAGGTTCTGTGTCAGATATAAGTGGAAGAATGCACTCAACTCATTTTATTAGAAAGGAAATCTGAACAAGAAAAATCATACCTTTTAAGCAGTATAAAATGTCAACAACTACTACAATGTTGGATATGTTACAGCCACACACGCACACACAAAAAAAGGCCCAGCAATTTACATTTGCTCAAAGGATGCCACGTTTGATGATGTGTTGCCATTTACATGGTCTTTACTTTGTTAGGATTTTCCACAAGAAAAAGGTCCATTCTGATTGTATTTTCAAAGTGTGTCAGATGATGATCAAGTACATGTATGTGTTGATTTTTCGTGAATTGACCAGAATAATCCATGTTTTTCCTATTTTGGTTTCTTGCAGCATCTGTCTTTCCCTAGCAAAGCAAGCCGCAGACCTCATATACCTTGCAGAGCAGACGGTCATACTCAAAGGTTGGTTTCTCCCTTTGTTCTCCTCATTAAAGGGATAAACTAGTTTGGGTTGAGATCAGGATTGGGCTTCAAACTTTTAACCCTAATCAGGCTGGGCTTTTTTGGTTATGCTATATCTGGGGGGGGGGGATTCCGCCCCCCCCTTCAGATCTCGCCTATGGAACGCGCGATCGCGCCGAAAATCGGCACACGCGACGCCCGCGACGTATTCTATCAAAATGTATGGTTGCTTTCTCCGAAAAATTTTTCTTATATTTTATATTAATTAATTATTGTAATTTATGCATAAAATCAGTTTGGGGCTCTTAATCACTTTTTAATGCTCCAATTAAGCTAATTTCTCTTTTAAAATGTTTCTTGTATCATTCTTCTGAGACATAGGATAAAAAAAAATCTGTATCGAAATTAATTTCTTATGTATTTTATTGTTTTTTGAATTTCTTATGTATTTCTTTGTTTTTTGACCTTTTGTTTTTGTTTGTTTTTGGCCAAAATTTGTCACAGACATTTTTTGAAGCATTATTATGCTAAAATAAATTAATTTGGGCCATTCTAAGTGAAGATATGAATTTTTATGTGAATTAATTGAAAAAACACAATTTGCATTGGATTTGTACACAAAATCACGTTTTGGAGCAATTTTGGGGTTGACAAATTTTTTTCAAACGGGCGTCGCGTCAAAATGGTACGCGCGGGCGCAACAATTTGGGTCTCAAAAGTTGCGCGATACTTGAAAGAAAAAAGTCATGAAACATCGCGGCGGGAGCTTATCGCGTTGCGAAGATATTGCGCAAAACGTCGAGGGGGGCGGATTCCGCCCCCCCCCCCCCCAGCCTGATTAGGGTTAAGACTTACCAAGAAATCACTCATGAAATAGTACAGAGCATACCATTCTACTATGTATATTAAAGAGGAATTCAAAGTTAATTGATGAAAATCAGTTTTGGAATGTCTGAGACATCCAAAAACAAATAAGATGTAAAACAAAGGAATCCTAATGAAAGGTGAGTCCCACCTTTTTAGAATCACTCTGTTGTGGACATCTCAGCCATTTCAAAAACAATTTTCATCAAGTAAATGTTGAATCCCTCTTTTTTCTGCTCTTTTTTTCTCATCTCCCTTTACTTGTACCTTCTGTATTCCTCTCCTGGCTCCCCCCCCCCCTCTCAGTTCTCCACACTCTTGTCCTTACTTTTCTTTCCAAGAAAGAAAATTGTAGAATTCCGTAATGGGTGATGGTTTTCTACTTAGTTACATAATCATTACTTCAATACAGTCATAACATTTTGCCTGACAAGTGGAAGGAAATCAAATCTGTACAAAGCATCTGTGACTTCCATTTTTGTTTTTTTTAAAGTCTGCACTCTTATTACTTTAAAAAGCTACTTACACCCTAAGGTGTAATTATGCCTTGTCCTCGATGCAAGGTTAAAGAGTTTAAGTGCCGGAGGCAGCTAGGGCCTAGACCCCAAAAATAGCAGACCATCACTCCCCAGACACGGCGCAGGCCAGTGCACTGCCTTCCACGTGTTGGATTCCATTTCCTGTGGAGTGTGTGACTCAAGATACAGTATTCATTGCCTCATCACAGATGCAATTCCCTGGTAATTCTTCCACCCCCCCCCCCCCCCATCCCTCTACCCTTCCCTCAAGAACCGGCAGCCGAGGGTGCTCCGGTCATTGGGACGAGGGGTGTAGCTGCTAAGGATGTGTGAGACAGGAAGAAGAGGAAGGACAGAGAGAGAGAAAAAAAACACTTTAACCAGAGGCTACACTAGCTGTAACTAGCGACCTAGATTCGTGTGGGGGCAAACGCCCGGAAGAACAGTTTTAAGGACGATGTCGCTGCCCATACTCCTGTCAATATAAGTCAAGCCTGGCCCTTAACTCTATGAGCATGAAATGCAGGAATGGTGTACCATTCATGTGCAAAGAATGATATAGTTGATAAAATTTTTGCTCCCCTCCTCAGAAAGATCTTTGGATCTTCCAATTTCACTAGGCATGGCTGTTCCATGCCTAGATAGACTTCTTGTCTTTCCAGACATAGAGGGCTTTCCTCTTTGCAAATGGAAAAAGCATGCCCCCACCCATCATTTGGCCTTTCAGTCAAGTCTAGAAATCAAGGAAGAGTGAGACTAGCTTCTCATCCAAATTGACTTCCACTCAAGAGTCAAAGTGACCAGTTATTTCAAAGTGATATCATATAGCACAGAGTGATATCCAAAAATCCTCAGCTCCCGCCCAGCGTCTCCTGGGGCCATCTAGTGATGGGTCAGTCATCTACAGGGAGTCCTCATTTCCTCAAGATTTCATTATCTCCACAACAGTTCTAAATATTTTGATTTTATATTGATGCTGATATAAATGTCAATATCCAGATAATTTGCAGTCAGTAGTCAAATATCCCAATCCCAATGATTCAGTAGGAGATGCAGTCATCACGATACCAAAGTTATGCAAATTTCCCAGAAGGCCCAAGTCTAGTTACCATGTTATGACAGTTATGCGAAATGATTTTAACAAGGGCTTAACGTCTTCATCAATCCAAGTCACCTGTCTGTCACATGCATTTAAAATTCAGTCGTCAACCAACCTGCGGTCATGCAGAACAGCTCTTTCTTTTTAATGTATATGCCAAATATCTTGCAAGGCTTTTATTATCGTGAATTTCAAGCATCAGGTGCTATTTGCGAGGTTAGAAACACAATGAAAATATTACCATTGATCCCGACATGAAGGGACGTGTCTGCATACATTTCTCCGTTCAGTACTGTTCTCCACGATCTCGAATGTAACCACATGTGAAATTGTCGGGAAGTTTCGATTCACAAGAAAATGAGACTTTGCTGAATATAATAAACGTTATGGCATATAAGGTAGTCTTTGTAGGTTGTAGGTTTATGTGGTATTTGTTAACTGTCTGTATCCTACAGATTATTTCCAATAAGTTTAGGACATGTCACACTCGGTTCCTGCCCATCATGGGTAAAGTTATGCACCATAATTGTGTAAATCTTACCTATTGTCCCCCTCCACCTTTTTCCCCCTTGTACAGAGCATCAGGGACGTGACTACTCCTGTGTGGTGTCCAGTCTGGTCCAGATCATGCTGGACAGTCACTTTCGCAGCCAGCTGGGTTTCCAGACCCTCATCCAGAAGGAGTGGATTGTGGCCGGTCACCCATTCCTGGACCGCTGCGGACACTGCGAGCCCAGCAACGGTCAAGAGGTTTGTCACTCAGATTTTTTTTTCCCGCGGCCACCTGTCGTTTGACATAACCACCTTCCCTCTCCCCTCATGTTACTCAGACTGACAGCTCTCAGAGCTTCTCCCATCTTGTGTTGCACCTGCCACTATTATCCCCTGTCTGTGACAATTAAGCATTGCTATACAACACCTAAACAGAATGTAGCTTTCTGATTGTTCGATTGCTCATCACGTGACCTGCAGTTTAAAGTACCATAGCACTCTTTCGCTGTCAGCCATGCAGTTTTGCTTGAGCAAAAATGGATATCACTCGGCTGACATTACCAATTTCCATTGATTTCTGTGTTAAACTCATGATTGACTTGAAGTTTTTGTTCCATAGCACGACTCTGATGTCACAATAAACAGACATTTGTCGAGCGCACTCAACACATTATGAGCACGCATCCTATTACTCGTAATATAAACAACTTCACTTTAAAATACAACTAAACCACGTACAACTAAATGTGACTACTGTAAAACAAGGAATGTTTGCGTGCATTTTAATTTCGCGAATTTCACGAGCGCCAAGAATAAAATAAAATGCATGTGAGAGTTCTTGTCTACACTGTATGCATTGCACGCTAGTGGCAATTCGCAAAAATTTCATGCCACAAAAGAGGCCGTTGGCTCCAATTCGCGAAAATTTTATGCTGTGAATATATCATGTTTTACAGTGCTACTCATTCACCTTCCACAAAAATATGGTTGCCATTTCTGTACTAAATTGAAACAATCTGTGTCGACCACATCTGTGGATCCCAAGGGTGTTGTATAAAACAGTTCTTGTGTGGTCTTGACTTGTGCAGTGGAACAAGATATCGCGCTCGGTGAAAGATGAGGCAGGCTATTCAACTCAGCATCATCTTGTTGAATAAAGCACCTCTGTCTTTCACCTCTTGCAAAATCTCGTACCATTGCACTCAGAACCATTCACTAATTATATGTACTCGAACATCCACTTCCCTCCTTCCCCCCACCCCCTCCTTGTATGTCATTTTAACATTTCCAATTTTTTCTGTTCTTTTTTTTTTAACATAACTCCTATAACTTCTTACAAATACTTGTATGGCTTATTACATAATTTTTATATTCTTATTGCATAACTCTTTTATTCTTATAAATTGCATACCCTGCAACCTCACCACTTTGGTCACGTATAAGATATCCCCGTCACCATCCATTCCCATTTTTAACTGCCCCTTGCTCTTTCCTCAGGTCACTGTGACATGATCTTAAAGGGAAATTTCATCCTTATACCACATTGCTTTGTATGAAAACAGAAAAAATCAACAACAAAAGTAGATGTGTGAAAACAAGGGGAAAAATTTTGACACGCGAAGAAAAGTTATGAGCTGTAAAATATTAGAGAGTAATGCAAATTGGCAACTCTACGTGATGTAGGTGTTACGCAGCTTTCCTTTCCGTTTATTTCCCCCCCTTTTTTTTATGCCTCCGCCACGAAGTGGTGCCGGAGGCATTATGTTTTTGGGTTGTCCGTCCGTCCGTCCGTCCGTCCGTCTTTCCGTCCGTCCGTCGGTCCGTCCGTCCGTCCTTCCGTCCGTCCGTAATGAATTTTGTGGACAGGGTAACTACCAAAACCTTTTGAGGTATCCTAATGAAACTTGGCATGTATGTGTATTAGGGGGTGAAGTTGTGCCTATCAACTTTTGGGTGCACATGCTCAAGGTCAAAGGTCAAAAGGTCAAGGTCAAGGTCAAATGCTTAAAATTTTACTATTTCCCCCATATCTATGCAATGCCTGAAGATATTTTCTGGAAACTTAGTGTATACATGTACTACCCAATTAAGATTCTCTGGTGAAAGTTTGGGGTCATGAGGTCAAAAGGTCAAAGGTCAAAAGGTCAAATAAAATGTTAAATTTTCACTTTTTTCTCTATCTTGGAAATTATTCAAGGTATCTTCATGGAACATAGTATATATATGCATCTACTGACTGGCAGTAGTTATCTAGGGAATTTAGGGTTCATGGGGTCAAAGGTCAGGGGTCAAAGGTCAAGGGCAATACTTCAAAATTTTACTATTTTCCTTATGTTTATGCAATGCCAGCAGGACTTTTTTTTTTTAACTTGATGTATGCATGTATAACCCAATAGAGATTCTCTGGGATTTTTTTTGCCAAGAAGGTCAAAGGTCAAAAGGTCAAAGATCAAGTGAAAGTGCTGAACTTAATTCTTTCTCCATATCTCGGAAGTGGCTCAAGTTATCTTGAAACTTAGAACATGCTGAATTTATGTATGTTCTGCCTGACAGTGATTCTCTTATAAATCAAAGGCCAGATGAAAATGATAACAATTTACTGTTCAATACAGAAATTGCGCTTTTTCTCCATACCTTGAAAATTACTCAGTGCATAAACTTATGAAATGGTCAAAGTCAAGTTAAAGTTCTTAAATCCCCAAATACATGCTCTCCTATTCATCCAATAAACATAGGTCAAGGAAGGTAAACATTCAATACATTTGTGACAAACATGTCATTGTAATATTTTGCCAATTTTGTGAAAATGTAATCACACATTGTCCACATGTACTATAGACCTATTAGGAGAATCATGCATTATGGCGGAGGCATACCAGTCGCCATAGCGACATTTCTAGTTTTTACAAGAAAAATTTCCTCATACTTGTTCCTGGTATTGAATGAGAGTAATACATTTTTATGTTTCTTCGGCAGCAGATGGGTTCTATCTGTGCCCATATATTTGAGAATATTAGAACTCAATACTCATTACATGTACGTACATCGCACAGAGTTGCCTTTTTTTTTTGCGCTCTTAAGATTTCGCAAGCCATAACTTTCCTTATATGTCCCTTCCCCCCCCCCCCCCCCTGACATTTTCACAGATTTACTTCTTTAATTTTTCCACTTTTAAAACAAAGCAAAATAATATCATTATGGAATTCCCTTTATTAGCCCTCTCCCCCACCCTCTATTTTACACAGACAATGTCACTGCCATTTTTTGTTCTTTCCCCCCGGGTCCCTCTGATGTTTACAGCACCGTTTCCCCTTTTTTTCCCCTCTGATTTACCTCTCTAAATCTTCTGTTTCTTAAACAAAGCATTGTAATATCATTACGGAATTTCCCTTTATTGCCCCCTCCTCCATTTCCACACAGACAATGTCACTGCCATCCTTTATTCTCCCCCCCCCCCTCCCATCATCCCTCTGATGTTAACAGCACCATTTCCCCCTTTTTTCCCATTGATTGTACATCTCTATAAATCTTCAGTTTCTTAAACAAAGCAACGTAATATCATTACGAAATTTCCCTTCATGCCCCCCCTCCTCCGTTTCCACACAGGCAATGTCACTGCCATCCTTTGTTCCCCCCCCCCCCAGGTCCTTGTGATGTTAACATCACCATTCCCCCCTTTTTTCCCCCACTGATTTACATCTCTAAATGTTCAGTTTCTTAAACAAAGCATCATAATATCATTATGAAATATCCCTTTATTAGCCCCCTTCCCCCACTTGACCCTCCTTTTTCACGTAGACAATGTCACTGTAGTTCTTGTTCGTTCCCCCAAGTCACTCTACACTGATAGTAGCATCAATCCTCTTTCCCCCTTCTTTCCCTCATGAAGAAACTCCGTTTCATCTTTGACGTATATGCGTGTTTACTCAATTCGTTCAACGAGCAAAAGCCTTTAAATAGATTTTTTTTTTCGTGGAACGTGTGTACAGTACTACACAATCATGCTTCTTTTTTTTTCTTTTTTTTGCAGGGACTTATCTTGCGCTTTTTGTTAGAACTATTAGACTTTACCCTCCAAAGGAGACTCACTATCTTCTCACTTGACCTCATTTGTACTGTATACCATGTCACAGTCTTTATACGTGCAATGCATGGGTGCATGTGTTTGCCCTTTTTTTCCCCACTCACCCAAATGTAAACTTACCCTTTTTTTTGGGGGGGGGGGGGGGATGGGAGGGGGGTATCATAGCATCTCAAATGCCTCTATTGTTGAGTGTTCATACAGTTAAGTGTCAGACAAACACACACAAAAATGCAGCTTTATGTTTGGCTTTTAAACATTTGTGAAGTGCCTTGCACTGGGTATTTTGGGGAACTTTTTTTTCCTCTCTTTCTGTGAATTGTTTTCTATCTCCAAACGTATAAACCCACTCAATCCCAGAAACTAATACATATTGTTTTGTAATGTTTTAATTTGAAATATATCCATTTATTATGAGGATTTGTGTCATGCATTTTTAGTGCTTTTAAGGTTGAGTACCGGTAAACCATTGTTTCATTGAGTCCTTTGTTGTCCATGTATGATTGCTTTCTACCTGCAAGCAATATGAACCCACTCAATCCCAGAAACTACATTTTGGTAATGTTGTAATTTAAAACATATCTGTTTATTTTGAGGATTTTTATTATGCATTGTTAGTGTTTTTAGGGTTAAGTAAAAACGTTGTTCTCTTTCATTAAGCCCTTTTTCGTCCATATATGTGACTCTGCACCTGAAAACAAACAAAAAGTCGCCAGACATGAATTTTTAGTTCAGACCTTATTGTGAAAGAGCAGACTTTAAGCTTTAAAATGATGTATAAATCAAATCAAATGGACTCTCCTAACCTATCTAAATATTGGCAAGAAAGCACAAACTCAGGAAAAGCGTGAACTGAGAAAAGAGGCTCTGAAGTATACAGTGTCTATTCAAGCGCTTAATCTTTACCAAACCGTGCTGGCTCTGCGATGAATGGGACAAAAAACAGGAAGTAAACCACCAGAGTAACAACAATGAAAGGATTATCAGATTAAAATGAAATTAAGCATGCCTCATTAACACATTCTCTCCATAATTAATGCCAACTTACCAAGCAGTAGCACTATCCTTTCAAAAGTTATTAGAGTTGAAAGTGAAGAGTGTGGACAAGGTTTTTCAGAAATGAAAAAGGGATTCTAAAGACACACCTAATCACACTATTCTACCAAAAATGTTCGAGATAAACTACTAAAAAAACACACTTTCCTGCCCGTTTTATGATACCAAATTTTAGCATAATGTAAAAGAAGACCCGCCCTTTCAGAAAATATGAAAAAGTCAAGTTCGGCTAGGTTGACCCATTTCACTTATTTTCAGTCCTCACGCAAAATCAGTGTGTGCAACTTTATGTTCGTTTTGAGGTGCACGGTCACATATGATTGTTTGTTTTGGCTGCAAAATATTTGAAAGCATCTTCATTACTAATAGTATTTCAGTTATTTTCAAAACAGCAACATGTTTTACATGACAATTCCTGTTTCTATCAGAAATTTATAGATATATGTTTATATATTACATTTCTTTATAATTAGGTACAGATTTGATAAACTGAACAAGTTGCATCTAGTCCTTCTCCAGTACAAGTCATGATCAGATCTACAGTAGAGTTGACAATGTAATCATGAAAACTTGAAAATTTCGGGGAACTGGACGGGGCTAACTGCTTGCACGCTTCACACACTAGTGGGCAAACACCTCTCAAAGTTCAATTATTCCTCTAAAACGAAAGTCAACAAACCTTACCAACACTCATGCCTCAGGGCTTGCATACTACCCATTCAGGTAGAGCTTTAAAGGGAAGGTAAACCCAAAGAGCAATGTGGATTGAGTGAAAGCAGCAACATTAGTAGAACACATCAGTGAAAGTTTGAGGAAAATCGGTCAATCGATGCAAAAGTTATGACTTTTTAAAGTTTTGGTGATGGAACCGCTGGATGAGGAGACTACTAGAGGAAATGACGTATGAGTGGACAACGATACAAAGAAAATATAAAGGAAATTCAACAAAAAATCACTTTTCTAGAATTATGAAAGAGCAGTGGACCAACCGCTTTCAGAAAGCAGGGGGAATAATTGCTACCCTTAACATATGTCAATATCAAGTTGATGAAATATGTAATTTTCATGAAAAATGGATTTTTGTAGTATTTTCTTTATATTTCCTTGGTATTGTTGTCCACTCATACGTCATAACCTCTAGTAGTCTCCTCATCCAGCGGTTCCAACACCAAAACTTTAAAAATTCATAACTTTTGCATCGATTGTCCGATTTTCTTCAAACTTTCACTGATGTGTTCTGCTAATGTTGCTGCTTTCATTCAATCCACATTGTTCTTGGGGTTTATCTTCCCTTTAAGACCGCCCAAGTACTTGTGAGAACGAAAACATGAAGTGTTGAGCACGTAGATCTAAGAATGCTCTTCTGTCTAAAGTAGACCTACACTATCTTTATTTTAGTCACAAAAGAAGACAAGGCAGGGACTGACTGCAGATAATTGCACAGGCAGGCATGTGGGATCATTAAGCCCTCAAGTCAAACTGAGAAGAAAATTTGTGGCATGGGGTTGTCAAGTTATGGGTTCAAGTGCATTGGGCGTAGGATCATAAGGTTATGGGTTTAATGGCAATGTTAAGGCATCATAACTTGCTGGTTCAAGCTGAGGGTAAAGTGTGAGGCAAAGAATCAAAAGATTGTGGGTTTAAGCACATTTTGAAGGACTGTAAAAGGCGTCTTGTGAAATCAAGGATTCAGGCCAATGAGGAAAATGCATGACATTAGGTCAACAACAGAGTTTAGGTGGATACATTGGTGGCAAGAATATAAGGTTAAACATAAGGTTAATTATTAGGTTGTAAGTTTTGAGCTGATGGTGGCACGCTCCACATAGGATTGTGAGATTGTAGATTGGCATTACTGGAAAGAGTGATAGACATGGACAAGACGTTGTACCTCTCACCAAAGAGCAAATGAGAAAGCTGTAGAATGCTGCTTGTGCAGATACTCACCAGTACAGGAGCATTCAAGGAGTGCTCCTTTGAACGTTAAATAACATCACAATATTCTAATGACAACACATTGTGATATTGCGATTGTACAATTGATAGCACCAATTATAGAATTAGGGGAAAAATTATGTCGAAGTTTTCCTGTGCTTTCTTTCAGGCCCCACTGTTTCTTCTGTTCCTGGACTGTGTCCACCAGCTGATAGAGCAGTTCCCCTCGGCGTTTGAGTTCACGGATACCTTCCTCATCGCTCTTTGGGACAGCATGCACTCGGGGATCTTTGGCACATTCCTCTTCAACAGCGAGCGCCAACGTAATCGGACATGCGTCAGCGTCAACAGGGGCCAGTACGAGACCAAGCAGCTAGCCACCGTGTGGGCCTGGACCCTACAGTTCACAAAGGATGACCAGGCGCTCTTCACCAACCCCCTCTACATCGCCAAGTCGGAGCTCAACTTCAACGACAACTCACTGGATGACGAGGGGGACTTCAGCCAGGGGTGCAACGCTGGGATCTATCGCAGCATCCGGCGCCTCAACAACGGCAAGACCCTCATCGGGTCCGACTTCAAGGAGATGGACAGCTGGACGTTCAACGGCGGCAAGAGGCGGAAAAACCCCAACATCAACGGCGCCAACTCGGCCAGCAGCGCCTTCTCCAGCTGGGAGGAGGAGATCATCATCCCCATACTGCAGACACCCACCATCAGCTTCTGGACTCACTGCTACCTGCGCTGGGTGCCCAGCGTTCACACGATGGGAGGTGGCAGCCCGGCTGTATACCAGCAGCAATGCAAGCTGGTGGATGAGATTCAGCAGCTGCGAGAGACCCTGGACAATCTCCGGCGCGCCAAGGAGAACATAACCACCCCACCGACGAAGCCCAAACGCAGGAGCCGACTATTCTTCACCTCGCAGGAGGACATGAGGCGGAACCACGAGTCGCTGACCTCCGCATTCCCGTTCACCATCAGTGACCTGGAGTTCCTCGGCGGCGATCGCCGGTCATTTCTCGCCACCCCACTGGCCAGATTTCTGGGCGGACAGAGCCTGTTAGAACAGGAGAATGAGAACTCCGAGAGTGACATTGACGCGACAGAGTCGGTGGAAATGTGATAAGAGATGGTGCCACATGATGAGCATCCCCTGGTAGCTGCAGCAGACATTGTTAAAACTAGGTTTGACACAGCATTAGCAAAGTCACCACAACAACAAACTTCTATGTGGATCATGCAGATCCACGTTTCATAATCAACTGTCGTAATCGTAACTTGCCAAGTCAACTCTTGTCTGGATAAACTGTGGTGTCGATCTAGATCATTTCGCAAAATCCTCTGAGCATGACGCATTGAGGAGAAGGTGTACATTGGGACCATGAAGCATGACATTCAGAAGTGCCTGATGCATTTATGTTTTTTCTCACATTCATTGTGTGAAACCGCCGACAGTATAATCATGCAGAGATTCCTGGAATGTCACAGCCGTAATCCAATTTCTGATATGTGATTATGCAACATCATTCAGTAGGCACTAATTACATGATCGTGCAATACTAAGAAGCAGTAAGATTATCTGATGAATGTGCAAACTTCCATTATGATTTGTCACTAAGATTTGTATATATAGAGAGAAAGAATGCATAAGTTTGCTGAGATTTTACAGAGACTTACAAGTACCAAACGGAGATGTAATGAGTAATAGAAACCAGCTTGTCTCTACTGTTTTTTGTGGATGAAACTTGGCAGTGACTGACAGTGGTGTAAAAAAAAAAATCAAACTTTTAGATTCTCTATTCCCTGGCCTGGATTGATGGCATCGCGACCTCCTGTTGTAGGATTCTATGTATGGTTTTGCGAATCTATTTTTTTTTTTTTTTTGTGAAAGTCATTTTCCTACCTATGTCTTCCTAGTCATTATTACCAACCATCATATGGTGCATCTTATTAGTTTCTTTGTTTGTACATAAGTTAGTAGCTCGTTCTGCTGGCGTGAGTGTGAGGTGCCTTTGTATCTCAGCGTATTAACCTGATGAGTTTCCAGGGTATTCTTAGTGAGGAAATTCTCTCCTCAGGTTAGATATTCCAAATCCTTTAACATCTCTCCTGTGTTTTGCTTCAGCATGTCGTGCATTTCCTCTCAGATTCTTGCTCTCTTTTTTTTTTTTTTTTTTTTTTTGGGGGGGGGATGTTTTAATTTACCTTTTCCTCTGTTTTTGTTTTTTTTAATTGTGGATTTGTTCATTCCACTGTCACTTTTTTTTTTCATTCCTTTGCTTCCATTCCAGTGGTCTGTCGTGGCTTTCTCTATTTCATCATTTAGAATCGAGTCAATATTTTTTCCTCTGCATACCGGTATCATAATTTGTGTTTCTCTTCACACCTTTTCCTGTCTCTGTCTACATACTTGTCTTGATATTTCTCTATCTTTCTACCCCCCCCCCCCTCTTTTGATATATCTTTCAGAATATCTATCCATTGGTGTGTCACTTCTATATATATCCATCATATCCTCTCTATCAATATTTTCCTGCCATTAATTTCTGTCACTCCGCTCTGTATCCATGATTGTCAGTCAACCTATTTGATCTGTTATCACACATGTCTTGCATCCTGTGATTTTGCTGGATTTTAAGGGAGGTCAATATCTATTGTGTGTATAGTTCATGTTTGCATTCTCATTCAATGCATCTGCAGGTGTTTGACAGTAAAGGTGGCGAGTAAGCGGGGACACGGACAGTTGTGTGTTCTTTTATTTAATCTTCTCTTCATATTTTTTGGGGGGGGGGCGGGGTCATTTTTTGGTGCACCTTTCTACCAACTGCCAGTTAATATAGCTGCTACGCCTTGGATGTTTTTCTTTTCTTTTGTTTGTTTCAAACTTGTAGGCATCAGAAGCAACCTAATGTAGGTTTTGTTCAAATTTTCACTGACTGGAATTGATCATAGAAGGGGGAGCAGTCTTTCATTCATCTTGATGGAGTCTTCTCGACTTTTTAGCATTTAATACTTATCTTAGTCAACACTGAATCTTTTGTGATGTATGTATATTTTGTCATATATATATCTGTGAATATATATTAGATATCGCTCTCTCTCTCTCTCTCCCCCCTTTCTCTTTTGGAGGAAGGAAAGGACAGGAATATGTGCCTTTTGCTGTGTCATACATGTAGTTTTATCCTCATGTGGATGTTAACATCAATGTACTTAATAATCTAATTTATGACTATTCATCTTACAAAGTGGTGTCAAAAGGACTGCTTGGCAGAGATGCAAATTGTATCGGGCGACGTATGTTTGTGGGTGAGGAAGAGGGATAAGACAAAATCTGCTTTGTGATTAACTCTTGTAGTCCTGTTGGCGACATGTTTTATGTACAGTATCAATGGGAGTTGAGAGTCTTGGTCGTGGAAGAGTTTAGGGAGATCTCAATTACAGGTCTTGATATTGTGGCTGAGGGTATTTTTCAGAGAATTGAATATGATTATCGCTTGCATTATTTTTCAACTTGTTCAGATCATGCGTCCTACACTGAGATAAATCAACTCTTTATGGAACTATCTCTTTGAGAAGAAAGCAGTAAAAGAAATATGAAATGATGGAGGGGAGGGCATAGACTAAAGTCTCTTCGGCAAGTGGCAAAGTTAATATTTGTTTAATACGTCGTAAGTATTGCAGTTTGATCATTACCTACTCAAAGCTTGGTTATTATACACAATGGGTTCTTCCGGAGTGTCTGTGCATATCCCCTGAATAGTCAGAATAGAGTATTATGGCACTATGACAGTGATCCCTGTGAATGAACAAGTGAATATTGACACAGGCAAGTGTTAATAGTGATAGCTATCATGCTCTTGACTTTTGCAACTACAAATTTTATCTTTCCATTCTGTCTGGCTTGTAATGGACTGATGAAATTTCCAAGTATTGTTAAGTAGAGCTCGGCTATGAGAGCTGTTCACATTCTTGGGTTTGCCAAGGTTCCATCCTTTCTGATAGCTTGATAGTGTCTCTCTGCATTGTTGTATCTGACAAGCACATTGAAACCCTCTTACTGTATAAGCTGTTATTTTCGCGTACAGATATTTTCGCGAATGAGGTGGTCTTCGGACATTTTTGCGAGTTGTTGTTTTCGCGAATTGAAATCGCGGCTATCGTGCGTGTACTACGTTACCCTAGTGCATAGCGACATTTTCGCGTGTTGTTAAATTCACGGTTCAAAAGTGATTCGCGAAATTCGCGAAAATTAAACCCTCACGATAATAACAGCTTATACCGTATAACGAGTTCAATTGTGATGATGAACCAGTTTTAGCGAGGTCGTACTGTAAAAGTGGATATTTTTACGATAATATTTTTTGCGCTCTGCAGGGTAAGATTGCTGTATTGTGTTTTTAATTCAGCGGAATCAAGATATTACATAGTGGTACCTACAACAAGCAAAATATTCTGAGGTCTCCATTGGGAACCAATCCACATTTTAACTTCAAGCAGTTTGTGTTTTGGTTCTGCTTGTCAGCTGCTGCAAGAGAACTACACCTTGTATATTTTGATGAGCAGAGAAACTGCTCTGTGAGAATGCAATGATGATTAAAAGATAAATCAATGCAAATATCAGTGATGCCTTGTAGATGCAATGTAATCTCAAGGATATCTCAGTGGGCTTGCTGTGATCCATTATAAAATCGTTTCAAGAATGTAGCCAATCAGAAGCACTGATGAGATGAGTTATGTGTGCGCTCTTTAGTTTCTTACCAACATTCATGGGTGTTCAAAAAGTGTGCAGTGAAAAAGCACAACAGCATGGCATGTTATCCCATGGCACATTGATGAAAAAGCATAAAAGAACTCTCACCGACATTGCAATGCATACTTCAGCAGTGCAACACTTCAATCAGTTGTTACAAGCATGTATTATGGCTCATGGTGCATATTATAGCACATAGCGCATTCTCAATCACCGATTTATGTGAACAACTTCTAGTTCATGTATACGTAGACATACATGAAATCTGTGAGTCAAGTCTTTGTAAGGAACATCTTTGGACTTTTTGGCTTTTCGGCAAATTCTGCATGTGATTGTAGTTGTCTGATATTCACCCATAAAGGTACGTTAGAAATAAAAATGCTGTTAATTTTTGACCCCTTTTATCAATCTAAAAATGCACAGGTTTACTTCTGTGCCGTCAGTGGAGATACAGCTCACTCACGGTGACTCACAATGTTGCGCATGTTTCACCATTGTGTTAGATACCCTTGAGTGCACTGCATCTCTACTTTACAGGCACTCTCACCTGTGCGTTATTTCTGTAGTAGTGTCTCATGTAAAGCTGCATTCCAGGTCACCGATTCTGTTTACACGACCCACATGAAATGCTTGACTTGCGAGTCAACTGACGCTGAGTTTCAAGAAGTCATAAATGAAATGTTTATGATGTTGATCAAATGGGTGTATAGATCAATAATCTCAATATAAAGAAAAGGGCTATTTGAAGTACTGTACCTTATCTACTGTACGAGACTCTACCAGTGTGATAGAAGCTGTTTTGGTCCCCAGATTTCGTAAAAATTATCATGCTGAACCAGGGAGCCAGCCTGAGTAATGGTGGTCTTGTTTGAAAAGGGGTAGCCTTTCGTGTGACTCATCTGTAGTTGTCGATCTCTATCTCCTTGATGAATGGATATCACATCCCCAATAAAAGCTGTATTGCTCTTTAAAAAAAAACCCAAAACAAAACAAAACAAATAGAGACAAAACAAAACAGCGTTCATCAATCATATCACCTGCCTATAAATTAACATATGATAGGAACACAAACAGGACGGGTACGGAAATAATAAAAGATGTTGACTTTATATGCTCCACCCTGTTTTAAAGGTGTATGTTTTTATTTCATCTCAATTATAGGGTGTGTTCATTCGTAAAAGCCCTTATCATTGCAAAGACATGGCCCACAAGATAACTGAGTTAGATTCAATACAGAAATACCAACAAAGAGTTGTGAATATTGATGCGGATTCACATTCGATCGAATGATACCATAAAAGTCCATGATTGAGCGCTTACTGACCTAATATGGTAAAGTTGTATGCTCATCGTCCAGGCTTGCATATATTTTGCATTCACCTGTTTACAGACATAGGCACACTTGCAGATGAAGATCTACCAAGCCCAAAGGAAAGATTCTCAACTACTGACATTTTCTAAAAGTAAACATAGTCTTATGTTCCCGAATCTCTGCTGATAATATATGTTTATGAATGTATAGTCAAACCTGTCCATAGCGAGCACCCAAGGGTGATGGGAAAATGGCCGTTATAGACAGGGTCTTTTAACATGTCTTTTCTATTGGGGGTATTGAGTTTAGTGGTTGTTCTCGGCAGGTGGCCTCAGACTATAGACAGGTGGTTGCCATGGCAACTTATGTAAATGATATGTTCTTGGATTGCTGTGAGTCATTCTGGTCCACATTATATGAAGCAAACATCTGGAAACTTTTATCTGAATTGTAACCTCAACAATTATGCCTTTGTGAAGTTGGTGTTTATTTTGGCAGGAAGACAGGTCATTCATAACCGCAATCTTCTCATGTTAGAGGAATCAAGTTTCTTGGAAGTGAGTTGTGGGGCATCCAGCAGCAAAAATAGAAAAACATTTCACAAGTATTGTTACTCCATCATTGTTAGAAGAAGATTTCTCATCATGTGTAAATGGGTTGCTAGTCTTCTGGAACTGTATACAAAGTGAACACAAAATGATAGTGCTTGCAACAGCTCTCAGATGGATATGTATGAAAAACATTGCAGTGATGCAAAGTTGCCCTTCTGCATGATATTTTGGCCTTATTGACTGCAAAAAAAAATAAAATAAATGCAGTTAGAATTGATAAACCTGCTAAAGCACAAAGCTAATCTTGGTCCAGGCAGAAGTTCTTGTTCCAAAACAAGTTGTATTCCATCTTTGTTGTTTACAGATTGAACTTGCAGACTGTGGCACTTCTCGTGTGGAGAGTTTTAATTTTTTGCTTCATCAGTTTTTTTTGTCTCTTTGTTTGACCAAATCCTAGATGCTGTTCAGTGGAGCAGGATAATGTCAATAGCAAAGCCAATGTTTCATCATGCATGATTAAAATTCCCCTCGGGGTTCAGAAAGACAAACAGCACTTGTTGCGACCAGATATTTTTCTCAGCATTAAAAGTTCATGAAGTTTTTGTCCAGGAACTAGTACTGATCCCTGAGCAGCATATAGTGCATTGATAAGCCTAAGGTTTTATTTTGTTCTTGTTTCTTAGGACTGATTCTGCGTACAGAGGCACAAGATTCCAAAGATCGTTCCTTTTAACTCGGAGCCAAGATGTTGTCCAGAGATTTTACCATTTATTGAGGACAAAGGGTGTGATATATACAGGCGAGTCCTTGCCAAGTTTCTTCTCTATTAGCCAAGGAATTAATGAGTTCACCTTAAGATCGCCTGTATTTTTGTTTTTAGAATCTCTCTACGGGAGCGAGAAATACAACATATAATCTCAGCTCTCATGTAAACATTACCCAGATAATGATATGGAGCCCTGGGGGCTTTAGTTTTGCTTTACAAATGATTGGTTTTGTGATATCTTGTTGAGGATTCTTGATATACCGTCAAGGTCGTTCTTATCAGATGGCCATGTTATATGTGAAGACCCATTCACATGGTCTGGAACACATGGGGTTTCTAGATAGAGAGAGAAACTCTGTGTTACATGATGTAATACATAAATACTTGAGGGCAAAACAATCTACTGTTGTATATGATTTGTATGAAGGAGTTTGGACGAATGGGATATCTAACAGCAGATGCAGAGGAATTAGCCAGTTCGGGGTTAGCTCATGGGCACATGGGTACAAATGACCTTTCTTCTTTCTCAGTTCATTAGGCACTCCACTAGTTTTCAAGGCGACAGAAGATATAAGCTTGCCCAATGTAACAATTTATGTAATTCATCAGTCATGTTCAAACAAAGGATAAACTTGTGTAGACCAGGTGACTAGAATGATCCTTCCATTGGCATTTTGGAAAGCATCCATTTAATTATTTTGCATTGAATGTAACAATCTCTTTCCATTGATATTGTCAGATACCGCTTTTGCTGTCAGGTCGATGTACTGGCAAGTACCACTTCATAAGGATCACTTGAATAATCATTACATCACAGATGCTTAAAAAATCAACATGCTTTGCTGGTACACATTACCTTTTTCTGCTCATGCTCAAAGTGGAACCCCGAAGTGGCTTATTATGATAATGATCACATAGATTGACCAGATCTGTAATGTATTCAGATTTTATGCATGCTTTGTCCACAAAAGTTGCCCTTAACAACCACAAAGCTTGCCAGAGGATTGCCCAACCTAGCGACGACCGGGCAAATTCCTGTCTATGGATCTTAACGGGAGGGAGCAGGTGAATGAAATGCTTGGTTTCTAGGCTGTAAAAAAAGAAACATTAGATTTTAAGACATGACAGAAATGGTCCATTATTGCAAGATGGCTGTAACAGAATAGACTGATTTCTGTAGTTATATATTTGTCAGACCAGTCTTCAAGCATATTCAAGTCTCATGGATGCCTTTACAACGAAGATCGTTCCGAGTAAGGAGAAAACTATTTGAGGCTTGTCTGAGATTTGCCCAAGACTTGCCTGCAATAGCAACAAGAAATGCATGCAAAGCACACTCCAAATATTGAATTGCATTGAATATGCACATGTGGACAGAACAGCTAGTTTCTCGGCTCCTCGATCAAAAAAGAGCTGTAAATTGAATACGCTACATGTATCTTGCTTGAGGGCTTCCTTCTACATTGCCTGACATGCAAATAAATTTTGCATGCAAAACGTGATTCCAAGGATTGAAATCTATCGATAGTTAGATTCATAGGATGTTTGTAATCTTCTAAGTTTTAAGCCTCAATGATTAACTTGTTTTAGATTACAGCACGCATCCACACGACACCAAACTCTTAAGATTAAACTTTCGAGGAGAGCCCAACTCAATAATTAAACCACAGAACCGGAAGAAATACGTACACGCGGTGCGAGCGATAAACTTGATAATGTGTGACGATACAGTAGTGCACAACACGCACTGGAGGTTGACCCGGAAGCTAAAGAGGAACAGGGTTCATGGAGAGGTCAATCAAACTTTCAAGTTCTTTATTGTGTCAACATGACCCTAAACTATAATGTAAGAGATTCTGGTGACCCCCTACAGTTCGTGGATGGAGCCTAAACTTTTAAGAAATGTTTTGGTTCTAATCATGGATTAATCTAATCTTTAAGATTGCTAAATTTAGAGTGTTTGTGCACGAGGCTAAACTACCAGCTAATCATCAAAGTGTAAAACTTCTAGCTAATCCTTCAGAGTAGTAATGTCGTGTGAACCTTACTACGGAGATCAGGTGACCGACATAGCTAATTCTACTGCCGGTCGTCCGGTGCCAGGTGCTGTCTATTTTTTGTCCAAATTATTTGGTCTATTTTCTCTTTGAGGGGAACTCCTAGCTGTGTTTATTCTGTCACCCATGATACCTACTTGCCTAGACGGAAATACCCACTGTTTGTCTTGTGTCCTCTTTCTATGACGTAGGCCTTCTCTTTTGTTAATCAAGCACCAGTAGTTCCCAGGTTTGCAATTCTCAATAATTACACTCTATCCGTAATAGAAAAGGAGCTACTATAGATTAGTAAGGTAGGTGATTCATGCCAGCTTCTGTATACTGTATAAAGGGGGGGGGGGGTGAGGATGCAGCCTTTGAGTATCATTCTGTGAGCAGTTTGAGTGGTGTTCTGTTCAGAGGCTGTTTTTGTTTGATTGTCAAGATGCGTCTTTTGTGTCCAATTGCAAAGGGGGAAAATTGACAAATATTGATATCAGAGCAACACATAACTATTTATTGTGTGTTGTTTTGATAGTTAGCATGGTGATGGCCAGGAGAAAGAGATCTGCGGTATTAAACACCATTGGTGTTACAAACTGTAGATGCCAACTTTTGCTTTTTTGTAGTAATTTGTTCTGTTTTTCTCCCAAATTGTGTGACTACACAGCCATGTCTATTGCCAGAAAAGGTAAAAATATTATTTCTCCACCAAAAGTACGCTTGCAAGGCTCTTTAAAAGGTCAGCATCCCTGTGGTTTTACCGCAAAACCTCTCTTCTGTAAATATCTATCGCTTCATGAGCATGATCACAGACATCTTTTGAAAGAAATCATACTCTGCTTCAAAATTGTGCCATCTTGTTCCTGGCCCGGCAGACGATTGCACGGTGTACAAGTAGGTTGCATTCACGCCTGAACGGACATGGCTTTGTTTGGTGCGCTTTAGTCAGATACATCAATGTAGCCTGCATTGCTTAGAAAGCAACACTAACAAACAACCATACATGGTACAATGACAGTTGTTGGGATTAATTAACAGACAGTTTATGTGGGCAAACTTCAGATTCTTTGCTCGCATTACCCTCCAATAGTCCATTTTGTCTTTTTAAATCATCCATGGGGGATGTCAGTGTGTGTCTTTGTATGTGCCGTTGACTATGGAAAAGGTCATTTTTATGCTTGACAAAGAGAACTAGCTTTCTTCTGTCATTGCCTTATGTTTGTTTGGTATTTTTTCTCTTTCTTTGCTAGGCAGTTATTGCAGGTAGTCAAAACTCCTTATCAACAAATGCGAGTGCATTCCAGGAAATCTTTCTGAATTCATTAATTGCATTTATTGTGGTTGTATTGTGGTTGATGAAGAGATTTGGAAAAGAAAATGAAAAAAAGAATAGCTCTATGACTGAATACAGTAATCATATGATGGGAACAGTGCTCTATAATCAATTGCTGTTGTCAATGTCAGAGGAGCCAGTATTTAAGTCCTTGGGAGACAGAACATGAAAAAGGCTTTTGTGTTGTCATTGCTCATACGAGTAGACAGTTCATTGACATGTCATGTAAAGAGCTGGTAATTATGTTATTATGTGTGTACACAGTCCTTGAAAGCCAGAAAAGAGGGGACATTGTTATAACTGGGGCTATTCCCACAAATGAGTATCCTTTGTTAAGATGTGGCACCGATAGTTTGTTGATCAGCGGTACTTGTTTGAAAGTAATGGTCCCAAAAGATTACACTTTATTATAATTAAGATTGCACATCACAAACATACTGAGTCGTGAAGCAAGTGATGGCATATGCATAGGTAGTAGCGCTGAATGTTCTGGATCGTCGTAATTAAGGGTGATATGTTCTCCCTTTAACTGTCTGCGATTCTGACTTGTAGGAAGAATTTGGAACATGAATGCATGCCACCCATCCTCGAGTGTTGTAGGTTCTTTTCTGAAAACTTTTGCCGCATGCCATTGACACCTCGGGCTTACATAGTATGCTACAAGAGTGGGAATTGATATGTTTGTATTGTATATTGATGAGGTATTTATCAGCTTGGGATGTTCTCTGTTGGATGCTTTTATATATTGTGATGAAATCAGCCTGTCGCTGAAATTTGTCATGTAATTAGATGATTTTTAATCAGTCGTTGTATATATATGAGGGAGAGTCTATATAAACTGTACAGCTTTGGCATCGTAGATGATGGGTAGAATTCTTTGTATATTTGTATAGGATCTTTGGGCACGAATAGATGTAAATGGATACAATTCAGACCAAGGGGTCACATGTGTGTGACCTTAGTATATATCATAGTGCATATTTGATGACATACCAAGTAAAGGTCACCATGAGGTTACGGTAAAGGACACTCGAAAGTTTTCCTCAATAAAATGCAAATGTTTATTTTCATCACTTACGTTTGGATTGTGTTGTGTGTTGCTTGTGTGGTTTACGTTATTGCTGCCACCCAAATATGACTGCAACTATTGTGATAATCTTTATCCAACTAATGAATTATTTTCTTGCCATTCACACATTAGGCTACACTGATTTGCATACAGGAACAATATACTGTACATACAAAAATCCACAGACACACACAAGCACAAATTGAATGACAAGAGATATGGCGTGATCATCACATTTCAACAATGTTTGAACACAGTCCTTCAACAACTTTGTTATCTGTGCAATACATTGGATTGCTTTATTTGCCAATGTGCTTACAATGAAGGCAGTGATGTGTCTTGCTGCTCCATTACAGTCATTATTGCTCTCTGTAACAATCGGAGTTCCTCATTGATGATAAGATCTGAAGTGGATCACGCTATGAAGCAGGGACATTGAAGTGTAATTCCCTTACACTATCAAGTGTTCCATGATTACAAAAATAATAATTAGACAAGCTAATAAAGTAACATTATCTTTTTTCCATCAGAATTAAACTTGAATAAAAAAAACTTTGTTTGTGATTGAAAAATTGCAATTTTTTTTTGTGGAAATGGTGATACATGTACTGCTTATTACCATATAGACAGGACTCATCACAAACATTTTTCTCTAGAAAAAAAAATCTTCGAATTTGAAATTTTGGTGACCAAAAATGAAAGGAAAATCTAAAATTTTATTTTGAATTTCAGCTTCCCAATCCGGCCACCAAAAGATAGCATTTTTGGAAATTTGGTGGCCGGATATCAATTTTTGGTGGCTCTGGACCAACGGGCGACTGCTTATGTCAAACCCTTATAGATACATGTATATGCAAATTTGACATGATGATGTCATCACCTCATAGTTGACCTCACAACTTATACATATATTTTCATGAACTTTCCTAATTTGATGTGTAACTGAAAATTTTTCATCCTTGACATCACTTCATTGTAGTCTTGTGATAGCCTGGCAGGTTTGATGATTGGGGGAAAGAGGATTATAGTTAATAGATAATCAAAAGTAAGATTTTAATAATTGTTGGTGTGTGTGCACATACCTGAGACAGAATCCTATGGCAAGGTCATTCTAAAAACATTGAAAACAACCACACTTTTTAACCATACAGAGATCATAGTCTCAGTATTTCTGCTACATATGGCAGCACAAATTTTATGGTATACTTTTAAGAGTCTGAATGTAAACCTGCCACAAAATGCTGGTGTATATTTGTAATAGAAGTGATAGTAATTGGTGCATGTCACAAATCTGACACCTACAAGTCATATAGCCCACAAGCTGGACGCCAAGTGAACATGGCCCACAAGCTCAACATCAAGTAAAATAGGCCCATGAGCCATACAGTCCACCAGCTCAGCACTAGGCAGATAAGGCCCATTAGCTTGACACTGGCAAACTTAGGACCACAAATGTGACACTAGGCAAAAAAGTCCCACTTCACTGGGCGTCATGTATGTAGTGTCGGTCTCTTGGACCTTTTTTGTCAGTATGTTGGATGGGATCGTTGGCCTTATTTGCTACTGTCAAGCTCATGAGCCTTGTTCACCTCAGTGTTGAGCCGGTAGGCCTTTTTGGGGTAGTTTTGAGTGTATGGGCTGTATGCCTCGTGGGCTGTTTGACTCATGGACCTTTTTTCAAAGTCGTGCTTGTGGGCTGCCATACAATGTATGACTCGGGGAGGCGAGCTCTTGGGATGACCCAATTGTAGTGATGCAATTACAATTTCTATTTGTTTGTAATTATTATTATCATCATTATGATAATAATAATAATAATAATGATAATAATAATAATAGTAATGATAATGATACTAATAATAATCACATTTTATTATTATTATTATTATTACTACTACTACTACTACTACCACTACTACTATCATTATTATCATATCTTATTATTTTTTATTAATGTTATATTTATTTCTTATGCTGGTATACATGTATAGCTTAAATTCAAGGAGAGTGGAAGATGAAATAATCTGATTTTTTTTTTCATTCAATTGCAAATGTCATTCTTTTTTTTTTCAACATGAAAGTCGACAAGATTGAACTTGCCTATGATATTTCACATTTTCCTGGAAATCCACAACACTTCCCATTCCTCTACACGAACCGTAAACGCTACAGCCAACTAATGCCTGCCTTCATAAACTATAGATGGCATCTGTTACAGCAGGCTAATAAAGATGTTATCTTCCACACTTACAAACCATTAATTTGTGTAGAGAGAAAAAAAATGTCATGCACTCTTTCTGACAAGCAGAGCATCCAGAAGGGAAGTTGGTCTTGCCTTTCACTGCTTATTTTCCCGGTGTGTGTTTGGGGGTTTTCTGAAAGGAAAAAAAAAAAAAAAAACGCTTGACTGAAACATTCATTTGGTCTAGAAAGCTCACTTCAAAGAGGGAATCCAGTCCAGTTACATAGTCTAATTAAAAACGAAAAAAAAATCTAACGGGTACAACAGTGAAACTTTGATCAAAATCAGATAAAAATGGGGGAAGTTAAAAAAGTGTGAGGTTTCGCAAATTTCAGCAGAACAGTTCTCATACAGTCGATATGAGTATGCAAATGAGTGAGCTAATGATGTCATTACCTCGCCACTTTCCATTGATCGCATACCAAAAAAAATTATGATGAAAATTCAATATTTCTATTTTTGAAGTGTAAAACATGATGCCATTTCTGATTGAATAACTTCAGAATAATGATCAGTTAGATATGTCAGGATTTGAGACCAGGGAGTTTTTGTGATTGAACGAAAAACTGGAAATGTTATTCACAGACTATATGGCCAGTTGTGAGAGGATGACATCGTCACATCACTATTTGCATAGATGGACTTTTTAGGAACTATTTACTGAATTTAGCGAAACTAACTTCTTTCTTCCAATCTTTATCAAATTTTCATTGTTGTGCGAAGGTTTGTTTGTTTTTTTCTGCGATGGTACTCCTTCATGTCAGAGTAACTTTAAACTGCACTGGAATCCCCGTGAAATAGCAGAAAAGCACTCGGAAAGCGCAGTTCTCCTCCAAACAGCTCACGTGTAAACATCCTTAGGAACCAGAGGGTAATCGGGATCACGAAAAAAAAAATTCAATCATCACCATCTTTCTTCTTGTGTCGTTATCAACTTTTACTTTCCGTAGAATTGCATCCAAATCCATTCGTAACTTTCTGAGTTATCGTGCAAAGAATTGTTACGGATAAACAAACCAACGCCAGCAAAAACATAACCTACTCGCCGGAGGTAACATAATTAATGTGTTTCAGATCTCGTGAGCAAACTTGTCGGGGGGGGGGGGGGGGGGGGGACCCAGCTGCGTGCAAGCACTTACACCACTTTGATGTAAGTACGCATACAATCGAAGGATTTCACTCGAAGTAATAACGGAACTCAAGTCTGCACAATGGACAATTAGTCGGGATGAATCATGCCGAAGAGGTATTGAGATGTATTATTGTAAGAAAAATTCGGTCGAGATGGGGCTTCAGGTTTCCAAATTCCCTTGACAATATATATATATTTTTTTGGATAATGAAACACTTCTTATGAAGTATGGAAGAGCGTAGTTAATTCTCAAAGGAATTCAAAGTTTATTTGATGAAAACTGGTTTTGAATTTGTTGAGATATCCAAAACAAAGAGATTCTTATAAAAGGTGAGACCCATATCTTGTTAGGATCACTTTGTTTTACTCCGTGATTTGGATATCTCAGCCATTTCAAAAACAAAATTTTAATTCCTCTTAGAATATTGTATGCTCTGTAACCTTTCATAATGTGGTTTTTAAGTATCTCGCAAAAAAGTTTAAAACTGAATCCTCACCTCAACTAATACTATACCATGTCTTTAATGCAATTTGCTGGCAACAACAGTTCTGCTCACCTATAGCTGCGTTCTGTGGCAGCAACAGTTGTTGCCAGGACTACGTAGAACGGGACCTCGAAGCGGACACGAAAAATTGACGATGAAATCTCGAAGAATTTTTCAAATTCTCATTGCCAGTAACACTGGCACGAAATTATAAACAAGATTTCATTTCTGCTGTCTTGAGAAACAAGCCTACTGTGCACCGGGAAAAACCCCGGGAAAAAACCTGGGAAAACCCCAATGCTAAAAGACATTTTTAAACAATAACCAGATTTATGGTCTACTATATTGTCGTCATTCTTTGTCTGAGCACCCATCCTCATATTATTGGTTTCTCAATGCTAGTCCTATACTAGGAGTATTATCATTTTTTTTTTGGGGGGGGGGGGGGGGGAGGGGGTTGTGTTTTTAAAATAGTATTGATTAATAGCAGTTGTTGTAACAACGAGGGTAACATTTAACTGATGTGAAGTGGGGAGCGCTGTGGCTTGGTGGACAAGACTTCCGACTCCCAATCGGACGACCCGAGTTCGATTCCCGCCCAGTGCTTAAGTCCTTTGGACAAGATGTTTTTAGTCGCCACATCCCTTTCAACCGAGGTGTATAAATGGATACCTGGTAAAGCAGTTGGCAACGCTAGATGCTATCCTGAATAAAGAAGACATTATTATTAGTAATAACAGTATTATTATTATTATTATTATTATCATTATTATTATTATTATTATTATTATTATTATTATTATTATTGTTATTATTATTATCATCATTATTATTGTATCATTATTATTAATATTATTATTATTATTATTATTATTATTTTTATTATTATTATTATAATAATCATCATCATCATCATCATCATCATCATCATTAAAGTGTATAGTAACAGCGACTCTCGAGAAATCATCATTATGCCAATTACATAGATGCGATGTCCAGTGTCACAGTAGGTCATAACGATGTACTGAGTACTGGTATGTCAAGACCTTCAATCCCTATACCATTACTTGCCGTGTCATCGCGTGTGCCTTGGCGCTCAGATTGCTAACGCAGCTGTGGAGGGTATCGTCTTGTTAAAGGTCGTGTCACACCTTTCCGGGCAAGCCTTGCGTGCGACTTGCGAAGGACAATTTTTACTATCCGGAGGTCTCCTCAGATGATCCGCACATGAGAGTACCTAGCACGTATCTCACCCGTAGTTGCCCGGAGGTGCACACGCAAATCCTTTTTATCCGCAACCATGCAGCAGGCCCTGTCACACCTTTCCGGGCAAGCTACGCGGGCTTGTTGCGTGTGGGGATTTTCCAGCATACCGGACAATTTCTGAAGGCGGACAAGGATTTGGGCGAGTTTTGCATGTGTCTTAGGCCTACTTGCTGGAAGCGTTCTTCTTGAGTTCTACTTGCGGGTATTCTGTGTGACCTGCGCGCCAGGCGCGTGGGAGCTGACAACTCAGTGAAGGAAATCCTCTTAAAGAATGGCAGAAGTCCCACAGAATAGGCCTACATGTCCTATCATCTTGGCCGGGCTTGTGCCGAAAGGGTGGGGTGGGTAGTGGCGCGTCGCGTTAATGGGAACACCACCCTTCGTCCAAAGCCCCCCCCCCCCCCCCCCCCCCGGTTTTGCCGAAAGGGTGCGTTGGGAGCGTTGGGTCGCGTCGCGTTGACTGGAACCCCACCCTTCGTCCAAAGCCCCCGGGTAGCAAAAATTTCTCCCCGCAAGGAAACCCGCAAAACTTCCGTAGATACGGCATGACAAGGCCTCGAGCATGCTCAACACTTGTTCCGAGTGACTCGCGATGTTTTGCCCGCAGAGATACACGCAGAACACCAGTAGGAGACCCTTACCGGCAGCACCTCGCATGCAACTCCAGCGCAGGTTCTTGGCAGTACCAGTAAGTCGCTCCTAACAGGAAACTGATCGGCTCAAAGCTCTCACGCAAGTCACACGGAATACCCGCAAATAGAAGGTAAGTAGCACGCGTCTAGCAGGTAAGATACAAGTGCGAAACTCGCAAACACTCTTGTCTGCCCGCAGAAAATTCTCCTGCTTGCTGGAGAATGCGTACTCGCAACAAGCCCGCGTAGCTTACCCGGAAAGGTGTGACACGGCCCAATTTCATAAAAGGTGTTAGGATGGCAACTCTTGCTGGAATGGCAACTTCCAATAGCAACAGCCAATCAGGAAGCTGGATTCTTGTCGTTGTCATGACAATTGCCATTCCAGCAAGAGTTGCTATCTTATCAACTGTTTATGAAACGGGGCCTGATGATTACCTGTCCATAGGTTTGTGTGTGAAATTTGTGCACAGTTTGATTAAGTGGCACCGAAAGATTTAAGAAAGATCACTACCCACACGAATGTCTTTTCAAAAAAAATGCTAAAATCTGAAGAAGAAAAAAATATTGTATGAGACGAATACTTTGATTCCGGACAAACAACCTTACAATCCGGGGGTTGTGATTTTTCTCGGGTTACAGTCCATTACATTGATTTGTGTTGTTTCTATTTCTGTTTGTATCCTATTCACCTTCTCAGGGAACTGTTTTACAGAAGCAAGTCTACATAGTGTTTTTTTCAGTGACATTCAGAAAACGAAAGTGATATATTTGTATACAGATGTATTTTCGTTCCTCTTAACTTATCTATTCTGAGCCCGGATTCTGAGTGGGTTTTCATATCATTTTCTCATCACGTTCACACAGCTTCTCTGCCCCGAGCGTTGGTCTCATGATACATTAAAAACCGGTGCAGAAAGGCAAGACAAGAGGATTCTGGGACAGTGACCTTTCGTTTCGCAATGCCATCTTGTCGCTTCGTTTTGACTTTGAGCAGACATAATTATACAGCAGAAGATGATTACGTTTACTGCTATCGTTACCGCTAGGGATCGACATTATTATTTTTGGAGAAAGAAAATGCATTAAAAGGGTGAAGACAGCGGACAAATAATGCATCAAAAAGTAAACAATGCCATGATACTATCACCTCTGTAAGCTAATAAAACCTTTATGTCGGTATTGAGCATAATGAAATATCTGCGTGGCATTTAGAGCCGTAAAAAGATATAACCACGTGTCATGTTTATGTTCAGGTGTCCAGGGGATCGCCTTTATTGAACGAGAACCGACATTGTGAGGGAGAGAAGCAACCTGGTTGAGGGTAAGGGGGGGGGGGGTAGGTTATAGGGGTATGTCGGGAACTTCTGGGCTTTTGCCTCATGAAATTGCGCAATTAGGTGCATTGTATGATTTCTCCAGGAGTCGTCTCGTCCCACCTTTCTGATTTCTCTGATTAAGAATAGTCAAAAGGGCTAAATCAATATGGGCATTTCCATGGTAAATGGGTACTTTTCAGGGGTGTCTCTTTATTTTCTGTTCCAATGTGCATTACCCCCGAATGTAATCTGATCTTCTAGATCACTTCAATGAGAGATAACTTTGTCCCAAAATTGCTTCAAACAAGTAATTTTTTAAAATTTATGCCAAAATGAAACATTTTGGGTGAACGTGTGTAACGCAGGACAGAAATCTATGTACTAACATATGAAGGTGAAATTATGAATGTTCATTGAAAATTTGCTGGCTTTTTTTTCAAATAAATGCTTGAATTTTGATGAGAGAAGATAATAACAGCTGTAAAATTCTATTGGAAATTGTGTTTTATACCATTTCTAGACTTAGTGGTGAACGCACGTAACAAGGACAGACCAAAATGCGACAAGATGGTTACCTCACAACTTTCCATCGATACGTGTACAAAAAGTGTAAAATATAACACTAATAACTTCAATATATGAACAACCATAAATCAGCAGTTGAGACTGTGACGTCATTGTACTTGTAAATTAAAAGAATCGCGAATTTTACTATTCTTTGTGCAAATTTTATTGCAAAGGTTTGAGACGATGACATCATCGATTAACTCATTTCCACAATAACTGTCCAAGAAGAACTTTGTAATTGCCGAAACTGCAACTATTCATTTACTCTGTTTTTATCCAATTGTGATCAAGATTTTTACTGCCATGCTAATTATATTTTTATCACACGGCTTAAAGGGATTGTATACTTTTTTTTTTAAATTGTGGGATTGAGGTTTTAATTTTTGTGAGATAATTAGAAATCACGTATATGAAATATTAAGGGTCCAACCTTTTAATGGGACCTCTTTGTTTTTGAATATCTAATTTTCATCAGATAAACTTTGAATTCCTCTTGGAAGTGTATGCTCTCTCATAATATTTCATGTAAGTGGTTTCTAATTATCTCACAAAAAGTTAAAACCTCAATATTAATCTCTACCAAAATCATACTGTCATTTTAACTTTTTTTTGAGTGATTCAGAAATTCCCTTTAATGTCGAAAACTCGCGGCAGGCACCAGAAGGTGGTAAAAGAACATTTGTATTGTGGCGTGTGTGATTCCCCTCGGGTCTCTAGCCCAGGGACCCACCAGTGTGAGAGTGTACTCAAGTTCAGTGCTGTGTAAGTGGGATGCAAGGTGGCTTATCAGAGAAGAGACAGCCAGTCATGGAGGTCATGATGCACGAAATGCGAGAAAAGAGCGAAAGTCCAGCCCGAGAAAAATTGAAAGTCTATGATGATCACACGGAACAAGGGTTCAAAAGGAAAGAGGGATATAAAACAATAGGGTAAAGAGGAGCGAAAGTTAGACCAATATTGGAGGAAGCAGGTGGGCGGGAGAGAACTTTTCAACACAGGGGAGGAATTTATACTGAAACGTAAAAAAGAAAAACATTTTATGAGATCCTGATTGTGTATGTTTCCGCTGTAAATAAGCTATTCATGATCACGTTTCTCCTATATTATATATATATATATATATATATACATTTGTGTGTGTGGGTGTGCTGAAAGAGAAGGGAAGAGAGATAGACAGTGGGAGATGGATACAAGTACCAATTTGAAACTAACTTCACAGTGTTTCGAAAATTAAACCACATACCTGAATATGAAAGCACGATTCCTTTTTATTATTATTATCATCATTTATTAATATTATTATCATTATTATTAGTAGTAGTATTATCATTATTAGTATTATTATCATTATTATTGTTATTATTATTATTATTATCATCATTATCATTTTCATTGTTTCGTCATCTTCAGTGCAGGAAGCTGCACTAGAGAATCTTGTCGCACTAGAAATAAGCGTAGTAACCGACATCTTCTTGATTTTGACCTCTCACCCGAGAAGTTGCCAGACGCGGGAAATACCAACGTTGAAGCGGGAATCCCCGTTGAGCCCGTCTTCGAATTTTATTCCCATGAACTTCGATCTCACTCACATCCATAATTATAAAACATTACCTGAGTCACTTTGGTTTTTACCCCATTGTTTTAGTCCAACACCTAGTGAAAGGCATTATTCCAAATATTGATGCGATCATGGCTGTTTTTATCAATCATATTCGATCATTATCATCATTAGTATAGTATAGTATCGTTCTGGTTATGATCATAATCAGCATCATTGATCTTGACCAGACGGTCGGACAATCCGAAAGCAATATTTTCATTATCACTATAATTCATACTCTCATATCCTCCCAAGACGAATATATTTGCTGTACAAGTCTACTCGTTGGATATAATAATATGAGATCGTGATACAATATATATATATATATATATATATATATATATATATATATATATATATATATATATATACATTAACAACTCTTTGACCCCAAATCTATTCTTTTCAGTGACACCACGTAGTTCATGTACAATTTACACCTTATATTCATTAATAATTAATTATGCGTAAGTGGCAGTAATGACCGGTAAATCAAGAGGAAAATAAGATAAAACCCTTATCTCGTCATTCAAAGGTTTACCTTGGCAAGAACTTTCATATCTGAATAATCGGAGTGGACAGCGTCATCCTGAACTTTGATCCAAGAAGAAATTCCCGTTGTAATGTTTATATTACGTGCCCAATTGTAAGGAACTTTCGATTTGACATACAATTCGACGCGAAGGTCAACACTACATCCGCACTTGTATAAATCACCTTGTATAATGATTGAGAGCTTTCTCGTATGGGCATAAATTTTTAATTGAAATGATAAAAGTAATGAGCAATCTACCGCTCGCTGTACAGTCACTATCATTGGTCAATTTTGAACGATATACAGTCCCCCCCCCCCTTTTGTGCACCCAAATATTTGATTTTCAATTATTACTCGGTATTCAGTGTGTTCTTGATTCATGCTTTGAAGTTTGACGTTATGCATAGAGTCTTGATAACAAGTCTTTATTCTTTATGATGTGTACAACCACGTGAATTTTTATTGCACTCAGTAGGCCATATTCAATTACAGCATTTTCCTAACATAAAACTAAATTGAACAATTGCATTATGATACGATCTCTGAAAGGGACAGTTGTGTAATCTCGTTCGTCCTCACTGGGGAAGTATACGCAAGGTGAAACGAACCTGACAAAATAATCAAGTAAGTATGTAAGTAAGTATATAAGTAAGTAGGTAAGTAAGTAAGTAAGTAAGTAAGTAAGTAAGTAAGTAAGTGAATAAATAAATAAATAGATAAATAAATAAATGAATGAATAAATAAATAAATAAAAATAGGTATTAAGTGAATGAATGTGAATGAATTAAGAGAATGAATTAAGTGAATGAAGATCTCGTCTATTGATATTGCTATTGCAAACAGAGAGAAGAGTTCTGATTCTGAATTGAAAAAAAAAACCACTTTACTGTTCCAGAAATGTCGTTGTCAAAATGACCGAGGCTGTCAAAAAGCGAATGATCATTTCTATTGATCAAATTCTTCGCATGATTGATTTTTGTTTTTGTTGTTTCTTGCGTATTGAAAGAGAACTTTATATCATTTCCTTGCCGTCTTTCAGAAGTCTAGAGGGACATTACATTTGTTGGTGTAGAGGAAATGTGTTTCATAAAAAGTGACACTTTATCTTTCTCTTTATGTTTCCTAAAGTTTTCTTTATCCTTGATATATTGTTACACTGTACTATCATCATTTAAAGGCACATTCCACAATTCCCCGTTTTCCTTTTATCACTATAGGGATTAGATCAAATTTACTCATAGAGAGTGTCTCGAGACATTATCAATAACACATACCATGCATACCGTACACTGAACTGAAGTTAATCAAAGGCACAATATCGATGTGAATTTATTTTACCTGACTCTCGCAAAAAGCACACACACACACACACACACACACAAACAAGCACAAAAAAAAAATAGTTACAATACAACTGGCTAGAATTCTTCTTTTTTTTTGGGGGGGGGGGGGTTCTCAAGTCGTAAATTGTGCAAATCATGAGGATAGCTGCATGATTTTGAGATTATTCCCCTAATTGTTTGTTTATAAGATAGATTGCCGGAGCTTTCAAAATGAGACAAAGATTATTATTTTAATACACACAACACGCACGCGCGCGCGCACACACACACACACACACACACACATGCACACGCACACGCTCACATTGGAATTTGTTCCTTTTATGTTAACCTTGAGGGGGGAGTAGAATATACAGTCATGTACTATACAGTTGACTTTATACTCACCACAATTACGATGGCCAATACGGTCAATTTCAAACATATACAAATTGGTTGAATATGCTGGTCAACTCGGGTTAAGGGATTTTAAAGATCACACTTTACCAAAGATTGATCCTAATGGCCACAACGACATGAATGCAAATAATATACAAGAAGAGGTGAATGTATACCACTTAATGCATGGTATTCTGGAGACTGGTTTATTGCTTACTCTATTTTTGCATTTGTAACATCAGCAAATGAACGTTAGTGTATACATTTACACTTTTGTACAATTTTTAACTTTTTTTTTAGTTTTATGAGATGCGTTTCGTTTATGTTATGTATTTCGTGTTACCACAAACGATTGTTTATTTTTTAGAAATATAGAATTAAATGATGTATAACTGAAAGTGAAACACAAATCGTCATTTACTTCCTTTTCATATCATGAACTCGACAAGAATGTTCAATTACACATATTTTACATCCCGTTACTGTGTAAAGACCAGTGTTGTATACCGGCTGTCTTCAAGGTTGCTGAACTATCAACCAAACATGACTGCTTTTTATAGCAAATCTGTTTACAAATTAACGCTGATAATATATATTGTGAGATGACAAAATTGTCACCTTTTCCTTATTGCATATAGCATGTGTTTAAACTTCGTGCCATCGCTTCATGAAATCATCAAATTCAAACTCTAACATATAACTTCCCTATAGACTAATTGTGATCCGAGTCTGACAAAACTTCAACCATAACCTTTGTTAGATATTTACAAAAGTACCTTAAAGGGATCGTATAGTTTTGGTTGAGACCTAATTTCAGGTTTCTAACCTTTGTGTGTGTGTGTGTGTGTGTGTGTGTGTGTGTGTGTGATAATGAAAAAAAAAACTCTTATGAAATATGAAAGAGCATGTAATTCCATTAGGAATTCAACGTGTGTTCGATGAAAATTGGTTTTGAAATGGCTGAGATATCCAAAACAAAGCGATTTTAAAGGGATCCACATTTCATTGCGATCGCTTTTGTTTTACTTTGTTTTTGGATGTTTCAGTCATTCCAAACCCGATTTTCATTAAATTAACTTTTAATTTCTCTTAAAGTGGTATGCTCTGTACTGTTATATAAGTGTCTTATTGGTATTTAGCAAAAAGTTAGAAGCCAAATTCTCATCTCCACCAATTCTGTACTATCCCTTTAACGTTATCATGAAACGGCATCGCACTTTAAACCTATCATAAGTACAACATTATGAGTTAACCGCCAGCAGTTAACAACAAACACAACACACAATTTTACAAAAGAGACACAAATTTCGTGAAAACGAAGAAGGTATATTCAATTCACACTTTTTAGATAATGTAAGATGAAAATTATGTTATATATATAAGCAAAGTATATCAACAAATTAAAAACAATTGGTCACGACTTCAATCGCTCAAAGAATAGACACGTATACGACCGGAATTCAAGATGGACACAGTTAAGCTGTGGGACTAGGCAGTGCAAATAGATGTTCCTTATTGTTTTTAAGAATGGTATGCCATTCAAAGTTATCTCCGCTAGGTACATAGATTACATAAACGTGCAGTAACACTTTAACGGCATGATTGGTACATTTTTGGTTTCATCGTATAGTATTTTTACAAAATTAACGTTAAAGACTGTATTTCTGTAATATGAATGAAATACACCATTGAGGTCCCGGATTGAGGTTTACTTTGCCAAAATGCCGACATTTAATTTTGCCACCCTGAAGCGACACACTACTCACACACAAACACAGATATACTCACATACACCCACCCCACCCCACACACACACATACACACACACATACACGCACACTCATGTTCACCATGCCGTGATTATCATGAACCCTGTATGAGAGTTAAATACCAAGTATTCATGCGACAAAATCAGTTATAACTTTGGTTTTAAAGCATAACGGGTTCATCACATCATCTACACCTTACCACAGAGAACAGCTGCATTCAAAAATATCACATAAAATTATGTGGTGTGCAAATTATAAAATGTAAGAAGTACAGTCTATCGTACGAGCCCGTACTGATATCGTAGCCTTCAGCTCCCCTAATAATTACAGACTTTGTACCGTATGTCCGCCAAAAAATTACAATCAGACTTTACGCAACGAACTTTAAAAATAGTAAATTGATCCATATGCAATTTCGAGGTGTGACACTATACCTTATTCTCTACATCTTACAGAAAACCTTATCCAATTTGCTTTAGTAATCAAAGAGAAATTATGATCTTTGTAGAGCATGTCAGGAATCCCTTCTTCCAACGTTTGGCCATTATGTTCACAGTTCCAAGAGCACCCGAGTGCTGAACTTAAGAGAAACGGACTCATGACATGCTTTATAACGATCATCAACGAACAAACATTTCTCTGCGACCACCTAACCAAGGAGCTTCATGAAGCTCCTTGACCTAACCAAATTGAATGGCGTTTTCTGCAAAATGAAGGTAAGACGCTATTCATTCCTTGAAGTAGCATTTAGATGGTTCTTTCATTTTGAATGTTTTAAATGCCAAAATTCGATTGTATTTTTGGGGGGACATACTGTAGATGGAGGGAGGTGAGACGAACACCTCTCTGGTACCCCAAGCTGCAGGGAATATCTTTATAGGTTACCTGACGTCACAATTCCGAATGTTCTGAAAGGAACAAACATTCAACCGTGTGTCGATCAAATCGATTCTTATCAGTCAACCTAATGCAAGGCTCGGATACAGGGGAGACATACACACACACACACACACACACACATACATACACACAAACATACGCACACACACACATACACCATGGACAATATATTATATGATTATAGTACAATTGTAGTTCAACATTCGTTATCATGATATCAACAAAAAGTGCAACATTAAAGTCTAGGTTGTCTCCTGGATTGAGTAGGAGACAGAAGGCGTAGACAAACAAAAAATAACATATAACAGACACAATATGACACGGTATCATATAGGCCTATAATAATTCATGTATAACACGTACCTTAAGGAACTATACCCAACCAGGTATAGAGGTAAATGGCATGATGGCTCAACAAAACTTGAGCTTACTTTTGTAGGTGTTTCCATGTCGTTATTACATCCGTATAAGAGAAAATCAACTTTATCATCGCCGAGGTATTGCTATTTGAAGTTTTTTGTTCTTTTAATGCGATCCGTTCATCACAATGATCTGACACTTCTTACAAAGTTGGGACTGTTGTTATGGTGATGCAACATTCACGTCCAGGATTCCGAAGCTTTGAAGATTGTTTGTTGGATGACTGTAACCATGGTAACTGTGAAACAAAGAACAAGGGATGCTGAAATGTAATCTTTCGTGTGAGAAATAACGTGATTCTATTGTACATGCTGTCTGTCACGGTGTCACACTATCGATTTGTTAAAAGTATATGATTTAAATATTGCAAAAGAGCAACTGCAAAATGTTCTGTCCTATATTTTTTCTTCCACCAAATACACTTAATCAAGTTGCTTTCTACATCATCACCTCCCCCCCACACACACAAAAAAAACGATAATATGCAGCTCTATAGTTTAAATTATGAATTCAAAAGTTTATGCACACATGTTGTGCGGCACATAGAGTATTATCGGCAGCTGCGAAGTTTTATTTTGTAACAGCATAGTTTCCTACTTTGAGAACCTATATAGTATCAGACTTTGCCACAGCGCAAACACGCAAACGCACCCATCACACACCCAACCACCCCCCCCCCCCCCACACACACACACACTCACACACAAACGTTATTATCATCATTGCCATCATCTTACCTATGATTAGAGTCACAGAGAACTGAGCCAGGTGCGTAGGGGCGGAGGATGTAGTTGCCGGGACTGTGCTGTCTTCATAATGGTGTTGCTTCAAATGTCTGGCGACCATTGCGGTCACTTCTTCCGTTGTCGTTGGCGAAGCTCTTTCTGGCTCCGTTACTCTTAAGGACGTAACATTCCTCAAGATTCCCATGCCAGTCAGAGTCAGCTATCAAGGCAAAAAAAAAAAAAAAACATTAGTTTTAATTCATCCACATCTCCACGCACTTCGATTATTTTGGGTGATTTTCTCATCATAACTCTCACAAACTTTTTTTTTCTCCCCCATCAATAATGATATCAGAAAATCGTGATCTTTTTTTTTTATAAAGTAATAACAAATAAAATTAATGAAGAAACAAACGTGTGCTTCCGTTGCGTTGACTGCAGCATGGTAGGTATTGTTTGTCTTTGTTAGCTAAAATAGGATATTTCAGTGAAAGATGGATAAAGATAACAGGAAGGAGAAAAAAGAAGAAAAACGACGTAAGGTGAATTGATGCTATTTTGTGAGACCATTTTTTTTTGCATCTTAATCTTCTAAAATCTTAATTTTGAAACGCCCCTAAAAGTTGCATAACACTGTACTTCCCAAGCACATTTTAAGATATAATCAAAATGCAAAATGTAACTATATACTTTAATAACATCGAACGTCCGGAAATGGTAAATGCTGGAGAAACGAAAGACTTGACCCAATTAGATCGCTTCTCAGCAGGTCATCCTTTTCAATCGCTTTATTTATTCTTTGTTACTATTGCAAGGTAAGTCTTTTTTCCCCATTATCTAATCATCCATATTATACATAATTCTGTATTATATTTCATGACATTTTTTTAAACTGTTCAACAATATGAGTTGACAAAATTATACATACTTTGCAATAGATATTACCTTTTGTTTGATGGGAATAAAGTATATTTGAATTTGAATTTTAAAAAAGTATGAAGACGGTTAATTTGTAGGACCAATGGGCAAAGTCAATAAGTAGGCCTAGGTCTTTATACGAACCTCACACTTGTACTCCCCCTCATCCGTCTGCTTGATACCAATGATGTGGAGACTGTGGTTTCTGTCGACACAAAATCGGCCACTGGAAGAACACCTCATCTGGTCGCCGCTTGGCAGGGACCCGCCAACTAGGTAATCGTCTTGCGATCCAATGTTGATCATCATCCAATGAGCGAGCCTGACCTGTCCTGTGGTCGTCTGACAGGGTAACGTGGCGTTCGAATCAACTGGTGCGTGGACGCTTCTCTTTGTCACGGCGTACCATCGCGCTCTGGCAGCGGCAACTATACGAGGGACGTGTCAGATATCGAAGTAGGAATCATTTTTTTTTTATTTTCATCGTGTACAGGCATTCACTGCTCAGTTTGTCTGCCTGCCGAGTGCCCCGCCTCACCGCCCAGCCCCAAGATTGCTTGCTCTTTGCCAAGATTAATGATGGAGTTGATATCCACCTTACACTCATTTGGTCTATACTCAATTATGGTCTATTACTCAGTTATCATCAATACAATCAAACCTGTCTAATAGCGGTCACCCAAGGGAGACGAGAAAATGGTCATTATAGGCAGGTGGCCACTGAAGACAGGGTATTTAACAAGGCTTCGCTGGGGGGGGGGGGGTGATTTATGACCGTTTACGGCAGGTGGCCGCTGGAGCAGGTTTGATTGTATATTCCATACTTAGACAGTTTGCTATCAAGAATACATAATGAATAGGCCTACTTAACTTTAACACTGGCAAAATTCTGAAACTGGAAAATGTAGGCATATAACCGAATGATATATCATTTTCCTTCATAATCTAGAAAGTTTGTTGAAAATAATTGTGAGGCATTCAAGATCAGCATAGTTTCGTTTCACATATCTAAGTCGAGAGAAACTTGTTACTTGTTTGCATAAGAACAACGGACAAACGTTTATAAATTTCTAACCATGCACACGGCCTAAATTCAATCAATTCATCAACACTTAGAATTTGTTACAGGTCATATTTACTGAACAAAAAAGCATTGCTTGAATTGCATTAACGCTGAATTATTTGTTAAATACCTTCCCAAACATGTGTTATGACTTCTAAATGGCACTGATCGATGTTTCTGTAATACATTGACAGTGTCATTGTAATATGCGATCTACCCTTGTCAATCGAAGTTATTAGACACTAACTGATAGTAAGTGGGGGAAGAATTAACGTAAACGAGCAATCCACTAAATAGCTGATAAAATGGCTTTTATATCATCTTTCCTTCACAACAAAACAAAACAAGATAAAAAAATCTCCAATTTCCTTTCAGAAGCAAATTATATCTCTCAAATTCTTTAGAGGTAGACACAGGAAAACTGCTGGACGATGACATATACGGTACATTGCAGCAGACAGAATACGTGAGAATGCAGGTTCCAGGCTGACAGCCCATTTCATACCACGAATGATACAGAACAGGGGGCTAAACTTACCGTGCACCGCTGACATAATCAACAAAGACCACAAGGTCCTCGGAATCGACCGATTGTTGGCAGATTGGAGCATATCGATTGGTGTAGATCTGTCTGATGGTAGATATACCTGATCAGTCTCTCTAGAGTGCCACCTCCCTGCTTTGACATTTTGAGCGACACTGTCTGTTTATATAGAAGCACGCATGAACAGCCCATACTGGTCTTCATCAAGGGGGATTCCCCTAGAAATGAGATATCGCTTAGGGGCCCTGAGGGGAGGAGAGCTCTACGTGCGTCCCGCTCAAGAGCGCTCGGGCCACTGTAACAGTTTTTCAATTTTCAAAAGGTCATTCCGAATGAAATTGCACAACATGTAGTACATAAATCGATAGTGACATGTATAGATTTGTACAAAAATCTATTGTCTCGGGTCCTTTGGCAAATAAAACAATGTTCTGAAGAAGAAGAAAAAAACACCCCAAAACGTGATACATTGAAGGATGGTGACATAAAGAGGCTCACATATTCCAGTATAAAGCACTGTAATTCTATTTCAATAGCACTTGCTCAACAAGTTCACCTGTCATGCCTGTGTATAATTTATGAATACTTTCTCCTTTTGTACTGCTTCTTTGAACACCTAATCATGAATTCTCTTGTGAACCTCTTATAGGACCTGTTATGTCATCATCATTTCATTCGGTTTGATGTGATTTGTTTATGAATGTTGAAAACTTTCTTGTACTTCAGTCCTTAATTCAGTTCTTTACATTGGGAAACTCATTACCTATTATCAATGAAATTAATAGATTTTCAAATGCAAAAGTCTAAAAATCATCTGGAGCTCTGCTTTTATGTGATTCTCATGATTGGAGCAGTTGTGTACACTGTAAAACATCGGTGTTAGATTTAACACCATGGGTGTTAAATCTAACACCGATCAAGTGTTAACCCGTTGAGGACGGTTTGATTTTGCTACAACACGCATTTCCCATAGACGCTTGCCCGAGTATACTCGGGACTCGTCCTCAATGGGTAATAGAGGACCACACCCACAGGTGTAGAAAATGCACTGTGATGGTGTTGAAAAGTGTTCACCTGACACTTCGTGGTGTTAATTTGACACTGTACCTGGTGATATTTTGACACCGTACTGGTGTTAATTCAAAAATGACACCACATGGTCTTGATTTGATATTTGGTGGTGTTAATATCAATGGTTTAACACCCGTCCAGCTTCAATAAGAGACCACACCAGCTGGTGTTACTGTGGTGTAAATTTATTTTCACATTTTTTCAAATATCTAGTATTTTAATGTAAAATTCTTGATCGTCTTGTTTAAATTAAAAATCAACAAGAAGTGCAGTTACTAAGAAACTCTTCAAAAAACAGTTTTATACATGTATTTGGAAATGACACCCGGAGGTGTTAATTTAACACCATAAATGAGCACCGAAAATTTAACACCAGCTCGGTGTTCACTATTTAACACAGGACTTTTTGCAGTGTATGTATGTATAATTGTGTGTATGTGTGGGTGTGTGTGTGTGTGTGTGTGTGTATATATATATATATATATATATATATATATATAATAATAATATGTATGTACGTATTGCTGAGTGGGACTAGCTGGGTGACATATACATACATAACTATTATGATTTCTTATGTATGTATGTTACCCACTTATATGCCCATGCACTCAGCGATGTTGTGCAATATCAGCAGTATACTGTCCCTATAGGAAAGTCCTCGCGATTACAAGACATAATGGAGGTTCCAAATGTGAGAATTACAACCAAAGAACGTAAAAGATCCCTCTTTTTACATTCATTAATTCATCGCAAAAATCTATAGGGTGCATAATGACGTATAAAAGAAAGTGGTCTGCCCGAAGTACATGTATACACGCAACTATCAGACCACAGTAATTGAAGACCAAGCAGCTCAATCCAGCTAGTGCTACTAAGAATAATAAGCTATCCAGTCGTCTTGTCAGATGAAAAAAAATAAAAATGAAAGCAAGCAAACAAACGAAATAGAACAAAACAAAACAAAACAAAACAAACGCAAAAAACTACTTAATGATACGCAAATGCGATGATGTGATTGATAGTAAATTACCAAATTATGCCTTTAAATGCCATCATTTCTCGAATCTTACATTGTTTTGTTTTGTTTTTACAAAACTTAAACTTCCCATTTTATAGTCACTCTATACAACTACAAGTTAAATAACATAAGTCATTCGCAATAGATTGAATATTAGCTTCCAGAGTGTAGGCCTACTATACATATTTCATCTTCTTATCAACTTCCTTGCATATATTATCTAAATCATATTCATTCTTTGTTGTGTCATAACCGATCATTTCGATTAATCTAAAATCGAGGTTTATATGATAAATAAGAACACGCCACAGAACATTACATATATTTTGTTCTCTATTTTAAATCCTCAAAATATATATATACATATAAATGATATATATATATATATATATATATATATATATATATATATATATATATGTAATATTACACACACACATTTGAAATAATCATGAAATGTAGAAAATGACTTTTGGTTGGTTGGTTTGGTTTATTTCTGCATTTTCTTGAACATTTTTATTAACAGAAGACAGGACATGAGGATTCACCTCATTGTTGTAAACGTATATGCACAATTCAATGGGTATATAAACTGTAACATAAATATTAAAAAAATGGATATATAAACTGTATCGTGCAGGATTTATAGGAAATCGAAAGTTTTTAACAGAACAAGGGCAGAGAGAGAGGAAAGTAAGGGGCGTTGACGATTCGTTATACAAACACATTATTTAATTGTGCACTTCCCGTATCCTATACGTACAGCACAATGAAGGAAAAGTCCCCTTTCTACAGTCATGTAAGTTAATTTGTTTTTGATCGCTTTACAAGCTGCAAAACACTTTTCTGGTGGTTTCACTTTGACAAGAACTTTGATATAGATCACGTGTTGCACTGAATAATCACTGATAATAAGCAAACGTCAACCTTCAGAATGTTATGATGGTGCAATGTCCCCGGCTTTAGAGACCAGGGATGGATTTCAGCTTCCAGCCAATCAGTACACAAGCCTTGCATTGCATGCTGAGGATTAGCATTGTCTATGCATTTATTCAATGCCAGTATTTTCATTATCAGTACATGTGTACAGTCAAACCTGTCTATAGCGGCCACCCAAGGGAGATGAAAAAGTGACTGTTAAAGACAGATTGCCGCTATAGACAGAGTCTTTAACATGACTTTTAATCGGGGGGGGGGGGGGGGGGGGGTAAGTGCCGTATATGGGAGGTGGCCGCTATAGACAGGTGGTCGCTAAGACAGGTTTGACTGCATTATTGCATTTTCAGCATTGCAATGAACGTTTTGATTTTTCGTCAATGTTTTCATTGTCGTACCATCAACCACATTTTCAATATCAGTACATGTATATCATTATCACTAGTTTAATCATCATTTTCGTACAATGATTGTTTACTGTATCGTCAAGTCTGATATTAATGAGATATGAAACATATATAACGTCATGTAAACACGTGCTATGAGATTTGACTTTTTTAGTGAGTCGTGTATTATGATTTTCATTTATGAGCAATAGAAAATTATTGAAAACAATGGAAATTCTAGAGGTACAATGAGTAAACAGAAAGTTATTACTATTGTTTCCTCCAAAGTACGCGTTCTTGATAACTTTGAAAAGGGCAGGCAAATTACCGATTTGAAATGTCTTTGATAATGAGATTGAGGTATCCCAAACATTTTTTGAGTCATCACCAGACGGGGAGAATAGCCAACACGTTTATCAAGGTATACAGGACTTGCGGTCAGAACGTAATGAAAATAGTTGACTACACAACACCTTTCAGGAAGCAGAAAACATACTGCAAATCTTTAGGTATTCAAGGGTGACATTTCAAAGTCAGGAAATGCTTGAATTTCCCACTTTTCCGAAGGTAACAAAAATAATATATTTTTTTCTTAAATAAAATTTTGGCCACTGAAAGAGCTCGGACGCGAGATCAATGGGAACTCACATGGTGGCGCTCTTCAGGTTCGAAGTGAACTCATGATAAGTAGGCCTATACGGGTGGACCATCTTCGGAGTATGATTATCGAGTACAGCCAGTAATAAACATCACTGTAAAATAGTAGTATGAGCAGTAGATTTTCAAGAGGACCTAAACAAAATTGATGACTGGGCGAAAAAATGGATGATGGTTTTGAACACAGATAAGTGTAAGGTTTTGACAATATCCAGGAAAAGAACAGGACTATAGTATCAAACAGGCTACTCAGTTGACGAGAGCCTCGCAACCACATTCCTATCAGGTACCATACTCGAGAACTGAATCGCATCGCCATTCGTTCTTTCCAAGAACTGTAAGGAACTGGAATTCCCTGTCGTCAGAAATTGTTTCAGCGCCATCAGTGGGATCATTCCGAAACCGACTAACGGTTGATCACAGTGGCTAGTTATTTTCTTCAAATTTTCTATGTGCTTGTAAATATCTGTAAAAAAAAACTATATTATAATGTAGATAGTACAGTCTGCAAGTCAATCTTCAGCCTATTGAAGGAGGCAGACTTACGAAGAAGGAGAAGAAGAAGAAGAAGAAGAAGAAGAAGAAGAAGAAGAAGAAAAAGTAAAGTTCTATGAAATTCTCATTTTATTTTCCTTATCGTTGTAAGCATGTGGCATCATACAATGCAGTATAGTTTTCTCATCCAACAGTGACTGAGCAGATACTTCAAAAATTCATAATTTTTGAAAGGATTGTCTGATTTTACCCAAGCTTCCACTGATGTGTTCTACTAATATTGTTGCCTTCACTCAATCCACATGTATGTGAAGGTGGACTTGTCCTTTGAAATTAAACCTGAAATTTTATTGTCCCCGAACAAGATATGTGGTGACATAAGATAAAAGCAAAGAAACAATCCATTTTGAATCTGAGTTTCTCCAAAAGATAAAGCTGGTCTTTTTGTCTTAGTTTCTTTGTTTCATCCATTTTCAATGCTTATCAGTCTATCGATCATATAATTTCTTGTATTACGTGTGGGGGGAATGCAGCCTACAAGCTCAGCTTTTTAGCATTCCTCCCCATTTCCAACATTTTCCTATACCTACAAGTTTTCTGTAAATTTATCCTTTACTTTGTATGATGAAATTTATGCACTGTATTCAATTTTTGTAATATATTTATACGTTTTTGTTGGAAATGAAAAATAAATGAATGAATGAATGAATGAATGAATGAATGAATGAATGAATGAATGAATGAATGAATGGTGGCCCGACACTAATGTTTAGTGGTCCTGGACCACTGGGTCACCGCTATTGCCGAACCCTGCATTCTATATTTCATTTTATTATGCTCTCTATGACCTAGTATAGTGGGCGGGAAATGCCAACTCGTCAATCCAATAACTTATTTATGAACAGATTTTTCTTTTTTATAGTTTAGTATTTATTGGTCAGAAATTACATCATACAGCAAATACAGAATTAACAGACTTGTGATTGGTAAGAAACTTAATAGCCCCCAAATCATCAAAACATCACATCTATTAACATGCATGACATAATCATCATATGGCCACATAATAAATAAAAACATTTTGACACTTAATACCATATCATAACCACTAATTCTAATAGGGACCTAAAATCTATAAAACATAAATCCCAAGTCTGAAGTACGAAAGAGGTAACGATGCCACGGTCCTCATGGCTACAAGGGAAACCTTCAAGTGCAAAGGCATCACACTTTATTTCATAAAGATCTATTAGGTTGGTTTTTTTTTTTTTGTATGTGCAGGCCTATGGGTCTTTTAAAATGGTGAACATACTCGACATTACATGAACATCCCTATCTTCATGACAAAATTCTCTCTTGTTAATGTAAAAGAGATGATGTTGCTGATTAAAAAAAAAAAGAAAATTGCATAAGAAAAATAAAATTCTGCCATAACAAACAAACAACAAAAGAAACGAAAGAAAAAAAAAAGAAAAAAAGAAAAAAAAAAAAACCAATGTTTTCGCCCGGGATCGAACCGGGGACCTTGAGTGTGTTAGACTCACGTGATAACCACTACACTACGAAAACAACTTGCCAGTGCGGAGGCATCAATATAATATATCTTCTTTATCCAAGGCTGCTCATTCTGCTAGTCTTGAATTGATACATTGTATACGTTGAACTATTATAATTGTTCATTGTATTGCGGCAAGGGTAAATAACAAAAAAAAAAAAAAAAAAAATGCCAGAAATCATTCATCAGCAGCATTTTTTGGCACTCATTTAGGAACATTATGGAACATTATAAAGATTTATTGCATTGACATTGAGAAGAGAAAGCACATATAATTATTTGTGTCTGAAATTCTAACTCTATCGATCGTGCGCACAACAAAAGACAGAGCCGAAGATGGCTTAGTCTGGTTTCCAGACCCTATTTCAACTGTGCTACTTTTGCAAAATGCGCCCGTCCGAGGCAACGAAGTCGCTGCCTTTGCATAGAAGAAATAAAAAAGAGAAAGAAAATGCAAATGAACTAAAATGTAAGGCTGTGGATAAGAAAAATTTTTGGTACAAGGTTCATGGTGACCAGCAACTACTTTCTCCGCGGTCAGGTTCCAATACCAAACTACAAAATTTCTTTGTGTAGGGACTAATAGTTTTTTCCTGTGTAGATTGATATTCTAATTACTATCGTGATGTGGGTTTATTGGGCTAAAGTTATTTGATAACTCCTTTTTGCACTTAAAATGGAACGGATATTATACGTTTAGCAGAAATTTTTGCATTTAACAGTATTCGGTTTGAGACACAGGGTTTGGTGCACCCTTCCTCCACGGGACGGAGTTACGTGAATAAACATGTGTGGACGTGTGTGTGCGTCACAGAACTCTTAAGAGTTCTGTGGCGTGCGTCCACCCATGATCGTGATTGCCGACATTGTACAGCACCCCCTTACCTTTTCTGGAGATCGGGTGCGTCCAAAAAGCGTCGCAAAGGGGTCGAAATTTGTTTTCAGTAACAACTGCTCCATTTCCGTGACAAATTTGCTCTAAGCCAATCAGATGTAAGGATTTCAGTAGCTTATAACAACTATCACAACTTGTTACTGATCACAAGTTTTTTATGAAACGAGGCCCAGGTTTTAGACATAGGCCCTGCGATGTCGTCGATATATTCCCTGGAAAAAAAAAAGAGGGGTCTATCGCTAAAACTGATTTTCAACGTTCAGGGAAGTAAAATTTAGAAGAATACACTCATAATTATAAAGATCTGTAATTCAACATTACATCGGGGTCTGGGAATCCGAAATGTTGCGGATTTGAACAGTTCAGGAGATTCTAGAATCAATGAATCCCAGATAGCACTGATAGGGGCCAATATCTATAGCTGTATTACGTGTGAATATTGAGGGAATGTAGCAAAATCGGTCATAGATGACATCAGCGAAGTCCGAGGGAAATCAAACAATCTATTCGAAAGTTAGGATTTTTTTCAGTTTTGGTGCAGTCATCACTGGCTGAGAAGACTACGTACGCTTACACTCTATGACGTCATGCATGGACAACAATATAAAGAAAATTCAACATATTTTACATATAAAATGTATTGACCTATCCTGTTTTAGAAAGCAGGGGGAATTATAATTAGGCGTACCGTATGATGTCAGTTTATAATACAACAAGTTGTGGGAATATGAGTTAAGGGAATTCCAAGATGTGGCATATGTTTTTAGTGTTTTCTTCTTATCGTACATTCGTGACGTCACAAACTCTGGTATAGCATTCTCACCCAGCCATAGCTACACCAAAACTTTGTATTGTCCGACTTTTCTCGAACTTCATTTCCCTTTAACTCTAGACTTCTGTTCAACTGAATTCCTAGTTGTTGTTTTTCAGGAAATTATCATTCCATCTTCTCATAGCATTTATTCAAAATGCCATTATCGTTGGTAGTGACCGCTAAACTTTGCACCATAACGAAACACGAGAAAGACATACAAGGGGTGCAATTCTCATGTGACGTAATACAGTAAGCAGGGGCGGATCCAGGAATTCTGTAAAGGGGGGGGGGGCGTGACTAATATTTCTAGTGCCACTTCCGGGTTTCATTTCATTGTTTTTCTTTTTATTTCTTTTGTTTTTTACGAAAATTAAAGGGGGGCGTGCGCCGGTTGCGCCCCCCTCTGGATCCGCCACTGGTAAGCCACCGTAGGGTCCAGGAGGTGTATAATTATAGGACACGGAAAATTAGCTTTGTCTGAGAATGCCCACGCCACCCCCCCCCCCCGCTATAGATCATAAAGTTTAACAACAACAACAACAACAACAACAACAACAACAACAACAACAACAAAGTCTATCATGATGGGCCCATGTCATATCGACAATATTTCATGAAAGTCCCATGGTAAGGTTATACCTGAAATAATCATTATTTTCTGTATTATACTCTTCTGTGTAGTGAGTAACTCATGAAAATAGGTTCTATCAATGAACACGAATAATCAAGACATCATACGAATTAATGTTCTTGGTAATTGAAAGTTACTTCGAAATTAATTGAACATCCACCCCCCCCCCCAAAAAAAAAAAAAAAAAAAAATCTTAACTGAAGATGAATAATGGAACGATAATGTTTTAGTTCTGTATAGTGAGTAATGAGTATAGTATAAGGTGTCGTGCTGGCCGAGTGGATAAGAGCGCACGTTTCTGAATCGCATGAGCGTGATTTAAGGTCGTGGGTTCGAGCCCCACAAAGCCAGACACGTTTGCCCTTCAGTAAGGCAATTTATCCACATTGCTGCTCTCCACCCAGGAGTATAAATGGGTACCCGGTAGAATGAGAATGTTAATGTTGGTCGATAAGCACGTGCGCACCTGTAAAATGGCGACTGGCTGGAATGCTCCCCAGGGAGTGGAAAGTGAGTACTGTCAGCGCCATCTGTGGGATCATTTCGAAACCGTCTAACGGTTGATCACAGTGGCTAGTATTTTCGTCAAATTTTCTATGTGCTTGTAAATATCTGTAAATAAATTGTATAATGTAAATAGCACCAGTCTGCAAGAATCTTCAGTCTATTGAAGGAGGCAGACTTAATCAGAAGAAGAAATAAAAGTATCCAGACACCGGGGTAATGATAGAGTGGATTTAGCGCAATATAAATTCATATTATTATCATAATTATTATTATTATTATTATTACTATTATTATTATCATCATTATTATTATTATTATCATTATTATAGGGCTTTCACAGCGCCATGTGAGTCGCCGTCATCATCAACATTATCATTTGGTTCACCACCATAACCATTTCTCACTAAAAGAACAGAAAATGGAATCAAGTCAAGAAATTCAGCGCGGAGAAAATTTGAAGAAAAAAAAAAAAAAAAGAAGGAGAAATAAAAACAGAAATAGAAAAAAAAAAAAAAAAACATTGTTTTCGCCCGGGATCGAACCGGGGACCTTGCGCGTGTGAGGCGCACGTGATAACCACTACACTACGAAAACATCCTGTCCAGTTGAGCGGATTTATAATATATATTCTGTTTAATTAACACCGTTTTCCACGGTTATGCTCTGTACTTACCATTTTGTTCATGGCGCATCTCCCATAATGCTCCACCAAACTCGTCATTGGCCAAAGGAAAAAAATACAGGGATCATGTAGCATGGCGTCGACTACATTCGAAGCTTCATTCGCGGTGAAGAGGTGAATATTTTGCTTTGCCCGCTTTTCTGATTTCACCCAATCACTGTTCTACGTTGTCTTTAATGTTTCAATACCCACTTAATATATGTGTCGATCCAAATTTAATTGATTTTAGTACCCCACATTTGTCTCTTCGTAGTGCATAATGAGCTGGTGTTTTGACCTGGCGAAGTGGGAGCCATTTTTGCTTGCGAGAGAGTTCTATCATGTTGGTTATTTGCACGTACGCGACTTGTACACCGTGCCCCTTGGACATTTCAATCAAGGCGTATCTCTGACTGTTATGTTTTACGTTATTGTATCCAAAATACACTATCTGTGCACCAGGTCTCATCCCCAGTTATGTGTCAAAGGTATATTTCGTATGATGTGATTTACAAGATATCGTTCAGTGCCATATAAAATGACTTTTCATGTAAATTTAACTGGTCCAATTTGTGGCACATCAATCTCTTGTCCCAAAACTGTGTTCCATATTCTTTCATTTATATCTTCAAAATCAAGTCAATATTCTCGAAAATGTCATCAGACCATGTTAGTTTGTCTATTTTTAGACTAGTTTTGCCTAGTGTCTGTTGTTTACATCTTGAGAATATTTTTTTATCTCCTCTATTTTTTCCATGGCACCAACCTGAGCAAAATGTGACACTGTTCTTTATGCATGGGACTGTTGTAATCTGCCCTGAAAATTGATTTATTTGACACTAGAATGCATGTTTTGCCATGATTAAGTGTCTTAGAGTGTTTTATTGTATTAATTTAGCTTTTGTATGAGATTTGTGACTAAATTTTGAGTAATTTATTGAGTTTCTACATATTTCCCCATTTATTTTTCATTGTGGTCACCATCTTTACTTTTTTCTTTACAGGCTGAAGTAATGATAACAAATTTCTGATGATTGAAAGTCTGAAAAATCTCCTAAAACAACTCAACTGTATTATATTGGAAAATGGACAGCAATTCCTCAGCAGAGGAAGACAACTCAAGGTAAATTCTAAACTTGCATGCTGTCTTTTGTCATTAGACTCTAGTCTGTTGTAGGATGCCAAACTGTGTAACACTGTATTTCATGCGATAAGTATTTCATATTGATTTTGTGAATTAGAAGTGTGTATAGAACTCTAGATTTGCATTCATGCAGAGTACAACCCATGTGAATACAAAGGAATGACCAAGGAATGATGTTTGTTGAAGCAGAGGACGAATTTTAATACTTCTGAGCTATGCCAGTTTGAAAAGAACTATTCTAATATATAGCGAATACATACAATGTAAGCATTCACATAAGAACGATTGTGTTTGTCTGGACTACACTGTACAATGCCTAAGTGTCAAGATTGTACATTGTATGAGATTTGTCTCGTATTTCAATCAGAAATGTCTGCATTGTGAACACTTCTAGATTACTTTTCCCTGGACAAACCAGATTGTTTGCCAGGCAGTGGACCACGTACTGCTCTTTAGATAGAATTAGAAAATAGCCTTAAACCATTAGAGTCTATAGTGATATTCATGGATGTTACTGCACTGTTTGCCAGTATTTGAAACATATGCTGTGACTAATTATTTAATAGGCAAATGTCCTAATGACAAAGTCTTTTTCTGTGCATTGTGAATGGTAATTTTGCTTCCTTGAAATTGTTTGACAAATATTAGTGGAATATTCTGCCATGCTGTATACTGAACAGTGTGTTCAGCAGTATTGCACATCTCCAATATAGTACAGTGTAAGGATGTTCTACTGAGGCACAAGTACAGCTGTATGTCACTGAAACTTCTGTTCATATTCGTCCACAAGTTGTTTTGACTGGTACATTGTATATTTTTGCTTATTGCTGAAATTGTTTATATGTCAACACTTCAATTCGATGCCTGCCCGGCATTAAGAGCCCCAAGGCTTGCAAGCTCAAAAATCACACACAAAAAATGATGATCACATCATATGAAAGAGCTTTCAAAACTCTGTCAAATGATGTCATGTGCAAAAATTGGATTTTGGAAAGAAATGTCATGCTACGGCCCTTCTGCCAGGCAGGCAAGTGTATTCAGCTTTGCAGACGACACATACAAGTCTACACTGTATTTGGGTTTGGATGGTACCACTTTCATGGTGATGCATCGATGTCTCTAGGGCTCCATATAGAAAATCTATACCCTTTCTGTAGATATTTTAATAGTTTTTTATGAGCACTACAAGATCATTTTTTTGATGCTGTCAGATTTCATACGATTTCATTGGTGACATCGTGTTACTGTATCAAAGTCATTGCTATGGCTTGTCCTGTGTGTGAATAAACTTTCACATGATTTTTTTTTCCAGTTCCAGAAGCAGAAAGTCTTTGTTTTCAGCAGCTAGCAATAACAAAAATCAAGTGTAATTTAGGGTGATTATTCAATTTATGAAGCTGACATGATTTGTACTATGTACAAGATTATGCACTATTAACTGGAATACTGTACATGTACATGTAGCTGTTAGTCCATAAGGCAGTTGCAATATGCTTGCGTGATACTAGTATGCAACTGTACTTTACACTTTGTATCATTCATATGTAACTTTCATTAATGTATAACATTCAGATTAAGAAATGTTCAAATGCTATAGCAAAAGTAATCCACACAAGCATTTCAGTATGCAATGCATTGTATGCATGATAGTAATAGAATACACTGTTGTAGGCCTTAGCTGAAGTGCAAATGTTTGAATCAAGTGTTTGATTATGTTACATTTGTACTGAATAGCAATACCATTGTCCATGTAGCATTGTACAGTTAGATTTAGCTCCTGTTGTCCGATTAATCTTTTTAAAAAAATTTTATAATCATATGATGTGTTATTTCATTTCTTTCAGTCTTTTTATTCATATTGTTCCACCATTTATGTTCACTTTGCTTTATATTTTAATTGGCTGATGTATTCCAACTATTTTTTTTTTTTTATTGCATAGTGCTGATGAAAATGTGTCACCACAGCAAGAGAGCAGTGATGAAGTTAATCACTCTGGCTCTGCCTCAGAATCAGAGGAACATAGTGAAGGAGAAGCTGCAAGTCATTCAGAAGCTCATTCTGCATCGGGATCAGATAACAATATGGAGGAAGAGGAGGAAGAGGAAGATGCAGAAGAAGGAGATGAGGACGAAGAGCAGGAAGAACAGGAGGAGGAGGAGGAGGAAGAAGCCAATGGGGATGATGATGAGGAGGAGGAAGAGGAAGAAGAGGAGGAGGACAATGAGCAGGACGATGAAGAAGAGGAAGAGGAGGAGGCGGAGGAGGAGGAGGAAGAAGAGGAAGATGATGCTGATGGGGAAGAAGATGGGAGTAATGACGAGGAGGATGACAAAGATGAATCTGAGGAGGACCGCCCCGGAGGTGGACGCCGTCTCAGCCGCAAGGATAGCATGGAAGAAATGAAAATGGTAAGTTACTCTCAAGAAATGATTCTGATAATATGTACTGTAGTACACTTGCAGTGATGAATAATGTGTTGGTTATGTGGACTTGTGGCACATGTATTTGACTGTGTTGTCACTTTTTTTTTTGGGGGGGGGGGGCATTGACCCCTCCCTTACCTGATGTTGGTTGTAATTTTAAGATCTGAAATCTTTGTGAAATTCTTTACAAGGTTATGCACTTGTTTGACCCTTACTTAGGACTTTTGCTCCTAAAGGTCAGATTGGCAATCTTGTTTGTTTGTTTGTTTTTGCTGTGTAATGTGTTTTTATTTCTTTTCATTTGAATACATACAAGTATTATCTATAATTCTATTTCTACTTCCTTATGTGTTAGTATTTCATTGTTTAAAACTTATAATTTGCTGACTGCATTACTTCATGTTCTGTCGCCAGTATTTTATTGTCTTAACCCGTTGAGGACGATCCTGAATACACTTGGGCAGGTGTCTGTTGAAAGTGCATGTTGTAGCAAAATCAAACCATCATCAACGTGTTAAAGGACAAGTTCACCTTCATAGACATGTGGGTTGAGTGAATGCAGCAATATCAGTAGAACACATCAGTGAGAGTTTGAGCAAATTCAGACAATCCGTTAAAAAGTTACGAATTTTTGAAGTTTCTGCTCATTCACGGCTGGATGAAAAGACTACTATAGCTTGTGATGTCACATGAGTACAACGATATAAAGAAAGAATAAAGAAAATTCAACATATTTCCATTTTTCTCGCATAACAAAAGAACACTCGACTTCTCTCTTTCAGGAGGCAGGGGGAATAATATTACCCTTAACATACTTCAGTAGCAAGTCGAAGAAATGTGCACATTATTCAAAAAGTAAAGTTTTGTGAAATTCTCTTTTTATTTTCTTTATATAGTTGTACGCATGTGACATCGTACACTGTAGTAGTCTTCTCTTCCAGCAGTGACTGAGCAGATACTTAAAATATTTGTTTTTTTTGAACGGATTGTCCAATTTTCCTCAAACTTTCACTGATGTGTTCTACTAATATTGCTGCGTTCTCTCAATCCTTATGTATATGAAGGTGGACTTGTCCTTTAACAGATGTGCAGTTTGTGTTCTACTAGCAGCTGAAATCCATGCAGTTGTACATTGTACGTAATAATTGACAGGGTATTGAAAGAGCACATAATCTAGCTCCTCTTGGAGGCAGGGAAATCATCTGTCTTGAAAGATATCCGTAACAAGTCAAGAAAATTTGTTCAACATTCATGCGGTGTTTTCATACATTCTGTCCTTCAACTACTATGGTAGTTCTGGAGCATATTCATGTACAGGGAAGCATGTGGAATCAACTAAAACTCACTCTACAAATTCAGAACTTTGTTATGAATTGTGTGATTTCTATCAAACATTCTGACTGTTCCACTACTATTCCTGCATTTGGTGACTGGGCAAGTATGGATATTTTAGAAGTCTTCCTTTTCAAAGGTTAATTTTCCAAGGGCAGTGGTTAAAACCAGTGAAGTTCATGGAAATGAAATGAGCCATATATCTCCAGGGGCAGAATGATGTAATTATGTATGAAGGCAGAAGCAGTCAATCAGAAGCCGCATTTACACTTACTAACATCGCGATTTTTAAAATCGCGATATTTTGGTCCACCGTTTACACTTGCGCAAAAGCATGCGAAGTTTGAGCTTCACACGAAACATCGCGATTTTTTGGTCGGTAGTGCGCATGCGTAATTTACCTCTTTTCAACACGGCAGCTGAGTGGAAGCGCGCACTATTCTGTTCGTTTTCACTGCAGTGCAGTATACAGTATACACGTATTTTGATCACAGCCAGCTGGTTGGAATGTTGAGCAGGGCTTTTTATCAGTACAATGCACACATAAATTTGTGCTTCTCGCGACTGTTTACTTACGGTAAAACTATAGAGCTTGCTATATTAGATCACATACGTAGTAGGTGTGTAAAACTTCATCTACAGCAGCATTCAGGAGGATCATGAAATTTTGCCGATATGACGAAAGTGAGAAGTAGGACTTGGAAGTTAGGACTGGTATTTTATCAGGCGACAGCAAGAACTCACACTTGTTACGTACTCCTGTATTCCACAAACAATGTATATCGAGAGCAGTACGGGCACTCCCACAATCTGAATCAACGCATTTTCTGGGAGAACATAATTTTGTTAACTCGTCATGGGGTGATGATACGTGGTTGGAGAACTTCAAGTTTGCTATGTAGTAGTTTTCACGTACTAGTTTCATCAGGGAGAGGGAGGTGAGAGACCACGAGCCGATCGAGGATCGGCCGTTTAGACCTGTACACAGCTGTCTATACCGTGTGTGTAGTACTCTGGCCAGTGACCGACGTACTCTCTACACGTTCCAAAGAGGGGAGCGCGCGTAAACTCCCGGTGCAATCCGATACCGAAAGTCACGTGATGAAAAATCGCGATATTTCTGCGGCTTGGGTTTACACTCGCTAACTTCGCCTCAAACTTCGCGAAGTTTCAAAAAATCGCACTCCGGTTGGCGATTTTTCTGGCGATGTTTCGAGGGCGTTTGGGTGTAGTTGCTTAGCAACTTACACCCAAATGTCGCGATTTTAGAAAAATCGCGATTTTTCCAAGCAAGTGTAAATGGGCCTAGAGTCGACTGCTCGCCTGCAGTCAAATTGGCTCTAGTTCTGTCTCCACCCTGCATTGTGCAGGAGGTATTTTTGGATTTTCCATCTCTACCACATCTTGTTACTGTGATGTGAGAAAACAGCTTCATCAATTTCTTAGTACAGTACCTGGCCCAGGAATGCTATATGAGTATTGGATGTGCTGATAAGAATTGGGGCAAAAGCCACGGAGGTCAAAGGTCACTAAACTTTTGCTGCAAATGGTGTTTTCCAGCTGTGATTTGTATAGGAGTGTCCATTGGTAAAATGATTTGGTACAGACAGATAGCCATGTTAATAGATAAGTATTTGATTGAAAGGACAGTGACCGGGAGTATATGGTCAAAGGTCATTGTACATTGTACTTTGGGAATTGTAGTCATTTTCAGTCACTACTTTAACCATGATTGCCTAGTGATGTTATAAATTTGTAGAATTAAACTGACAATTATCTGCATGATCGTAAAAAGCTCAAGGTCAAACATAGATGTACTATGGTTTCGAATGTTATTCTTGAGCCATATTAACTTCAGTTAAGAATTTCCAATGGTAATATTTTAATGTTAAGAAGGATAGAATTCAACTGACTATTTGAAATACAAGATGAAAGATCAAAGATTAGTGCTGAAGGTCACAACAACTTACCTAAATGAGTTATCATCTGGCTACAAATTTCATTAGTAAGATCATTGATACTGATCGTTAGTGTTAATGTTAATGAGCAGAAATAATGTTGGAAGTATTTCCTAGTACAGGGAGGATTGGTAAAGGTCAGTTCCGGGTCCATGGGTTAGTTCATGGAGCTCCATCAAAATGTAAATGAAAGGCAGTGTTCGTATGGCAGATATAGTGATTAGTGTTAGTACCCATTTTTGTCTTGTCAGCATACATTTTATGTAGCAGAAGCGAGACAATACATGTACATTGTACAGTACAAATTACAATTCGTACATTGTACATGTGTACAAATGTACGTATTACATGTGTACATGTACAGTGTAGGCTTCACTATTCCATTGCAGTGTTGGCTGCATCATCACTTATTTGGTGTACTGTACTCGCAATAACTTTCCACAGTTTTGAGCTATTGTATGACCACCAAACTCACACCACAGGTACATAACCTAAAAATGCTGGTCAGGTTTCAATATGGATGAAGTCCAATAAGTTCAAAGGTCAAAAGGTCAATGAAATTTCCCTGATATGCACTGTAACCTCCACAGTGTTGTGGTTACTGGTGTGCTCTCAATAACTTCACACAGCTTTGAGCTATAATCACGAAAGTCACACCACATCACCTAAAGATGTTGGTCAGGTTTGAATATTGATGATGTCCAATAAAGTGAAAGGTCAAATGGTCAATGAATTTTATGTGATGAGCACTGAATTCATAGTATTGTGGTGTAGAATACAGGTATGTACTCAATGACTTTCAAGAGCATTTTGATGAAGCTAAGACCAAATTTATGCCACAGGTACATCACTTAAAGATGTTGCAAAAGTGTAAATATTGGTCAAGTCCAACAAGGTCAAAGGTCAAAGGTCAATGAACTTTCCGTGATACACACTACTCTTATTATTGTAGGCCTACATACATGTACTGGAGTGTACTCTTGATAACTCTCCACAGCTCTGACAGCTATGAACATGAAATTCACACCACAGGTACATTGATCTAAAGAAGTCAGTCTAATTTGAATATTGGTGAAGTTGGACAAGGTCAAAGGTCAACAGTTGATGAACTTTCCATAGTAAGCACTGTACTCACAGTATTGTGATGTACTCAACTGTCAACAACTTTGAGCTTGGACCATAGAACTCACACCACAGGTACATTACCTATGGATGCCGGTCATCTTTGATTATGGGTGAAGTCTTACAAGGTCAAAAGGTCAATGAACTTTCCTTGATAAGCACTATACTCACAATTGGCGTATACTCTCAGTAACTGCCCAGAGCTGTGAGCTAGTATGACCACGAACTCTCACCACAGGTATTATCTGAAAATGCCTCTGAGATTATGTTCAGATATTGTTGAAGTCTTGTAAGGTCAAAGGTCAATAAACGTAAACTCTCTACTACAGTCTTGGGGTGTACTCTTAACACCCTCCACAGCTTTGAGCTTTGACCATGAAATGTGTACACATACATTTGATACTACAGTGAAGCTCATGTAGTAACTTCATGAGCCTTTGATGACCTTTGCTCTGCATTTGTATTTGACATTAAACTATTTTTCAGCTTCTTCAGAGCTTTATGCCATTCCCGTGCTTGGAAATTGTTACTGATCCTTATACAATTTGCAATTTACACATGAGATATTGCTTGGTGTTTGCCCTTGTTTCTCTTCATTAATGCTTAACATACAAAGAGAACTTTGCATTTTTTGTTGTATTTTTTTCCCCATAAACGGGTGACTGCTTTTAGTGTATTTTGCCCCTACATTGTACATTGTCACATTCTAGCATGTAAAGTTTCTGAAAATTTTAATCATTATAGCCATTTTTTTGATGCACATGTATGTATGTTAGCATACACAAAAGAAATCATGGAAGAACCAGACCACGCAGATGTCTTTATCATCACTGTAAATATTACACAGGTATCAATTTTCTGTATTTTCCAATAAACAGATGTGGGAAGAATTTCCTGATATCTATGGTGTGCGACGTTCAGCCAGGTCTAGGAAAGAGGTTGAAAGATTCCAAGTCAAGGTAATCTAATTGTTCACTTACACGATAAACTGAATGTATATGTTACAGTTCTGTATTTCATTTTTAGCCCGGTTATTCATTGTATTATCGGACTTAGCGGATTGTTTGTACTCAAAATATGACCTATTTTTTTAGTACTGTTTTCTATGTACACCAACACGCTTTTCCACGGGAGTGCTTTTACATCTCAGAATCTTCTGCACATGGGAGGACATAACAATGTTTATGGTTTGCTGTCACGATTACAGTAAGTACTGTATACGCCGAATATTTTGCAAGGTTTTTATTTTCTCGAATTTCACAAATTGGGTATTATTCGCGAGTTTAAAATCACACGAAACATATTCACTCTGATTCCGAAATGAATGTGACGTGTACGCATGCATTTTTTAATTCTGTACTGAATCGCGAATTTAACCACTCGCGAAATTGTCGGAAAGTCCCGATATCATCATCTTTGCATACAAGTGATGTATCCAAGCACAATTTACGTGGATTGTAATGCATAGTGTGGGTGGTTCTGGGCTTCTAGCTGCAATATGATAGTGTGTGAGATGTGTCATTGGTTTTCCAGTCACTCTCTGCATTTATCCTGTTAAATGATAAAAAAGTGAGTTATGGCAGGTATAACTTTCAGCACAGCAGAATTAGTCAAAACATTCCTTCTGCCATACTTCTTCTTTTCTGGGGAAAAGAACACTGAAAAGACTGTGAAATCATATGAAGTGAGGTTGTTTCGTTTCCACTGCGATTCAAGATCACGTGCATATTTCTGTTCAGATGGAAGCATTTGTTCAAGAATCTCTAGATGGCCATTTGGTATGATTTTCTATACTGGGGGGGGGGGGGGGGTTCTGGAAAATGTGCAATTTGAGACTTTAGTGTTGCAAAACCACCGAGCATAGTTTTCATCATGCATTTGTCCAGTCAGTGTTCATTGCATGATATGAGCACATGTTTGAATATTTGAGGAAGTCCTTTTCAAAAGTTGATGAAGGACCTACTATCCTGGTTTGTGGTTTGCCAAGTAATGGTCTAGACACATCACGCCATGTAGTGAAGACTTGAACAAGGGGGGAAAAAAAATAGTTCCGAGTGAAAGAGATTTTGATTGTTTGGCAGCAACCTGAGGAGGAGGAAGATGAAACACCTATCAAGAGAAGGAGGAGTGCAAGTACATCCAGCAGAGGCAAGGGCAGACCAAGAAAGAGGTACAGTGAGGTCTTATGTTTGACCTTTGCCCCCCTCCCCTTCCCCCCATGGATACCAGAGGTGTAAACACTACACATTTGTAACCTGCATATCGTCGGCAGAGAATGATAAGGGTGTTCAGTTGCCACTAAAGCCATAATGTTCGAGGCAACTTAACGCCCTTATCATTCTCAACCTATGAAATGTAGTATGAATTTGGGATACTTTTTGACTGTCTGTCTGTATGTCCCAGATCTTGTTAACCTTATATTAGAATACAATTGTACGAATGTTCTGGCATGCCAGGAACATTAAACGTGACTCATGTATGCCACATGTGATGTCAATGCACAGATCAGAATTTCTTGCAAAGTCTTGCAATGGTCGATGTTCAGGGGTCATTGTACTTTTACTTAAGTGTCATTGTCTGGCCACAGCTCTCAGAGTGTCTAGTGGTAATGATATGTTGTTAGAGGAATAATTGTGTGTTTGTATGAAGTAATGCGGGTGACAGGTAAAAAAGATCGAGGTGAATGCACTTAAAAATTTGGGCTTGAAATGTCACTTTCACTGTAGCACAGCAGCTAGGAAATTCCAGTGATAATGTAATTAGCTGCCATGGATAAAAATAGTTGGGAAACAGTTATTTCATTGTATGAAGAGGATCGAATTTCAATTGTTAGTGGTCAAAGTCAAACAACTTGATTTCTAATTGAATGAATAGCTATATGTATAGCAAAATATTAGAGAGTGAATAAGAAGGCACTGGCATTCCAGTTGGTTGTTTGCTGCATTCAAATTGTTATAGCCATTTCCCTACCACTATTACTTTAACAGGGTATGATGCCATCCTGGGGCTATGAAACTGAAATTGTATTGTTTTGTGTGTTTTTTTCCTATGTCTATGAGTTGTAATAGTTGTTTTTGTTTTTTCAAAGTGATAAGAGTGTTTATTTTTCTCTGTCGGGGGGGGGGGGGGGGTATTTGTATTTTTAAGGGATTGATGGAGTACTGGTTGAGGTGAGAATTTAGCCTTTAACTTCTTGCGAGATACTTTAAGCAACAATTTCATGAAATGTTGAAAAGGATACAATTCTAAGAGGAATTCAAACATAATTTGATGAAAATCGGTTTTGAAGTGGCTGAGATATTCTAAAACAAAGTAAAACAAAGCGATCTTAATAAAAGATGGGTCCTACCTTTTATTAGGATTGCTTTGTTATGCCTCCGCCACGAAGTGGTGCCGGAGGCATTATGTTTTCGGGTTGTCCGTCCGTCCGTACGTCCGTCCGTCCGTACGTACAACGTCCGTCCGTCCGTCCGCTTTCGTTTACGCGATAACTTGAGTAGTATTTATTGGAATTTTACCAAACTTGATCCAAGTATGAAGTATGATGGGGCAATTATTTGATTAGATTTTGGGTGAAATCGGCTGAAGGTCAAAGGTCAAGGTCAAATCATGAAATTGTATCCGTTTACGCGATAACTCAAGACTGGATCAAGCAAATTTCACCAAACGTTGTAGGAGGATGATGTATGATGGGACAATTACTTGATTAGTTTTTCAGTGAAATCGGACAGAGGTCAAAGGTCAAAGATCAAGGTCAAAATCCTAAAATTTATCTGTTTACGTGATAACTCAAAACTGGATGAAGCAGCTTTCACCAAACTTGGTCCAAGGATGATGTATGATGGGACAATTAGTTGAGTAGATTTTAGTGACATTGGCAAGAGGTCAAAGGTCAAAAGGTCAAGGTCAAATGCTACAAATGTTGCAATTTCCACCATATCTATGCAATGCCCGAAGGTATTTTCTTGAAACTTGGTGTGAACATGTACTATCGTGTAAAGATTCTCCAGAGAGAGTTTCATGTCATAAGGTCAAAGGTCAAAAGGTCAAAAGGTCAAAGGTTAGGTGAAAATGTTGCAATATCACTTTTCTCGCAAATGGTTCAATGTATCTTCGTGGAACTTGGTACACACGCATGTACTGACTGGCAGGGATTATCTAGGGAATTTAGGGGTCATGGGTCAATAGTCAGGGGTCAAAGGTCAAGGTCAACTCTCAAAATTTTACTATTTCCCTCGTATACTAGTATATCGTCGCTGGGGTGACAAGACCTTGTATCTGCAAATTTGGTGAAAATGACTTTTTTGGATTGATGGTCAAATAATGGGTTAAGTGATGTCCTGTCCAAATCCCAACTGTCTTACTCCAAAAATGAAGCCACCATGGCATGTCAAAGGAAAGGCTATCCCTTTCGCCACAGTGCTTTGGCTGCCATGTTTTTTGCTCTCCTGAACATTTGACATTTCGTAGATACGAGGTCTTGTCGCCCCAGCGACGATATGCAATGCTTGCATTATTAGTTTCAAAACTTAATATATGCATTACCTAATGGAGATTCTCTGGGAAATTTCCAGCCAGAAGGTCAAAGGTCAAAGGTTAAGGGTCAAAGGCCAGGTTTCAATGCCCCCCCCCCAAAAAAAAAAAAAATTAAAAATTAAAAATTAAAAATAAAAAAAATGAAAAAAATGAAAAAATGAAAAAAAAAATCTATTTTGTACCGTCATTACACTCTTTCTTCATACCTTGGAAATTAATCAATGCATAAACTTATAAAAAGGTCTGTCAGAATTCAAGTAAAAATTCTCAATTTCCCAAATATGTGTACCTGCACTCTTAGAAAATTATAGCAAACCCAGTTCAAGACATTTCTGACAAACCTGTCATTTCAGTATTTTGCCAGTTATGTGAAACTGTCATGGATCACACATTGTGAAGACGTTGTACTATACGCCTATAGGGAGAATCATGCATTATGGCGGAGGCATCAGTCGCCATAGCGACATTTCTAGTTTTAGATATCTCTGCCATTTCAAAACCAATTTTCACCAAATAAAATTTGAATTCCTCTTAGAATTGTATGCTCTTTCATATTTTGTAAGAGGTTTCTCATTATCTCCAAAAAAAAAAAAAAACATCAAGAAACGTTGGGAGCCTCAAGCCCATCTCAACCGAAACTGTATCATCCCTGTAATATCCTACTGACTGCGTTAACCAAAGCAACATCTATACTTTGCCATTGTCCCTTTCTCTTGAAACCAGTACCACATCCAGAGCAAGCAGGCTGAGTGAAACGTCCGAGGAGAACGACAGTGAAGAGTCCGATTTTGAGCCCACCACCAAGAAGGTCGCAAGAAAAAAGAAGCCTGCCAAGAAAATGGGTGAATATTGAATTCAGTATGAATTGAGTCTCATCGGGCTGAGCATTGTTGTGGAAATTTTATAGTTGTTCTCTTGCATAATTAGTGAACATTGTTTGTCGGAGATGAGTACATTTCCAGGGAAAGATTGATATTTCTTAGGCACTGGGGACCAAAGTCACAAGAGCATTGATGACTTGTATACTAAATGAGACAAATACTGAAGAAGTTCTATCAACCTGAGGTATGCATGTACATTGATTTTAGTTTGGCTGTGTTCACATGTAATTAACTCTCGGAATCTATGAACTAGCTGTCTGACTCACAATACTGAATCAATGAACAAAGTCTTACCTCCTTTTTAATCTTCACACTGCTATACATGCTTTTTCGTCAAGGCAATAATTTTCAAATAATGCACATTACACATTGCATTACTAAGAATTTTCTATCCAATAGTAACTTTGGAACAGTCAGAGAGTTGAGAAGTTACAGAGGGTGGATACTTTTACAAACACCTATCTGAGTAAAGTGCTGTATTTGCTATGAAATGGTGTCGGGGATTTAAATTCCGCTGCATCCATTTTTGCAAGATTCCCAGGCCGGCACCGTGTCCAAGCTAACTAAATCACATGCATAAACATTGCAATATGCAATGCAGCTTAGCGCAGAAGAGCAGTTGTCGATACCAGTCATCAATGTGCTTATGTCCAATGAAAAATAAATTTGTGCCTTCACACAGAATAATAGATTGGTCATGTGACAGCTCACAGCACATCATTCGAGTAGGATCCTTATGACCATGTTATAAATTCTATTAATTGCTTATTGCTGAAAAGAGCCAGGGGCAATATAAACCTAATCAAGCAGAGATAGAGATGATGTAGCCACAATGTGATATTTCAAAATGTATTCCTCTTGTGTGTGTGTCCACCGACAGCCAAGCAAAATTCCATGAGCAAGAAGGGTGGCCGAAGTGGCAGCGGGAAACGCAAGCAAAGGAGTCTCTCTAGTGAGGATGAGACTGACAGTGATGACATCAAGAGATCGGCGTCAACTCGTAAAGCGACGGCTGGCATCAGGTGGGCTGAGCTTGATGCTTCAGGTTGTAATGCTTAACTCGAAATAAGGAAGTCGTCCAAAGGTTGGGTCAGCATTTCCAACTCTGAGCTTCATACATGTCTATTTGCATGGGTGCAGTTTGATAATCTCTCCTTCAATGTGCACACCCAATGAATTTGTTGCATTTTTGCAGATGTAAACTTACTCAAGAGATGAGGTCAAGCTAAATGTTTTCACTTTGGTCATTGTATCACAATTAATGTTATATGATTTGGAGATGCTCACATGAAAATGTTCCAGGATAAAGAATCCTGTGATGGGTTTGAAACTACTTGTATATTACCAGAACTGTGTCTGTCAGATTGTGATTCTTCCATGTAATTAGAAATAGGGTTTGCTAATGTTCGATGAGGAAATAGGTCTTGGCGTCCTTACATGTTTTATGTATAGTTTTAAAGAATTCCTATCATATCCAAATGCTTGCCATCACAGCTACAAAGAAGACAGCGACCAGGCCACGGACTCTGACGAAATCATCGAGGCGGGCCCCGGTCAGGAAATGGTGGACGACAACAGCGAGATGATCGAGAAGGTCCTCTGCCAGAAGCTGGGCCGAGTCGGCAGTAAGTTTGCGTGCATGTATATGTAGCAAGCTCATGAGAATAGTCCTTGAGTGTATATGTATTGGGGTTGGTGTTGCACAGTGGTGGGTAGTGTCAAGGTACACGATGTATTCTTCGGTGTGAGTGAGGTCCTGAAAAACACGTACTAAGTTTTGATAAACATTTTTTTTTTTTACGGCACTCAGGAGAGTGGCATTGTAGCATGTCAAAAACTTTTCTTGAGCCTGTCAGCTGTAACTACGCACAGGGCATGAGAAAGTGGGGGTACATTCAGTGGTTGTAAACCTTCAATTTGAAATGTGATGCAACAGCAGCATCCTGAATGTGCGCACGTATTGAAGTTAACAACATTAACGTGTGCACAGCAGTGGAAGTGGATATGTAAGAGCTGAAAGTTACAATTGAGTGCAAGTGTTTGAATGGTTAATGTTAGTGAAGAGCTGTAACAGGATACTTGTATTCCAGATAACAGCTGCAGTAGCAAATTTCGCCCTCTCCACCCCACCCCTTGTTTTGGATCCCCTCTGTAAACTCATCTCTACACCTCGTACCTCTCTCTCACTCGTGCCGCCAGAAACGGGAGGCTTCACGACCGTGTATGCCATCGAGCAGGACGGGGACCCCAACGCCGACGTGGACCCCGAGACTGAGGAGACAGAGAAGCACTACCTGATCAAGTGGAAGTCGTGGGCGCACATTCACAACACCTGGGAGTCGGAGGCGGGCCTGAGGCAGCAGAAGGTCCGGGGGATGAAGAAGCTGGAGAACTTCATCCAGAGGGAGGACGAGATTGAGCAGTGGTGAGATTGCGTGGTTCCAGGCATTTCGCTTTATGCCTTTCATGTGTCATTATATGCTCCTGCAGCTCGTATGTCAATACCAGCATGTACATGTACTGACACTCTGTAATCCTAGTGTGTGCCATCAATTTTCACACCATGATTAGGTTTACAAGGATGGCATGTTTAACTTTTTTCGGAACATTGGTAATTAAATTTATGTGAAATATTTTAACCAGTTTTGGCAGCCTCTTCTTCATGTGCATCATGAATCAAATGTTGCCCAAGTGAGTTTCTGCTCTAACTCAATTCAATGCATTTTAATTGTCTAATAGAAATACTAGTACAGTGCACTCCTGTCATAACGAACATGGTTATAACAAAATTCCAGTTACAACGAGGTAAATATACAGGCTGAAACATTATCCACTCTATGTATTTTTATTGTTTCTTTGTTCGGTTATAACAAAATTTCGATACAACGAAAGAAAATTGCCGGTCCCGAGGACTTTGTTATAACGGGAGTCCACTGTATGTATTCATTTTGTGATATTCCTTGCAACTGAATGAAGTTGAAGTGAGGAGTTCCACCCCCTTTACCCGCTACACCCAAGTGACATTTCTGCAGCAGTGCACTGAGGGTAGGTTGTGCTCACTTTGGCCTGTTCTGTGTTTTCCTTTTGCGACATCTAGGAAAAGGATTGCATCTCCAGAAGATATTGAGTACTATGAATGCCAGTATGAGATGACCATGCAGCTGTTTGAGCAGTGCCAGAGAGTGGAGAGAGTTATAGGTGAGCCTGTGCATTATGTCTTAGGGTGCGTTCAAGCGCTCTAAAGCGAACCAAAACGTACTGTACCGAGCTGTGCCAGTTTTGAAGCATTCGAGCGCTCTGTGGAGAAAGCGTACCTCACAAGTTATTTTTAGAAAAGGTCACGCTTGTTTGTAGCAAGAATGTCGTTCACCTGTCGCTTGAACAACTTACAGCTGTCCCGAACAAAGAGAATGATGTCTTTGCATTGTGACGTATGCACATGATACGCGCATGCTTTACAACGAACATTTGGTGCGCTTTAATACGCTTTTGGAGCACATCGGGAAGTGGTCCACTTTTGAATCGGTACAGTACAGTACGGTACACTTTAGGAGCGTTCAAGCGCTCCTCTGGCGCGGGTACGGTACGGTACAGAGCGCTCGAACGCACCCCATGACCTCTCCTAACGTGTGCAGCAAGGAGAACCATTTCATCGGCGGTCATCCAAACCGTCGTATATCCCAATTTATGATCAAATTTTTTTATTAGAGGTTATTGGTTATACTTCCTGAGTCTTTGTTTATGGATTACTAGTACCACACACAATACAGTTATGATATTACATTTATAAACAGCTACAGAGCAAGTTATCTGTGTGATGTTGATGAAGATGCAGCAGAGGTTGGAGGTCATGATCAAAGCCTGAAATTTTACTGTAGTTCACAAAATTTGATGAATGGTGTGAGCTATGATAACTGTTTGATTGGATGGTCTTGGATTTGTTTCATGTTAATCTTGGGTCCAGTAGAGGTTAAAACAGGGGTCGCACTTAACTTTTTTTTTAACTAGCCAGGCGGACTACTTAGAATCAATTTTGACACTGAAGCAATATTTTGGCTAGCCAGACGGACTAGTAACTTCAGAATTTTATGATTTTTAGCTAGTCCGACGTGATTTTGGGTGGCCAATGGCCAGCGGACCATTGCCAATTTCGAACCCTGTAAAATCCTACATTAAAAAAAGAAATAGTGTTACTAGAAGAAAACTAATCTTCCATAAATTTAGAAATGATGCAGATTCGTAGTTTCAATTCCAGTCAGTAGTAGTTACGTTACTGATGGCGTGCTTCACAAGACAAAGTCAGCCGAAAATGTGATTCAAGAAAAACATCATCTCAGTATGTATGACTGTGCTTCCTGGGAGAGTTGCATGTGATGATTAAATCATTCTCAAGGGACGTAATTCTGATTTCTGATGTGAGAATGTACTGATGCAGCTGTGAGGGATTTGTGATTTGTTGAAAAATTGATGCACCAAATTGTTGTCCAAGTTAATTTTCAAAGGAACCACATGAGAAAACCCTTTAAAAAATTGATGATTCTGCAAGGAGTACATTTCTTCTTCTTTTTTTTCATAATTTGCATTGGTTGAAAGATCGGTCAGATACTTATTCTGTGTGAATACTTTACATCAACTGAATTTCTATTTTTACCTCTGCCAAGGGAGGAGGTTACAGTGTATGTTTTCATAGGCGTGCGTTTGTTTGTTTGTCCGTGTGCAAAGTAACTCCAAAAGTTGTTAATGGATTAGGATGAAACTTACAGGGAAGGTTGATAATGACACAAGTAACAGATGATTAAATTTTGGAAATGATGCGGGAATTTTGGTGGATCTTATGAAGGATTTTCAATATTTTGGCAGGTAGGGTCAATGAACTTGGGAGTTCAAGCTGCGTATTTTTAAGGTTTTCATACCCACACTAGAGCGCATGCTCTCGTTTCTTGTCCAGGGTGAGGCATGCTGCGCAGCTGACGCTGATGACGTAACAAAAGGTTTCTATATTGGGTAATCGGGCGATTTTCAGCATGCATAGTATGGATAGAAATCGCTGATCTCTATGGAAGAACAAGATTAGTCGTGGAAATGAGTTGCTTGGCGGAGGTCTGCGCTCTCAGAGTGCTTCTCTAGTTTAACATGTGATACAAGTGATATTCTTGTAGTTTCCACATCTTTTTTCCTAAAACCTACAGTCCATGCATAGTGTTATTAGACCGTGGTACAAGGGTGAACAGAGAACTGAATGCATGAATTTTGAAATGATGCAGATTCATCTACAGGTACAATTCAGTCAGTAGTTATCTGCCAGTCACTTGCTTCTACTGTACTTTTACCTGCCTAAGGCCATCAGAATAGAAGTCCTATGAATATACATGTATGGTCAGTTGCATGATGTGCACATCCTACCCCTCTCCCTCTCTCTGACCAGCTCACTCGGACCAGAAGCAGCCGGATGATCAGGAGAACGGCTTCCCCGATTACTTCGTCAAGTGGCAAGGGCTGCCCTACGCCGACTGCACCTGGGAAGATGGCGAGCTGATCTCCAGGAACTTCCAGCACTGCATCGACGAGTACCTCGTGCGAACCAGGTCTCAGAAGATACCTGCCAGGAGCGCCAAGGTGTGTTGTCTGGGCCTTTTTACCTCTCACCGGTTGGTGAGGGGAGCTTTCTCAATGCAGATATAGAAGGAGTCAGAAGTATCAGTCGAACATATCAATGAAGAGTGAGGAATATCAGACAATCTCTTCGAAAGTTATCCATTTTTAGTATTTGGTTGAATCCATCCCTGGATTAAAAAGCTACAGCAGTTTATGATGTCACGGTATTAGAATGATATACAGAAATATAAAGAGAATTGAATTTATAACCAGTTTTTTACCATAATAACAGAGCACTTGACTTGTCTCCCTCAGAAAGCAAGGGAAATAATATTACTTTTATACTTTATATTTTCTTCTTACTGTGCTGTTGTATCCTGAGTTGTTGTTGCCTTCTTATCCAGCAATAACTGCACACTGGATTAAATTTTCAATTCTCAGAACTTCTGAAGAAACTGTCCAATTTCCGTTTTAACTTCACTGATAGTATTTCTGAATTCACTAGTTGTACGTATATGTTGGGGGTAAATTTCCAGTTTACATCCTGGTGCTTTGTTTGCCTATCTGCACATCATCTGACCATTTTGATATAGCTGCTTATCTGACTTGGTTGTTTGTTGAACTAACCAATATGACTGGTCAAGCTTGGGGGATGGGCAAGAAGACTAGCTGAATGCTAATGGAATGGCTTTGTGAATTACAAAATTAAGTGCATGTCAAGTGTACTCCACAACTCCTTTACTCCATCCCAAACTTTTGATGAAAATTTTTGTGTCTGCAATGCCGTCAAATTACCAACGGCAACAGGTGCTGAAAATCCGACCTAGGTTCATGGCACTCAAAAAGCAGCCGCATTACATCGGCACTGACGAGCTGGAACTGAGGGACTACCAGCTGGACGGTCTCAACTGGCTGGCGCATTCTTGGTGCAAGTAAGTTCTTCCCCTCGTGTTATTTATCCTCGGAGAAAATGACTCTACATTGACATGGTGCCCTACTGAGTATCCCACTGGATGTTTTTGTTGCTTGTGTTTTTGGAATTTAATGTATTCTGTACAGAATGTGGTATGCAAGTATGTTCATGCTTTGTAAGGGAAAGTCACCCAAAAATAAGATTCAGGAAAAACGTTCTCTGAGAATGCCAGGGTGTGCCATCCTAGGAAAGTTGCATGTGATGATTAAATCATTCTCAAGGGACGTAATTCTGATTTCTGATGTGAGAATGTCCTGATGCAACCATGAGGGATGTGTAATATGTTAAAGAATTGATGCAGTCGTTTTTGTTGCAAGCAGAAATGTATTTTAAAGATTAACCATTTATAATTCTGTCTGCTATTCAATATGTGGGCTTATTTCTTTTTAAACAATTGTCGGCCAGTTTGATTTTCAAAAGAGCTGGGTGAGAAAACCCTGTAAGAATTTGATGAATTTGCAAGGAGTATTTTTTTTTTGCGTTGGTTGAAAGATTGGATAGATGCATATTCTGTATTACTTCCTTACAACTCTCGAAATTCTATTTCTTTTACATATTCTATGGAAATGATTACCTTTTTCCATATCTTTTTTCCTGAAACGACACTATGTGACATGAAGAGGAAGGAAATATCTATGTTAGATATGGGCATGATGTACTCATGTTGTCAATGACTTTGTAAATCAAAATGGCTGGCTGTAATGACCCATGGATGACTTGATTTGCAGGAGGAACAGCGTCATCCTGGCAGATGAGATGGGGTTAGGGAAGACAATCCAAGTCATCTCCTTCTTGTCGTACCTCTTCAACGCCCACCAGCTCTACGGCCCCTTCCTCATCGTCGTCCCGCTCTCCACCATGACGTCGTGGCAGCGGGAGTTTGCCGCCTGGGACAACAACATGAACGTGGTGGTCTACATTGGAGACATCAACAGTCGCAACATTGTAAGTAACATAGCAAGCCATGGCTGTATTTCATTGGAAACTCCTCTCTTTTCAGTGTTTGGATGATTGGTAGATGCAGTTGCTGCGAAGTTGTACCAGGCAACACTTTGGTTAAGATAGTTAAAGGGACTGTACAGTACTGGTTGAGGTGAGGATTCAGCTTGTAACATTTTGCGAGATATTTAGAAACCACTCTATGAAATGTTAAAGAGCATACAATTCTAAGGGGAATCAAAAGTTTAGTTGATGAAAATCGGTTTTGAAGTGACTGAGATATCTAAAAACAAGGTAAAACAAAGAGCTCCTGATAAAAGCCATGGCCTGTCAATTTTATTCGGATCGCTTTTTTGGATCTCTCAGCCATTTCAAGACCAATTTTCATCAAATAAACATTGAATCCTTCTTGAAATTACAATCTCTTTCATATTTCATGAGAGGTTTTTCATTATCTCACTAAAAAATGTTATAAACGCGACGTTAGGTCTCAACCAAAACTATACGATCCCTTTAATCTCAAACAGTTCTCTTTCACAGTTACCTTGTTGCTGTGGTCTGAGAAAAGAGAAACATAGGACTTATCTTATGAATACAACTTCTATGTGACTGGCATAACATTTCACTTTTGTTCTGACAAAATGGTATGTGTTTTACACAGTTGCATTTTGGTAACATTCTAGAAATGATACAATACATGATACAGGGCATTACCGTAAGCTTTTCTCCTGATTGAATGGTTAGTCTTTTACAAGCCTCTCGCACAATTTTGTTGTTTCAGTTCAGGATATGATGCAATAGCTGTCACATCCTATCAGAGCACTTCTCGTGGAGTGGCTAAACATTAAATTTTTGTTCCGATATTTTGTGACAAAGTTAACGTTAATCTCTTAAGTTAAAGAATTGGTTGCAAAATACACATGGCATGAATTGATATCTGTATTTTCATGTTACTTTAATTTTACTGCTGTCTCTCTCTCTCATTCCCCCCCCCCCCCCCCCACACACAGATCCGAGAGCACGAGTGGTGTGTGCATGGAAACAAGAACAGGCTGAAGCTCAACGCAATCCTCACAACATATGAAATTCTTCTCAAAGACAAAGTATGCATGTTTGATATTCTTGTCTCTCCTTCTAACATAATATCATGCACATTAACGTGAATGTCTTACCATGTGTTGACTGCAAAAATGAGTTATTGTGTCAGAAATTGTTGCATGTAAACAATCACCAGTTCTTAGGATCATGTTGAAGTGAATGTGTGTGTGTGTGTGTGTGTGTGTTTGTGTGTGTTGTTTTTGAAATAAATAAACTGACCCCATTGTAGGGGAAAACTTCACTTTTGACCCTTCTTCGGATGACAATTACTTGAATCAGTGAGGCCGACCATTTCACAACCATTTTTTTCTGACCTATCTGCAGTCATTCCTGGGTGCCGTGCCGTGGGCGGTGCTGGTCGTGGATGAGGCCCACAGGCTGAAAAACGACGACTCCCTGCTCTACAAAACCCTGAAAGAGTTCGAGACCAACCACCGGCTGCTCATCACGGGTACGCCCCTTCAGAATTCCCTCAAGGAGCTCTGGTCTCTCCTCCACTTCATCATGCCAGACAGGTGAGATAGTGACCTAGGCTTTCATCCTGCTCTAGTATGTATGCCCATGATTTCATTTGTCATGGCTACTACTATAACACTGATCAATTCAGTGCTTATTTATGTCAATGCAAGCCAATATGTCAATCAGTTGCAATAAGTCGATGATATTGTGGTTTTGTGTAATGCATCGAATTACATCGGAAAGCGTTTCCCTTGCACAAAGAGGTTCAGAAGATCAATCCATGGTCAGTGGTCAAGTCCAGTGAATTCATCAAAATGTAAATGAAGGGCCAAGAACATGAGCGTTTCTTAAAGCCGTGTTTTGTCACCCGTGTCTTCCATTTCACACTGTCTGACTCCCACCAGCTTTCCGACGTGGGAGAACTTTGAGGAGGAGTTCTCGCAGGCGGACAAGAACGGCTACGCCAGCCTCCACCAGGAGCTGGAGCCGTTCCTGCTGCGGCGGGTCAAGAAGGACGTGGAGAAGTCGCTCCCGGCCAAAGTGGAGAGGATTCTGAGGGTGGAGATGAGTTCCTTACAGAAACAGTACTACAAGTGAGTATTGACTTCCAGGGATTGGCTGCATTCATCTAACTTGAGAGAGGGAATTATGTTTCAAAATGCGTTTGGAATGCTGTTTGCGAACATGGTTTGAAACCAGATTTGGAATGGTGTTTGCAAACGTGGTTTGAAACGCGATTCTCAGGGTGCAATGTTTTTCTAACCATCATACAATAGCAATATAAGTGTTGTCACTGCGCAGCTGCTTTGCGCCATTCGACCCGGGAAGTAGAGGTCAACTGCGTACCATCAAACATGCCTCATATTCACACACAAATGATGGGTTGAAACACAACTAAACACAGCTGGGAGTTGACATTGAGATATAAACGTGTTTCAACACGGCACTGCGTTTATCTTCTCGCAGAAAGGCGATCGTGGTCTCAAACGCATTTCAAAACGCCCTTTGAATGCCGTTTCAAATCGCTGTTTGTAAATGCGTTTGAAAACATGGGTGTGTTTATCTAACCCCCTAAAATGCCTCAAATGCGTTTAGGATCGTGATTCTGCCTCAGAAAATTTTTAGATGAATGCAGCCTTTGTAATGTGGCTACTGTGGCCAAAACCACTACTGCCAAGAAATGAAACTAGGGTGCTATAAATGTAGAGTCCATGATTTATGCCTCTTAGCCACAACAGCTCGTCGATTGTTTGACAAAGACAGTTATACAGAAAGAGCTGGACAACATTGAATTTGTTAAGTAAATTGAATGTTGGAATGAGTTTGCTGTCTTGATTGTCCTAGAAGTGTTTTTTTTTTCCTTCTTTTCTCTTTTGCAAATATGAGATTATGAGAAGATTTTTTTTTTTTCAGAGTAAGGGAATTTTCAAAATATCTTTGGTGTAGATTCATTGACTGATAAGGCCAATTTGGTCATATGAAAGTGCCTAATTTCATTTAGTCGACAAAAATTAAGTCCAAATCTGAGCCAAGGTCACTGTGTTTGGCTCTTTAAAGGGCTAAAACTGGGAGATAGAAATACTGATGTGAAATGTAATTTAAAGCATTTACTTCAGTCATATGTGCATACAAACGTTGGTAATCTCTGTGATTGAATGTGACCTTTCTCTTTTTTTCTCCCTACTAGGTTCATCTTGACAAGGAACTTCAAGGCACTGAGCAAGGGCCTGAAGGGCAACACGAGTACCTTCATCAACATTATGATGGAGCTGAAGAAATGCTGCAACCATGCCTTGCTGATCAGACCCCCAGAGGATGAGATGGATCCAGACATCAAGGTGAGATACAGCAGCCGGTATTCCCCCTTTTGGCAGCGCTGAAATTCTTAAAATTCCTCAACCAGCTTCAGCTGATGGAATATCCTTGGCTTGCTTCTTTTGTGCATTCAGTCTTTCTACCATCATGTTCACAAAATAGCTTGTAGGAGTCACGGTGAAACAGCCCTACCAGGTTTACTCTCTTTTCTCCGTCTGTTAGATTGACTCGGACTCGCTCTGTTCATTTAGATATAAAAACTCTGGTTGTATTTCTGAGTGTTAACAACAATGGGAAAAGAGGAAATGCAGAAAAGAACATACCAATTGCTCCCCTGGCCTGAATTACATGAAGTCTGTGTGACCCCCTTACCCACCTCTCCCCATATGTTAGTAACCAGCTTCTTCGATGGAAGCAATTTTCTGGGACGTTTGTCCCAATGTGCAGGCCCAAGCCCAAGAAAGGGCTTAATGGTAGCCTTTATTTTGAGTCATGATTGATGCCTGATGTTGTGATATGTGCAGTTATGCTTGTCTAGACATCATACACATTCTATTGGTTACAGGGTTCTGTAGATGGCTAAAGCGACACCTCCATGTCGGTCAGTCTGTAATCGGTTGCAGTTGATGATCAAGTCATTCTCAGGGACGTAATCCTGACTCCTGATGTGAGAATGTTCTGATGCAGCATAAGTGATAGTCCAAAGCGATAGTATTTTTGTCCTTCAAAAATCTGTGTGTCGCACAGGTTGTTGATGTTTATAACATCTCTCAGGGCTATGTTCTCGGCCACTGTATACTCATGGTTATACCGTACACTTGAAATCATCTTTCTTCTTTGGGGGGAGGGAGGGGGGAGGGGGGGCGAGGTCTGTTTAACATAGTTGTATCACAGTGAGAAGACACACAGTCCATCTGGAAAAGTGACCTCTTGCTCCTTTTCAGCTTGCATCATCATAGAGAGCATCCTGCATAATGTGTAAGCATGTCAATGTGTTTGCTCCCTGCCACAGTACATCATCCGGGGGAGTGGGAAGCTGATGCTTCTCGACAAACTGCTGACCCGGCTCCAGGAGCGCGGTCATCGTGTGCTCATCTTCTCCCAGATGGTGCGAATGCTGGACATCCTGTCCGACTACCTCCAGTACAAGCACTTCCAGTACCAGGTGGGTCTCTCTGTCATCAGTAGGGGTTTAGTGTGTAAGTGATATTGTAGGGGGTTCCTTATCAGCATAATCCACTCCATGTCAAGTATGATCAGAGACCTGTGGTTGTGGTTTACTTTGTCAAGGATGACTGAGAAAAATAAGGGGGGGGGGGGGGGTCATTTTTCACTGATATGCAGTCACTGAGATTCAAGTATCAGATGTACATGTATCAACAGTTTTTAGGTTGTCACTTGTTTGTGGAGAACCTGTGTGCTTCCACAGATATGTAGGCTCTTTTAATTTGACCATTGGTATATCCTTGGCCTCTGTTTTGATGAGGAAAGATATTCTTCGTTTTATCCTGCTTTTGCAATACAACTGAAGTAAGAGAAAGTGATGTTGATGTGTGACTACCCATCTAGTGACACAATTACTGTAAAAGCTGTTATATTCACGTACAGATATTTTTGTGAATGAGGAGATCACAGACATTTTTGCCAGACGTTGTTTTTGCGATGGTGCACTAATGCCTGCCCGTTCACTCTACCACTTTATGTGATCAAGAAAATCATAAGGCCATATTTTTGCATGTTGTTGAATTCGCGGCTTAACAGTGATTTTTTTAACATCACGAAAATAACAGCTTCTACAGTAGTACCTTTTTGTATTTGGCTGTGTGAACGTTCATGTGCTGTTACCAAACTTTGTCTGGAAACATAATTAAAGAATCCAAATTTGTCTTGCAATGACCCACTTAAAATGACGAATGCACTGCCTTCTGTAGAGATTATTTCCGAAAGTTATCTTGGCACCATAAGATATATCTTTTGCCCATGTTAGACTGTGTTGGTCTAAATCCAAGGTTTCTTTCCCACCAGAGGTTGGATGGCTCCATTCGAGGCGAGATCAGGAAGCAGGCTCTGGACCACTTCAATGCGGAAGGCTCACAGGTAACCTCTTTAATCCTTTCTATGCCAGATACTTTGCACAGTGTACAGCGCTATGAGGCTTTCTGTGCTGATCTATGCTGAAAGCACACAATGATTAACAATCCATTCTAGCCGTTTTACAATGTATTGAATAGATAGCACTGCATGACATCCTGTTTTGAGTTTTAGCATTTCCACATGCCATTTTGTGTCGTCTGTATATTCTCATGGTCGGACATTTGAGCATTTATTTGACATGGGGTAACCGAATGGGTGACTAGAGTGAAAGCAAACCAATGAGTAGTCTTGAAGTTAATGTGCATACTTTTGAGGCAAAATTAGCTATGTTTCTTTCAGAAGTGGCTTCCAAATTCCACGAAACCTTCAGATGTATTCCACATTTCTGATAGCTCCAAAAAAATGTTATTGACAAATTTCTGAAGGGCGCGATACACACATGAAGGATTCTGAATGCCGACAGTCCCAAGTATGCTGTAGTGGTGGTGTCATCTGTATTATTACTAAGATTCATACATTGCTACTGTGCACTGCATTCACGCTCAACCTCCGCACATGTGTGGGTGAACTGTTTGTTCTCTCTCCAGCTACTGGAAGTGACTTGTACCCAACCCCAAAATTTAAAGTTGGACATGCGTGCCTGTAAAGTGTAAATGTATTTTGACCTATCCTCTTGCTAGGACTTTTGCTTCTTGCTGTCAACACGAGCTGGTGGTCTGGGCCTGAACCTGGCCTCTGCTGACACGGTCATCATCTTTGACTCGGACTGGAACCCACAGAATGACATCCAGGCTATGGCCAGGGCTCACAGAATCGGTCAGAGGAAGCAGGTATGCAGCACATCTTGTACGAGTAGAAACAACGACTGTTTGCGTGTCATGATACGAATGAGGAAGATAATGTTAGCCCTTTTTTGTTCTCATATTTACAATGATCATGCTATTCCCTGTAGTAAGAGGCAAAACACCCTCCCTCTGACAGGACAAAACTGGAGGTCATGTATTTCATACAATTGCAACCCATGCATGTAAAATATCCCATTTCACTTCTTCACAAAGAGCAGGGCACAAATTTGGTGGAGGGGTCGGCCCCAAGTACCTGTACACGCAGGAAAAGGGGCCAATAATGCCAACAACTTGTGGTCTGTATCAGATGACTTGCAACATTTAGCAAACGGTGTAAACCAGGCATATTGTGCCATACCTGAAGACCATCGTCATTATCATTCACAATATTGTATAGTCAGACTCACTGGATCTTGAACCTGAGCCATTTGATTGCAAGGCAGGACAAACTACCAACTGAGCTACCTCACTACTGCTGAGGTAGTGGGAGTGATGTTAGTAATAAGATCAATGCAATGATGGTAATGATGAATGTTATGTAAAATGAGACCACATAGGATTGTTCTATGAAATGCATTATTTAAAGTGTATGCAATTAAGGTATTTGTTTGTAGAAACCGTTGTCCATAAGTCAAATGGCAAGAGGTTATGCTCTCTCATCCTGCAGGTCAACATCTACCGCCTGGTTACCAAGGATACTGTAGAGGAGGAGATCATCGAGAGAGCTAAGAGGAAAATGGTCCTGGACCACCTTGTCATTCAGAGGATGGACACAACGGGTAGAACTGTCCTCTCCAAGTCATCAACTCCAGCCAGGTACATCCTCAGTAGTTCTTACACCCATCCTAATTTGTTTTACAGTCCAACGTCGCTTATCTGGTTATGTCGTAACTGGCACCCATCTGCGTGACTGAGCTTTGCTCGAGCATAACACCTTTTAACAGGTTGTGTTGGGATATAATGTACATAACACATTGTTATTTGACTATTCTGTATGATGATTTACATGATATATTTGTATGCTATATAAGTCAAATAATGTGGAAATGAAATGGAATATGAGTGGAAATAGGCACAAATCATGGCCATGTGTGTAGATATAAATGTACATCCAGAGCGCACGGAATATTACCTGAATTGCTGAAGAGTGCTAATTATGGTCATAGTCGCTTTCCTGTCCTAGAAGCTATTACGTTACACATGTCAGCATTTACATGTCACATGATAAGATACATCATGTTGACATCATGGTGACCAGTACCCCCCCCCCCCCCCCCCCCCCCAATTGCTGAATTTATTTTACTCTCTCTCCTCTCACAGAGATGCTCCGTTCTCCAAGGAGGAGCTGACGGCCATCCTCAAGTTCCGGGCCGAAGAACTCTTCAAGGAGGCAGACGGGGAGGAGTCTGAGCTTCCGGTAAGAAGTCATATGTGCTTGCCACGTCTTGCATTCAAGCAGAATCATAATGGTCCACAGTGTGTGCCCATTATGTTTACTTCGAAGACAACTTTTCATAGACCAACTGAGGATGGATTGATTTTGCTATAGCACACATTTCCCATAGACACCTGCCCGAGTATTCTCAGGACTCGTCTTCAACGAGTTAAGGCAACGGTGCTGAAACTTGGCAGATCCACAGATGTAGTTAACTATATGATATTCATGAGATTATGTTTACATTTCTTTTTATTTATTCATTCATTTATTTGTATGTTCTTGTCCTCGTGGGAAAAGATTTTGAATTGACAGGGCAGTTTGCATGTACCTGTCCACTAAGTAGTGGAATGGTGTGTATATTTCTGTGTAGACAAATAAAGCAGATGACATACAAAATCTCGAGAGTTGGTTTCATGGTTTTCTCCATTCATACCTCAGGGTTATTCTTAAACGATTTGAAGCAGCTTCTGGAACTTGAGCAAAACAGGTATTCAGGATACCAGTTCATGCAAGAATGAATGATTAACATTTCTCTTCAAGCAAAGTCGTTATGTAAATTGTAATATGCTCATATTTTTCTCTTTTCTGAGCAGGAGATGGATATTGATGCCATCCTGGAAAGGGCGGAGACAAGAGAACAGGAAGAACCAGGAGGAGCAGGGGAGGAGCTGCTTTCACAGTTCAAGGTAAGCAGTCTGGTGGATCAGAGTCTCTTAGGGTACGTTCAAGCTCTCTCCTAAAGTGAACTGAACGCTCATAAAGTGTGCTGTACCGAGCTGAATCGAGCCAAAAGTGGACCACTCCAAAAGGGTACCAAAAGCGTACCAAAATTTCGCATGTGAAGAGTGCGTGTATCTTGCACATAGGCCATAATGCAAAGAGTGCATTCTCTTTGTTCGGGACATCTGGAAGTAGTTCAAGTGGGCCAGGTGAATCACCCTCTTGCTACAAAACGCATGACCCCCTCTAAGAATAACTCATGAGATACGCCTTCTCCACAGAGCACACTAACACTCCATGATCTGGCACAGTACAGTTCGGTACGCTTTGGTTCGCTTTAGAGCGCTCGAACGCACCCTTAGTTTGGAGTGCCTGCCCTATGACCGTTACCAACTGTCACACCCCTCCACACACAGACTATGTCCAAATATGATACAGATGGATCCATGGAGCAACACTTTTGGACTCTGACCTTTGTAGTGAAACCTTTCTTCAGAATGATAAAGCTAGAAACTTCTTTACAATGGAGGGGGAAACAATATTACAGATTTCCAGTGAAATTATTTGAACCCTGAAAAAATTCCAATTGTTGCTCTCAGTATAAATTCTTGAGTGACGTGGGGTAGGTGATTTCTGATGTGATGTTGAGAGACAGTATTCTTCAACCATGTGAATTTGGCGACATTTGCAATAGGGATATACACGTACGACCTTTAACCTGATCTCATCATCTTTTCCATGGTAGGTGGCCAACTTTGCGGCGTCGGAGGAGCCCGACTTCGAGAAGGACCCTGGCAAGGACTGGGAGGACATCATCCCCGCATCCGAGCGGAGGCAGATGGAGGAGGAGGAGAAGCAGAAGGAACAAATGGGGCTCTACCTGCCTCCACGGATACGGAAACAAGTCAACCGAGTATGTTTTCCTCCTCTTTCCAGCTACCAGTGTTTGATATCTCGTGATGAGTTGGGCACTTGAATGTATTTCCACTACACATGTGATCAGAAGATATTTGTTCCTGATACCTTTCATGACCAACTTATTGTAAATCATGCATGAATGTCTCAAATACATTATTAACAAAATGCCTACAGTTCCGTGCCCAATTATCTGAGGATGGAGAAACTAACAGGAAAATAAGCCCACTAACCTGAGTTTGAATCAGCAAGAAGGGCATGTGCAGAAGGTCCATTTATCAAAGGGAATAAGATAACAAAATGAGTTCAATCATTTCACATAGGAAAGTTATATTATATATAAGGCTCATTGTTTTTTGATGGTAAGATCTCATCCACATGCTGTTACAAAGTCGTAAACTGTGACTTGGGCTCTTCCTATGTCTATTGAAAAATGTGCTTTTGAATTGCTCCTCTGTACAGATGACGTATCAGGACAGCGACTCGGAGGCTTCCCGCACCAGAAAGCGGAAGAGGGACATGGTGTCGAGCGCCAGCAGTGAGTCGGACGACAGTGACGTTGACAACCGCAAGTCGAAGAGACCGAGGGGCCGCCCGAGGACGGTGCCGCGGGACACGGTGGAAGGTTTCACGGATGGGGAGATCAGACGGTAGGTGCAGCTCTTAAGAGATTACAAAGTGCTGCAAGGGAAAGTTGCCTCTTGGAAGCAAGTTCATTCATTTAGCGTCAGCTCTATAATAAATGTAGTGTATGTTTTTGAGCAACCTTGACAAGTTTAATGTTTGACTGTCACAAAGTTCTGAAATGTGGCATAAGATGGGAATCTCAACTGTGCATAGTCACTAGAGTAGTGCTTTAATAGAAGTTTTTCGTTTTGTCAAAAAAATACCCCAAAAGAGTAAGATCATGATTTGTTTGAAAGACTGCCAGATGATGTGAATGAATTCACTCCTTTTGATATAGACAGGCTATTGATTCAGTTTCTTTAGAAGCTGTGAGCAATGCATTCTTCATTTAAGTATATTCAGGTATAATTGCCAGAGAAGTCGACTGTCCAGTTCATGTCAAAGTGATGTATTTTTGAAGGAATGAATTACATAACCTATTTTGATTGTTTGTGACAGAAAGGTACTGAATATACACATACAAGGAATGTGGCATCTCATTTCATATTATGTAACTGTTCACAAAGGTAGATTTTGTTGTAAGGATATGGATATTTACGTTGATGTAGGGCAATCTGTCAATCAGTTGCAAGGATATGGAATGATATCGATGTACTTCTTCAATTTCTACTTTGCAGGTTTGTCAAAAGCTACAAGAAATTTGGAGCACCACTCACGAGGTAGGTACATGTTATGGGAGTATGGACTTTCAAGGTGATAGCACATTGACTGGAGACCAGGTGCTTGGTGTAAAGATCTTGAAAAGTTTTGAGCGTTAGTAGGAGTCAGTCATATGCCATGTAAAGTATTGTTTGTTTTCATTGTGGGATCAATACATTATGCATCTAGTGCATTGCTCTGAAGGTGGGTGAATCAAAGTGTATCACAGTCCTCTAACCCTATCAAAGTCAAAGGTAGGATTATCATGTGCAAGAGCAATGGAGTTTTTGATACAGTGGTCCAGAGAGTGTTAACGTAGTTTGGGTGTGGTGAATGAAGTGAGGTATCCTAAAACTTGATGTGCTAGTTGGTATTGTTGGGTAGATGGATTTCCAGGATCAATCAGCCGAAGTATGATTATAATAGAAATATTGTAATCAAGATGATAATGATAGTGCTGATAGTAATGACATCGAAACTTCCCATATTGCATAATTGTCAACTGATTCAGCAAAAAGTCAAATGATTCTGGAAGAAGTGGATTTAAATGGGGCATTATCGTGCACCTATGCTGTCGAATAGGTTCCCTCCTCTTCTAAAATCATCATCGACATTGGATCACTTTCAACATAATCTGAAACCTACGTACTCTGAAATCCTTACATATGCACTGGACTCATACTGTCACTGCCTGGTAATTTGCATTGATGCCACATTTGAGTGGTTCACAATATACAAGCATTGCTCTTTAGTGGACCTCTCAGTTCTCTTTTTCCCATCTAAACATAACTATTTTGTTAATTATTGTTTCGCACATTCTAATGTATATATGCTTATGATATAATTTATTATTCATTCTGTGTTATGTTTTGTTGTAAGAAAAATGAGAATGAAAATTAAATGAATTGAATTGAATTTATTCTGTCTCCTATGGTGATCAGGGGTAATATTTCATAGTGCGCTGTATCTGGTGAAAAAGGCACTATAGAAATATCAACTATGATACTATATTATTATCCTGCAGGCTAGAGGCAATAGCAGGGGACGCTGAGCTGCAGGAGAAATCCCAGGCAGATCTGAAGAGGCTTGGGACCCTTCTCCACGATGGCTGTGTCAAGGCCGTGGAGGAATACAATGAGAGGCTCAAGGCAGATGATGACTTTGATGGTGAGTCAACTTGAAAGCAAACAAAAAGTCCTGAAAATCACGGGGGGATGGGTAGCCTTTCGTAAATTTGTGTGTCTTTTATGTTGCTGCACAACTTTGCTTTGATAAAAAGAAAAAAAATCTGTATAAGAATCGCTGTATATCTTTCCTTTCACACCAGTCACAGCTCAAAATGCCAACAGAGTATTTTGACGCAGTTCAAAGTTTCCTGTATAGTTGTCCCCGCCGAACGAGTTCGAGCAGGGGACTATGAAATGGGCTCCGTACGTGTGTGTGTCCGTGTGTCCGTCCGTCCGTGTGTCCGTGTGTGCGTCCGTGTGTGATCAAAATCTTCAATTTGCTACTTCTCTGTCATTTATGAGCCAATTTTGATTCTGTTTGCTTTATATGATAGCACTACATGGGAGCTTTGAAACTTCTACACAGAATTTCAGTCGTGACCTTTGACCTTGACCTTTGACTTATATTGTACATTTTGCTACAAAATGCTACTCCTTCGCCATTTCTAACCCGATTTCGATTCCGTTTGCTTTATATGATGACACTAGGTGAGGGCTTCAAAACTTCTACACAGAATTTTGACCTTTGACTTCTTTGACCTTTGACCTTGATTTTTGACCTATATTGTACATTTTGCTACAAAATGCTACTCCTTCGCCATTTCTAACCCGATTTCGATTCCGTTTGCTTTATGTGATGGCACTAGGTGAGGGCTTCAAAACTTCTACACAGAATTTTGACCTTTGACTTCTTTGACCTTTGACCTTGATTTTTGACCTATATTGTACATTTTGCTACAAAATGCTACTCCTTCGCCATTTCTAACCCGATTTCGATTCCGTTTGCTTTATGTGATGGCACTAGGTGAGGGCTTCAAAACTTCTACACAGAATTTTGACCTTTGCCTTCTTTGACCTTTGACCTTGATTTTTGACCTATATTGTACATTTTGCTACAAAATGCTACTCCTTCGCCATTTCTAACCTGATTTCGATTCCGTTTGCTTTATGTGATGGCACTAGGTGAGGGCTTCAATACTTCTACACAGAATTTCGACCTTTGCCTTCTTTGACCTTTGACCTTGATTTTTGACCTGTATTGTACATTGGCTACAAAATGCTACTCCTTCGCCATTTCTAACCCGATTTCGATTCCGTTTGCTTTATGTGATGGCACTAGGTGAGGGCTTCAAAACTTTACACAGAATTTCGACCTTTGCCTTCTTTGACCTTTGACCTTGATTTTTGACCTGTATTGTACATTGGCTATAAAATGCTACTCCTTCGCCATTTCTAACCCGATTTCGATTCCGTTTGCTTTATGTGATGGCACTAGGTGAGGGCTTCAAAACTTTTACACAGAATTTTGACCTTTGACTTCTTTGACCTTTGACCTTGATTTTTTACCTATATTGCACATTTTGCTACAAAATGCTACTTCCGGCGGGGACATATATTACGCACCGCGTAATTTCTACTTTTCCTTGTTACATCTTTGTTTTAGCTCTCTGTGAGAAGAAAATACATGCCACTTCTGAGAAATGTGTGCTCGCTGTGCTATTTTGAAATTTACATCGAGGATGTCATAGTCCTTGTTTTGGGTTTTGACTCTTTTTGAAGGACTGCAATTTCTTCTAGATATGTGTATTTGCACTGATAAAAAGAAATGTGTTAAGTGCCTATCATGTTGTTGAGAATGAGGGGTTCCAAGTGAGCTTGACACCTGAGCTGCAGTTGTATCATAACACTACAAGGAACTGTTTATCAGAGGTATCTAAAGAGGAAAAGTTCGTGTAAAAGTAAAACATTTCATTTCGTTGCATACAAGTGAAGTTCAAGATAAGTTTATTAGCTCCCAATCATATGTTGTAATTGCATCAAATGCATCATTTGAACTATCGCGATTGTTTGTTCGGGTTTTTTTCAGGTAAGAAGAGAGGAGCAACATTCAAGATGTCCAATGTGACCATCAATGCCCCATCTGTGCTGAAACACGAGGAGGAGAACGAACCGCTTGCCATAATACCAGCAGAAAAAGAAAAGAGGAAAAAGTAAGCAATGAATGAATACCCATTGATAGACCTATTTCTCAACTTGCATTCTGTAGAGGTATCTGTAGTCATGTGCTCTTATAAGTGGTAGCAGCCATATTTGTCAAAAAAAGACTTAATTTTACCTTTAAGATCACAGTAAACTTGATGTCACATTTCATCAGTGTAGATGCTGATCTGAAAGTGACTGAATCAGACACTTTTTGACCCTCCTCCCCGAAAAGCAGTAATGGCTGACTAGATGAATAGATGAATGAAAGAATCAACCCCCCCCCCCCCAACACACACACACACACACACACACACACACACACACACACACACCAAAAAAAAAAGAAAAAAAAAAAGAGGGAGCAAGGAGAACCTTTTGAAATGTGATTCCTCGTTGCAGAATAGATAAGTGATTTTAATGGGAGTCTTGATACAACGAAACTTGTCCAGGAGATTATGAGCATCGAATGCCCATGCATCAATCCTGCCGGGCTCTCCTCACAATGAAGATACACTGAAATGAACTCTCCTTTTGCCTTGCTTCACTAGGTTCAAGCTTCAGTCCAGACTGCGTATCGTCCACTGGGACGTCGAGTGGGACGTCGAAGATGACCACAATCTGCTGGTCGGTATCTACGAGTACGGCATGGGCAGCTGGGAGGCCATCAAGATGGACCCTTCGCTCAACCTTCACGACAAGGTAGCAATCCATGGCAATTTTAAGATAGGACATGTTGGTATTTTCCATTTTATCCGTGGTTGCAGTATTAGCATTTGTTACTGCGTTCAAATATGTCTTTTGCCATGTCATGTGTAAATGTGACAAGGGAAAAAAAAAAAGACTTATGTTTGTCTAATTGTGTGACAATCAAAAAAATATGAGTGATAGTGTTTATTCAATTATAACCAGTTCTCCAGTATCACGTAGAAAGTAGATGACATAAAACATCATTCACTGTGTGACAAATTATTTTGAAAGCAATTTAAAGGACAAGTTCACCTTCATAAACATAAGGATTGAGAGAATGCAACAATATTAGTAGAACACATCAGTGAAAGTTTGAGGAAAATTTGACAATCGATGCAAAAGTTATGAATTTTTAAAATTTTTGTGTTGGAACCGCTGGATGAGGAGACTACTACAGCTTGTGAGTCATATGCGTACAACAGTATAAAGAAAATGTAAAAGAAAATTCAACATATTTTCACTTTTTTCGCATAATAAAAGAGCTCTTGACTTGCCTCTTTCTAAAGGCAGGGGGAATAATATTGCCCATAACATTTGTCGGTAACGAGTCAAGGGAATGTGTACTTTTTTCAAGAGATGGAATTTTGTGAAATTCTCTTTATATTTTCCTTATATTGTTGTACGCAAGTTATTCGTACACTGCAGTAGTCTTCTCATCCAGCGGTTGCTGCACAAAAATTTTTAAAATTCATAACCTTTGAACGGATTGTCTGATTTTCCTCAAACTTTCAATGATGTGTTCTACTAATATTGCTACATTCTCTCAATCCTTATGTTTATAAAGGTGAACTTGTCCTTTAAGGTACATGTGAACAATATACAAGTCATTCTTTTTGTATTCTGTCTTCCTCAACTGCCCCATCATTAACTGAGCATCATAGAGTATGTAACATGAGTTTCAGTATGTCATTTTCAATCCAAAATAGGCAAAATGTTTTTTACATTCTCTTTCTAAAAGTTGATTAAGCACGCTAATTTGGGGATATGTTTGTTTTGTGTTTCCATTTTATTTTTCACCGAGTTATTTTGTTTGCTTCTTGCTGTTATGCTTTTGTTTTTCTTTGTGTCATTGTGTTTGCAGATAGGAAAAGGTTTTCGGAGTCATGAATTCTTTGTCAGTGAATGAATGGTGAATTGGAAAAAAAAAACACTACTGAGTTAAATATTTTATTTTTTCTTTTCTTGCCATCTTATGCAGATTTTGCTAGCAGATGCGACCAAAAAGCCTCAAGCCAAACAACTCCAGACACGAGCAGAAAACCTTGTCAAGGTCTTGAAGAAAGAAGCAGCTGCAAGCAAACCAGCTGAAAAGGTATTGAGCTAGTTACCTTCACTGCTGAGTCGCAACATTGAGACATTTGTTCAGTGTTGTTTAGCATACCTTGAAGGTTGTGTCAAAAGAAAATTTGAGAACTGCAAAGTGGAAGGTTGTGCAGAAAACCAAATAACGAAACATGCAGCACAATTTATAGTAACCCATTTGAAATTTTAATCATGCATTCAGTTATCTTGTAGAAGTTTGTGCCCTTCAAGAGAGTAAGGGTACAGGACACACACACACACACAAAAACAAAGTTCACAGGAAAGGTATCTCAGTCTGTCGAAGATCTTTCAGAATACAGTCTCTGAGCGGTGAAAAGATATTGTGAAGTCCTTGATTGTAACCAGTGTGAACAGGGAGAAATGCTGTGATATTCCTTACAAATATTGCTGTTTTCAAGTTAAGTGAGTGAGACGCTTAGGTATTTTAATTAAATATTTCTGCATTTACCATTAGTACTTTTGATGTTAGTTGACAGAAACCTTGGTGCATTTAGGATATGAAACTATGGGCAAGTGTTAGTGTGGCTAATGGATGTTCTATGCAAAGCGGCATTTTTTGCTCTGTGCTTTGTACTAAGATAAAACACTTGTGATTGCTCTTTTTCTAACATCTCCAGCAGGCACCCAACGCCAAGCCAAGGAAAACGACCAAAGTGAAAGAGGAGGTGGAGGAAAAGCTGAAGCCCGGCCGGAGGAAAAAGGCCAACAATCAGGACAATGGGGAGGATGCAAACAAAAAGGACGCTGATAAAATTCCAAAGAAGCGCGGCCGCAAACCCCTCGACGAGAAGGAGAAGGAGCGCAGGAGAAAGGAGCGAGAGAAGGAGAGGGAGAAGGAGAAGGAGAACAAGAAGGACGGGAGGAAGAAGCCGGAGAAGAAGGTCAAGAAGGAGGAGGAGCCGATCAAGGAAGAGGAGGAGATCGAGGAGGAGGTGGAGTCGGAGAAGGGAGAGGAGGAGGAGGAGAGGGAGATTGAGGAAGGCGAGATCGAAGAACCCAAGAAGGTGGGATGTTTGGTTCAGCAGTGTTTTCAGGAGACTTCATATCATTTGGCTGAGGTCTCTTGCGAGTTCACACATTTTTTAACGCATTGTATGCAAAACTATGCAATGCTCCTTTGATAATCTCGAATGTCATTCAATAGAAAAAACATTTATATGCAACAAAATTCTATATAACAAGTTTAGTCCCTCATTTTCATTGCTTAGTTAGAACCATAACCTGCTTCAGACATTTTATGGCTGAAATACTTCCATTGTCCTGCATTGATATCTGAAAATGATGACGCCTAAAGCCAGAGAAACAATCAAAGATTTAATTTTCTTACCAGAACAGTTGATTCCTAGCTATCCAGTCCCAGAGTGATTCTGCCGATTGCGCCTTTGAAATATTTGTGTAGGGCCCACATACTGGGTTTCATGTGGAGTGATTTGCATGGGTTAACACCAGCTGACGATGGAGGGAGAGTGCCATTTCAACAGGAGAAATGCTTGTTTCCCGGCCCTACCAGGTTAGGTGAGAGCCACTGCTCTTCTTTGATCGACTGCATATACTGTCTGACAGTGGAGGTGATCTGTTCTGTTCAAATATAACACCCCAGTACTTTTCATGTGATTGGTTTGGCAGACCAAAGGTAACAAAAGAGGTGCAGCCAAGAAGGCCTCATCACCAACCCACATCACAGCTCAGAAGGCTCCGGTTTACTTCGACCCAACTGGAGACTTGGATAACGCCACATTCAGCGCTGTGAGTATTTTATGCCAAATGCAATACCATGACACAAAACACAAACAAACAACAACAACAACGTCCATCATGTGATAAGATTCAGGAGCATTCCAGTATTTCAAAGTATTTAATAAAAACACTCTTGCACCCTGCTTTGAGAGGCAAACAGTGTCATCTTGAGATTTATAGTAAGAATCAAATGATTTTTTGTTGTTTTGATAGATATCTGTACTACTAACTCCTGTGCATGCCATTTTTTTTTTGTTTTTTGTTTGTTTGTGGTTTAGCTTTGATCAAGGGATCACATGATTGTGGCTGTGTGCATCCCTGATCCACTGCCTGAGAGTATATTTGAAGAAGTTCCTCATGCTTTCTGTGTGTTCATCTTTTCAGTGCAAGGAGAAAATGCTTTGATTTTGATAGCTGTCCCCGTGACTGTGTCTGTGAATGCCATCTTTTCTGATTTGGCATTTGTCGAGGGTTCACATGGCTATGTGCAATCCTGATCCAATACTAGAGAGTACCTTTTATGAAGTCCTCTTGCCTCCTGTTATGTCCGCTTGTAACAGTGCAAGGAGAAGATGCGGCCGGTGAAGCGAGCCCTGAAGCTCCTGGACAACCCCCCGGAGGACGTGTCGGAGAAGGAGCAGCTGAACCACACCCGCCAGTGTCTGCTGAAGATCGGGGACCGCATCAACGAGTGCACTCAGGAGTACAAGGACCCCAACAAGATCCAGGCGTGGAAGGGGTGAGGCTTTATGCTGCTTCTTTCAATCACTGTATGTAGATGTCTTTAAAGGACAAGTCCACCTTCATAGACATGTGGGTTTAGTGAATGCAGCAATATTAGTAGAGCACATCATTGAGAGTTTGAGGAAAATCCAACAATCCGTTCAAAAGTTATGAATTTTTGAAGTTTCTGCTCACTCAAGACTGGATGAGAAGACTACTATAGCTTGTGATGTCACATGAGTACAATGATATAAAGAAAGAATAAAGAAAAATTCAACATATTCTCACTTTTCTTGCATAACAAAAAGGACACTTGACTTCTCTCTTTTAGAAGGCAGGGGGAATAATATTACCCTTAACATATGTCAGTAAGAAGTCAAAGAAATGTGCACTTAATTCAATAAGTAAAGTTTTGTGAAATTCTCTTTTTATTTTCTTTATATGGTTGTACGCATATGACATCATACACTATAGTAGTCTTCTCATCCAGCAGTGACTACGCAGATACTTTAAAAATTCATAACTTTTGAAGGGATTGTCCAATTTTCCTCAAACTTTCACTGATGTGTTCTACTTATATTGCTGCATTCACTCAATCCACATGTATATGAAGGTGGACTTGTCCTTTAATGATATATTTTGCTGCGTGTCTTATTTTCGGCAATTTTGTGAGGGAGTGATATCCGTGAAAGTAACACCTCGCAAAAACATTGCTGCCTGTAACACAAATGCCCTGTATATCGCCTCCTTAGGTGGAAATCGCCAAATCTTCTGAAAAAGGGATAACACCTATTTCTCATTCCAACACCGTGTTTCTCAGTGAGAGTTAAACCGCTCATGAAATTGTCTTACAAATCTGCAAAATATTGAACAGTTTGCAGAATACAGTCAACTCCTGTTATAAGGAAGTCCTTAGGGCCGGCAGTTTTCTCTATTATATCGAAATTTAGTTATAACTGAACCAATAAACAATAAAATAATGTTGGATAATGTTGGGGATTGAATTTTTACTTCATTGTAACCTGAATTCGTTATAACCATGTGCGTAATAATGGCAGTGAACTGTTTGTATGGAGTATACAGTATCCATAAGTACTCTTTGTTTTGGCATTTTGTAATTGTGTCTACAGGAGGTAGGAATATCACATCATTTATGTTTATTGATATTATATTATTTTGCTGTATTTCATATTTGCATGTCCATGCAAGTTTTTGTCATACATATTGATGAGCCCAGCACAGTTCTGTGAGAAAGCTTGACTTCATCTTATCATACTTCAACCCTTTGTCTGTGGTTTGAATGTCCAGAGTACTGTACATAACTTGATTGCAAAGATCAAAGCCTGCATATTTACCACACACATTCTGGTTAGTCTGCTAACAAACCATTAAAAGTTGTCCCATTAATGTTCTCATTAAATTTGATCGTTTTTTTTGACGACAGATATCTATGGACGTTCGTTGCAAAATTCACTGAGTTCGACGCCAAAAAACTCTTCAGGTTGTACCGGCATGCGCAGCGGAAGAGAGACGAAGATGAGGTGAGGGGGTGTCGATGTTGAGTGTGCCTTGTTGGAGGCAGAAGGGAGTAACTCCTGTTGGGGTGTATGACGGACTTAACTCCCTTTTCGATGTGCTGAAGTCCTATCTCTGTGCAGATTTCCAGGGAGAGATGTTGGTGTCTGTAATGCTTGCTGTACTTAGTAGCTCTCTTGTCTCTTTCTACAACTTGTTAGCTTTTTGGGGTATGGTAGAGGGAGATGGTTGCATGACAACATGTGCTCTGAAAATGACTGAAATTCTAGCTCTTTGGTATTTTTTAAACACATCACTGCTCAGCTGGACTCTTGAATGGGGAAGTGCAGCGCATATGTTGTCCCATATATTGCTGAGGGGAGTACTTTTCAGGAGAAGTGGTTGCAGGCTGCTTCTGGCGACCTCATTTGACATGTGATGGTGGAAACAATTGACTCTAACTACACGTGGCATGTGAAAGAGCATGTGGCATACAGTCCAAAAGGGCATGTCTGCCCCTTTGACCAATGTGAAAGCTTCAATGTAATTGCGTTCTCATCTTTTGTGCAGTCATGTCTGTTTGTGCCTTTGTTCGTTTGTTTCTTTTCTGCTTCTGTCCTTAGCTTTGCATGCAAATATAGATGGTGTGTGTGTTGGCTTTCTGTCAGTTGTTGCAACCAGAGAAGAAAGATAGAAGGATACTGACTGCAGTTCATTTCATATCAGCTAGCTTTTCAGTGTGCTTGTATACTGAGGAGAAAATCTATTCATTGGATAGAAACAAATTGATTTTAATGCATTTCATTACAGTCAGGAGCTTCCTGTAGTCTGTAGGCATTGAAAAAAAAAAAAAATCTTTGTACAAGTCCAGTGCACTTTCCTTTAAGATTTGACAAAGATACAAAGATAAGAAAAATGTCAGAGGCGCTCTGTTTGTGGGCTGGTAGGATATGCCATGCGTGCAAGAGGAGTTAGGAAACCGCAAAGTAAAAGGTGACTAATATTTCCAGCGGTGCAGTTGAGCCTTTGCAATACTCCAGGAAGAGAAGAGGGAAGTTGGGCAATAATGTCCGCTGGCGTGCCTCTTGCTGCGAAGATTTCTGCCTTGTGTCTTGCCGCTGCTAACGATGTACCTCCTCATTGTTCGGTAGCCGTGGTGTTGCGCAACATGCCTCAGCTTTCTCACTGATGTGCGCTGAATTTCGTGTCTGCATGCTGTAGTCAGTGGACGTGACTGCACTTTCGTTTTGGATGTGTGTATGTTAGTCCAATGTTTGTGCATGGTGTGTGTAGCAGTAACTGTTTCTCTGCATTCTCATCAGCCGTTGCTAAGGCGAGAACATACGTGGCCTTGGAGCTTGAACGTTCAGCTGTCTGGCTTCACACATATTTCCTGTGTTGAGTCAGAGCAAAGCTGCACTCAGCAGTATGAAATTGGTTTCTTTCATGATCTTTGTATGCTTAAAGTTAGATACCTGCCAGTGCACTGAAACCTAACAGTTTGCTGATGACTAGGATATTTCTTTTCATGAATCCTACTCCGTATGACTGCTCAGTCTGTAGATTATGTTTCTTGAGTTGAGTTTGGGAAAAAAAAACGAAACAAACACATAAGTCATAGTGTAGATGTAATAATTCATCTGTAGTAAAATATGAATTCAGGCATTCATTCAAAAGATTTATTGTGCCAAAATGAAAACACAACTTATTGTTGCAAATTCATTGCAAACAAGCATTCTTGCCTTGCCGTGTGGCAGACATCCCAACCATTTTAAATTTGGAGGAAAAAATCCAAATTTTGAACATGCCCAGTCTGTTGTTTCAATCAAATTTTCTTATTTTTCCTCATAATTTTACTACACCTTTCTTTGGGAACTGCTCTTTCCTACTTTTGAGCCAAACCATCTCTGGTTTTCAGTCAAAAAGGGTGGGAGGACGCACCCTTGTAAATATGGGGATGTTGGCGGAGTTCGCATGAACATGAATGCTGTTTTTGATTGTGGGAATCAGAATATATTCCACTCCAAGATAACTGTGCAGAGTACACATTGTACTTCTCAACAGACAAATTGTACACTATATAACAAAAACCAAATAAAATTTAAATTTGAAACAAATCTGGGGCAGAAAAGACAGTGTGGTTTTCAAGAGAGTATTTAGATTATGAAATTGTCTGTGTTCATATGTATACTTTGAGGAGACACTACTGAAGACATACATGAAATCTATTTTTTTATTTTCCAGACATTTTCTTGTAAAAAAAACCCCACTGACATTATGTGGTTAGAGAAGTATAATTTTATGTGAACAAGAATCCCCCCCAAAAAGAAACAAAACTTGGTCGTCCACTTTTAAATAGTCTTCTAGAATAGGGGTGACATGATTGTATCTGGGTTGAAATTAACATGAATGCATTTTCAGAGAGACAGATTACATTTGTGAGTAGAATAGTGACTAGTGTATTAGTGTGATATCAAATTGTAGCTCAGAAAGTCAATTTTTGTAGACGCTTTGCTGTTTTTTTCTTTCTTTCTTTTTTTTTTAGATAGAAAAATTGTAGTTTCTTCTTGCATGTTTGATATGTACTTCTTTGTGTTACCAGCAGCTTAGCTTTTTTCTGTTGTGTATTTCGTCCCTCTTGTCGATGTGGTATGATATCGCCCAAACACAAAATATGCATGGACGACAGGCGAAATCACACAATTCTGCTCCCTCCAATAAGGGAAAGGCCGACGGGCCCGGAGGCGGACCGGTGCAGCGCTACCGCGACGGGACGGGGCACCACCAGTCGTTGCCGGGCGGGGTCAAGCGGCCCCACATTGGAGCCGAGGGCCACGGAGAGAGGGGCAGAGAGAGGTGAGTGCCACGCCCCCTGGTGTAATCTTTGTTTCCATCATGATAGCAGAGTTGTTACGATGCTGTGATTATATTACTGCAATGTAGTGCAATCCCCCTATGATGAATCAGTCTGTGACTGTGGGATATTTGTTTTATGAAATTATCAAAGTTGAAAGAAGTAAAGCCCAGAAATGTGAGTTATTTACCAAGACTCCTTTCGACAGAGACGGACAAGAAGCCAAACAAAGCAAGTATTCCGTGTGGAAAACAGAAATAACTCAAATGGAAATCCTTGTGTAGAATTTTGAAGTGCATTTATGCAGATGAAATGAAAATAATCCCAAGCACATTTTCGTTTTACAACAAAGGATTCGTGTAATAAGTCATTCTTGGTGTTTTTTAGTTATCGTTTATTGCACTTGTCATAGTTATCGTTGGATGTGATTGTCATAATCAGTTGTATCTGTGCAAATGGTTGATTTGTGAAAATTTTGTCCCACCCCACCCCTTCCTGTAGTTGACACAGGTTTGTCCTCACAAGTTTATCAAGCATGCCTGCATGTCTCAACTACAATGTATGGACAGAGTGAATGTATGCTATACTGTGTTTCACAAAGTCTTAAGATGTTTTGTTATCAAAATTAAACTTCTCATCCCCTGAAAAGTGAAAAAGATCTGCTGCGCACAATTTGTGATACATAGTTAGCTTTTCTTTATTGGAATTTTTCTTTCTTTTTTTTCCCTTTCTGTTATAATGACTAAAAACATTTCTCATAATTTCTTCAGAAAATCATTCAAATCATGATAGATGGTTCAAAACTAAGAAGTGCAGTATTTTTCTTTATGAAGGTGCTTATTGTATTAAAAACTTATATTTTTAAGCCATTTTCTTTTCTAGGGATATATGAACGGTTTTGGGAGTCATTTTATGATATTTACTAGGCAATATACATAATTCCAATATTTTTTTGCTCTTAATGACTAGTTATTCCATGACATATTTGTAGAGACTGCTGCACATATCATGTGCTAGATGAGAACTTGGATTGATATCAACTTCTTGTTGTTGTTTTTTCTCATGGTAATGTAATGCACATGCTGTTTCCATCATGATGCCCGAGTTATGATCCTAATCTGAGAGGTAGAGATTGCCTTACAATCTTTAGAGAGATGCAACAAAATCTTCACTTTGGCTGAAATGTATCTGTGAGAAAAATGGACTGATACAAATTCCCCCAAGGGATGTACATTTCTGAAAGGGTAATACACTGATTTATGGGCAGCTTTAGCAATTTGACACGATGCAGGAGTAGATATGATTTCTTACCAAGAATGTTAATGGCAGTTGTGTTATGATTATGAGACTATCTCATTCATGTCAATTTCCACTGTCCAAGTGTGACTTGCACTGTGTCTGAAGCTCATAGGCCTGCCCCTAAATAGCACGAAACAGAATTCTCAATTTTCAAGGGCCTATCACTCAAGAAGTATTTAATAAATTTGATAAAGATTATAAGCATTTAAGCATATTGAGAGGTAAATCTAGCAAGCACTGATAATTTCTGAAGTATTATGGTGCTTTCTGATTTTATTTTTGTCCCTGTGAAAAGTATGCATTTGTCTGTTTTTCAGACGTGTTGAGATAGGTTAGATAAGAAAAATAGGGTTGCTGTCTAATTTTTCTTATTTAATAAATGTATTTTTTGTTTCTTTTACAGTGTTTAAAGGGGATGGCTACACATTGTAGTAACTGATCAGTGGGAATCAGTGGGAATGGTGGAGGATGATTGTTCCAATCCTTGTGGGATTCATTTAAGAGTACACTATATATCTATTCTTGTGTGAAAATTATTTGCTTCAGAATGGTCTCATATTCAAGTAATGTGCAGTTTAATGTTTCCAGGTAAGCGTCCCTGGTCAGTGACGGGGCATTAATCTGCACATTACTTGAATATGAGACCGTTCTGAAGCAAATAATTTTCACACAACAGTAGATATATAATGTACTCTTAAATAAATCCCACAAGGATTGGAACAATCATCCCTCAGCATTCCCACTAATTCCCACTGATCGGTTACTAGCCATCCCCTTTAATACCTTTAAGTGGGTCCTAGAAGCAAATAGAAAGAGAAGATCCAGGGCAAGTTTCATCACATGTAATAGACCAAAAGAGAAGGGGGAAAAAATCTCACTCTACAATCCAGTTGCTCAAGGAAGAAGTCCTGTATCCTACACATTGCGCAATAAGTTCCCGTTGCATGTAGAGCCAGCTTTGTCTTGATGTTATCAAAGGGAGTAGTTACCTCTACAAGTGACTAAATATTAGACAAGGCAGCAGCCGTGGGAATATTTGAGCAAAGACAAATGCACCACTACCAAGCCTGTGGGCTTCGGCTTTTTGGCAATCCTAGTGTGAAAGACACCTGTGGCACCTAAATATGATCATTGCCTTGGATATCACTTTGTACACCTTGGATACTCTTGTTTGCTTTGCTCTTCAAAAGGCTGAGAACCGTTTTTGTACAGAAATCTTACAGTTTGCATGTAAAAGCATTACTTAAAGGTATTAGCTGTTCAACCCTCCAACGGTGAATGGTACATAGTCATCAACATCAAGTTGAGAGTTACTCCAAATACTTTGATAAAACTTTTCACACCTGTGAGCATATGAGGGTGAGCTGATGAGATTTTTTGATTTCATGACAGAGGTCATGGAATCATTGTAGAAGCAGCAGTTTTGACTTTGCCCACCCTCAAGCATGCTCCGTATTGATGGAGTTCAATCAAATTTGGTTTATTTTGGAGCCTTGATAGTGCATTTCATGCTCTTAATTTCCAATACAGATCTGATGAAACCCAAGTTAAAATTGTAAATAAAACAAAAGTTGTTTGCCCTAATGTTCAATTTATATGAAACAGACTTTGTGCATTTGTGAACACTCAAAGACAAATTCACTGTTTGGTATAATCTGAAGAGATAGTTTTGTGAAAGTTGACTTCGAAATCTGAAATTTATGATTTTTCGGAAAAGGAGTTAGTAGATGTCTAGCACGAGGTAAACATGTTGGAGTGTAAACTATTGTATGGGCTGTTCACTTAGATATTTTTATATTTGATGTTAGATCAGGGGTTTAAGACTAAGAGTAGATGTCAAAGTCACTTTCTCATGAGACTAGTCTAAAAGAAATACACTGTAGAAAAGCGCAGAGCAGATATTAGTGTGAATAAGATTGTGAAAAGAAAAAGAAAATTAGAAATGATTAGAGAAAGTCCAGCTTTTCATTTGATTTGTGGTGTTGACTCCTTCAATTCTTGATTTGATTCAAAGAACAGTTAAATGTAGCCTTCAAGGGTATTTGTGAACACATCTTTTCAATACTTCAGACAATAGTTATTGAGAGAAATGTGAAGAGAGCTGGGCAAGTGCCACTTTACTTGTTTTATGTAACAGTCTAATGGATAGAGTTCTTTCCTCACATGTTGCAACTAAGTCTGTGTGACGTCCAGTGATCAGCAGCATTTGAAATACTTGTGGCTCTGTCACAGTGGTCAGATTTGCTCAAATTTTCACCATCCTACAGTTTATACTTCTCGCTTTGTTCAGGTTAAACATACTTGTAGAGGTAACGTCCCGCTTCATGTGGAATGTTTGTTTGTGTTTTGCACAGGAGTGCTAGGTCGGTCAGAGCAGCTTAAGTACGAATCAAAACCCATTCCCTGACCGTGTATCAAACACTGCCTGAAATGTCCAAAATAAGTCCCCACACCTCTTTTTCCCCCCGCTTGCATCTTTAAGTTTGTCAGTTGTTTATTTTTTTGTTTTGTTGTTCCCCGTTTTTATTTTCACCTCCTATTTGGCACAGTTTTGGTCATCCACGGCACGGTTTCAACGACTGGCCCCACGATCGGAGGGGGCCAGTCGATGGCCACGTGTCCAGTAGAGAGCACTATCGAGACAGGTAAGGCCCTTGCCCGTCATGCCTTTTCCTAACCCCAATGGCTGGAGTGTTTGTTGTATTCTTGACTCAAGATGTCCAAGCAGAGAGGGACACTGTTAGCCATGTTTAACATGACAGTGGCAGCCATTTGTAAAGATTGTATACTTCCGGGGAGGGGGAGGGGGAGGGGGGAGGGGGAGAAGGGAGAGGGGTGCTTGACCAGCTTGAAGATATGGCATAGTCCCTCAACTATCTGAGTAGACTTTCTGTGGCCATTTGTGAAGATTTTATAGAGGGGGATACAATTTAAGTGTCTTGCAAGATTAGCCTCAACACAGACAATATTAAGACAAAGTCTGTCAAACATCAGAATACAGGGTTTTTTTTTCGTCTGTCATAAAGGATTTGAAATAATTTCATCTAGTGTCTTCCATTTCTGGCTGGGGGAAAAAAAAAATCAAAACACTGTAGCAAAACTTCCCATGGCCCAACATTACACATTTCATACTGCAACTTGTTTGGGATATGTTTATGATTAATCCAATCCTGCAGTTTCTTGTAAAGGCAAATTTTGACTGTAAACAAAGCAAATATTCTTTACCTCCTACATTGATTCTTCTTTGCGCTGTTTATGAATAAATACTGGTTACTGATCTCCATGATTTATTACTTGTGAGATGATTTAAAGATGTTCCTGCAGTCATTTTCACTTGAGGTTGCAGCTTATATCATCACATTTAAAACAAAAATAACACATTAAACTTTGGTAATTTGAAATCTTTCTTATTCTATGCCTTATTGTAGTAAAACCACCATTCTGTATGCTAGACTTGGCTCTAGTTATCATGCTTGACATCCACGTGAAGGAGCTTCTAAATTTTAATCATGCAAAATAGATTTGTTTCTGTGAATGTGGTTCTCATCTTCCAATTTTTATTTCTTTTGTATTTGTTTTTTTGTTTTTTGTTTTTTGCTAAAACTTTGAAGGGTGCCTTTCTATTCAGAGAAATTGAGCTACGTGGAATTAACAACCACAGGCTGCATTAATAGAGTATATCTGAACATATCTGAAACAAACAAATAAAAGATAAAACCATGCTTTGGTTCGAGAAAATCTGTTACTTTTTTTTAACACTTGGCCAGAAAATGTCAAATGTCAAAGTATGGGTAGCAGCAAGCCATGCATAGACGCCAGTTGTGAGGTCACTTTTCGAACCAATAGAAAGGGGTGGGTTCTTTCAATAGTATGAGCAAGTGGCTGCCACTGTGTATTTGGAGTGATATTCAGAGATAGTTTGTATTCTAGTTGACCCATGACTATTCAATAATAGTAATAACTCCAGGAAATCATTTTCATCTTGGTATGCGCCATCCGTAGTACTTAAAATTCAGCAGTGGGTGTGTAAGGATGGAAAAACTTTGGATTTACACTTCAGCAATGTGTGTGACCATGTGCCCATATTTGCAGTGTATATTGTATGCTAGCCTTATTGCCAGACTAACCAATGTCCCAAATTATTTCCATATGATTAAGGGCTGCGATAAAAATCAAAACTCATTGACGGATTGCAATGAAACAGAAACAAGAAAGTCCATTGGGTGTTAATTGGTTCACAGAGTCATTTTGAATGAGTTTATACTGTTTCAGGATTAATGAGGCATTACTGAACATGCATGAAATGTATTTTCCATGGAAATCAGATACCAAGTTCAATTTTCAAACTCTAATTTGATATTACTCAGCATATCAGCCATGTTCATCCCTTGTTTTTCTTCTTTTCCTCATATTTCATGTGCTTTCTGTCAGGATTCATTATTTAGTCATGTCCATTTCCAGTAGATTTCTTTCGTACCATGACATAGAAATGTGACACTAATCATACATCATTTCCCCCCTGACTGTTGGCACACTCACTGGTTTGTGTGTATATTGCCACAAATTTACCAGTTAAGTGGTATAGATACTGTTGCACCATCTAAATGTCATCATCATTTGTCATTTCATGTTACACCAGCTTTTATTGCACGGCATGATGGAATTTCTTCCCCTGAGAAGTTTATTGTGACAGTGTCTGTAAAATTTTGCAAAGTTGTCCAATTATGTGTAGCCAGTGTATTGTTTTCTCTTCTTTTTTTTCCACTCTTGGTTTGGTATTGGCATAGTGATACCCAGCAACAGAAAGAATTGACATGACCTCTGACCTTTTCTTCATCCATATACTGCTCTCATTACTTGTTACTGTGACACAGACCTCTGTGAATGTTTCATCGCATTTTCTTTGTAGTATATTTTGTCAGGAATACTTTACTATTATTGACATTGAAGTAATGTGACTTAAACCAATCATTGTGAGTTGTCCTGAAGAGGGTGCATTTGTGGTGCATAAGACATACATTCACACGTTTCAGAGAAGCATTTTGTGTCATTTTATGCAAATTTGTTACTTAATTGATGTATCTAGGGTAACGGTTTTACATAAAGGCTTCTTTCAGAGAGCTTACCTGCTGTTTCAAAAGAATGAAGCCTTACATAGCTTGAAAGCATAAATGTTGTTCATGCAAGTTGGAATTACCAACTCAAGAACAGATCAGTATACCTGTGCTAAATTTTTTTGTGTGGAAAACATTGTACTTTGTAAATTATTTTCTGACTTAATTCTGCAGCTTTTCTCCAACACTTAGCTCAGTTTTTGTCAATTCTGGATACTTACATTTCTTGTAGCTCTTAGTTTGGTCGCTGGAGAAGAATGCTGCTAAAGGGATGGTTTAGTATTGGTTGAGGTGAGGATTCAGTTTTAAACTCGTGAGGTACTTAGAAACCACTTTATGAAATGTTAAAGAGCATACAATTTTAAGAAGAATTCAAACTTAATTTGATGAAAATCGCTTCTGAAATGACTGAGATATCTAAAAACAAATTAAAACAAAGTGATCCTAATAAAAGGAATAGAATTATTTGCTCTTTTGTATTTCATAATAGGTTTCTCATTATTTCAATAAAATCATCACCAACAAATGGAAAGCTGAAGCCCCACCTCCACTGAAACTGCATCATCCCTTCAACAAATTTAATGGAACCATGCAATTTGAATTAATTCACATTCCCATAGATTCATATTCAATTTATCCTTCTATATCTGATTGTGTGTAGCAGAAGATCCTTATCTTATCCTTTTCCCCTAGTGAATTAATGGAATTGTAGAATCTCTCAGCATCACCTCCGTAAAATATGCTCCATTCTGTCTGATCATAGAATGGAAATTTGTATTATACCGCCATTACAAGTTTGAGATTCAGCTCATCGTCTTGTCTTTGTTGTTGTTGTTGATGTCTTAACATTTAAAATTACGAATGATTTATGGCTACCGGTTTCTGTTATCTTGCTCAGAGATTGTAGCAACTACATCAGTGGTTTTATTGGTAGAAGTTTGGTATGGCTTTGTGTCTATGTCATATCCTGGTGTGTTAACTACGTGTATGCACCAGTGTTGCTTGTGTGGAATTTCCTCCCCAGATTGTGAGAAGTGTGAGGTAGGGAAAAGGGGGGAGTGTTTATGTATTTTGAATAAACACAGCCAGTCCCCTTTCACCTACTTTATAGCTTTCGGTTTTGGGTGTCACTTTTATAACGTTTTTTTAACCCTCACCTGCAGCTATTTAACTTGTCAGATATATCACCGAGGCTGGCCCATCAAATCTAGTCAAGAATGTTATCACCTTGTTGAGTAATGTAGGTATATTTATTGCCGGTATAACAGATTTAAAGTCCAGCTTGCTGTTATTCTCAGTGGTCAGGCGGTAAAGATAGGATTTACAGGGTTGATTTGGTTCTCTTTGCTTGCTTTCAATTCGTATGTATTTTAGTATTTAACGTATTTAACATATTTAACGTTTAATATCACTATTTGTATGTGTTCATTAGGTAATGAGTAAGATCTTCTTTGTGCATCTGAACACGAATTTGATAAGTTTATGTGATTTTTATTACGTTTTTTTTTTCTTTTCATGAAATTTGATGTGAAGGATTATGCATGATATTTCTGGTAAGGCAAGGCTGAGGTTCAAAATTACTCTGTCAAAAAGGAGTTCAAATGACCAGGAATCTTTGCTCAAAAGGTATTGATATTCAACTGTGAGTTCTGTCCTGAGAATAAAGAAATACAAAAATGAATACACCAGGAAAGGTGCCCTGTGATTTCAGCTTAAAACATACTTAATAGAAAATTGTATCAGCACCATAGCAGTGTGTAATTGTAACAGTCAGTCCCATTTGTATCCTACATCCAGAGTCTTGTCATGGCCCATGTAGCGGGGTAAGCCAGTGCAGGTGTATTTTTGTTATCACAGTCTTGCATCGTTAGTAGCAAACAGCCACCTCGGTGTGGGAGCCTCTCCCCTTAACCTGCAATTTGGCACTCGGCCAGGTATGTCAGGTGAATTGTACCGATATCCCCCCTGCCCGGGGGATGCATTTTATCCGAGGTGTCGGTCGTGCCGCCATTGGCCCCAAGATATACTCTCATGTAAACCCGGTGAAATTATGCTTTACAAGCACAAAAATAAATAGAGGAAGATTCACTGGTTGCCCCTGTCAAGGCATGGTGCACTGAGGGAGATTTGCAGTTTGTTGTGCCACTCTCCAAGGAGGTGTCAATTCTGATAAAACTTAAATTCCGTTGGATGAGTAACCTGTAGGTTTCACACCTCCATTGCCCGAGAGCTATTGATCGCAGAGAAGATATTTCAGTGTGATATATAAACAGCTTTGTTGGTTTCAATCACTACTGTGTCGTTACGACGTAGATGTCATATTTCTTGTCAGGCATTTGAAATTTCATCGACACAGCATATTTGATATTTTCTGCCAAGAGCTGAGCGAGATACACAAATGGTCGACCATCTATGATTTGCTCTGCTAACATAGTATGAATCACAATGTCCCACGAATCCTAAATTTTATCCTGGTCCAAGGAAACGTAAGAGAGCAGTTCAGTCACGCAGTGACGCAACTGTGAAATACCTTAAATGAAAGAAAGATATTATTCAGAGGGGTGAAGGTTCAGGTGTGAGTTTCTGCAATTTGTCTCCCTCTACAAATTAAATTTGTTAAGATCGCGATCGCAACTGCTGATCTGTAAATTAACAAACATGTCAGAAAAAAGGAACTATAAAATACCTTTTTGAGAGCTAGAATGTGTGGCATTGTCTCAATCCTGCTCAGGTCTGTGGGGAATGTGTTCTGACATATCATCTAAGACAAAGTAATCCATGAAGATTTGGTAATGTGTTTTTTTTTTAACTCCTACACATTCAGAGTAAAGGCAAAATATTTGAGGATATGTGTAGTTACTTTGGATAGATGTCTGTTTTTATATATTATGCATGTTGCAATGTTCTTACCGACATACGAAGTGACTTTTCTCATAGATTTGTCATATTTAGTCATGTGTTGGTTTTGAGTCACAGCCTTTCGTAACATAAAGTTCGGAACGGGATAAATGCTTTAAAACTCTGTAGGGGATCTTTCCATACTAACTATGTCGTAATTATGCCTTTCATTTGTCTCGTGTTTCCTTCTTGGTGTTGCGTGTGTAATGTTAGTTTGTAGGTTATTATTGCTATGATTTATGGCGAGATTCAGCACATGCTGTTCTTCTCCCGCCAAAATTGAATTTGTTACCATATCTTGGCAAATTGTTTTCCACCAGTTTGTCATTTTTAAACGTTCTGTGAGTCCATTTCTCCCCCCAGCTGGACCTCAGTAATGCTGATTTTCACGAGCTTCACAGTACAAGAAGATCAAGTCCAAGTTTGCTCCCACATGCGAAGGGCAAAATAACAATGGTCTTTACTATCATATACAAACAATAAATCACGTGCAATCATTAAAACTGATTTACTTTCTACACCTTTGTGCATCGATGCAATAAAACTGTCCTCTGCCGAGAGATTTATTGAGAAAGCATGGTCTTTGCTCCCCAGGTTAAATGGCTTTCTCTCTCTCCTCTCCATTTCTTCTCCCGCAATTCTCCCTTCTCTTCAGGTATGGTGCCGGTGATGGGGCGGGAGGTTACAACAGGTCACATTACGAGAATCACAGATTTACTGGCAGCTACCATTCTGGTGCGGGAGGGGGTGAGAGCAGGTATTCGAGGGACAGAGACGATTCGCACGGGAGGTGAGAATTCCTGGCTCTTCCAAGTCCATCCCCCCCCCCCCCCCATCCTGTCTCTTTGTGTCTTTTAGTATCTCTATGTATTTTTACACTGTACCTCTGCCAAGGAGGTTATGATTTTGTCAGCATTTGTTGGTTTGTTTGTGTACAATATAACTCAAAAGTATAACTAAAAGTTGTGAATGGATTCGAATGAAACTTGCAGGAAAAGTTGAAAATGACACAAGGAACAGCTGATTAAATTTTGGTAGTGATACGGGAATTGTTTTGTATTTATGAAGGATTTTTTTTTTAATCTCTTGGCAAATATGTCAATGAACTTTGGAGTTCAAGCTGCATGTATTTGAGGTTTGCATATATGCGCACATGCTCTGCTCGGGCAAGGTGCTACGCAGCTGGAAGCTGATGACGTAGACAAAAGTTTTCTATATTGGAAATTGGGTGATTTTCAACATGCTCGTGTGGGTGGATAGCTGCTTGCCGGAGGTCTGTGTTCTCCAAGTGCTTTTCTAGTTTCAATTTGTTCCTCTGTGTACTCCTTTTGGGCAGGGTACCGTGATAAGGGGAAAGGAATAACCGTGGATAGGGCTTGTCTGCGTGAAGATGATTTGAGATCATGGTGGGTGATTATCACATTTCATAATCATGACGTATGAGTGAAAACCAAAGGCATAAAGGGATATGAATTAATCAGAGGTCAAATCATTCAGAATGGTCAAAACTTGGCTTATCAAGACTGTCCAATTTATGGATGCCTCAGAGATGTTTTGAATTTCTTTCTTTGTGCAGTTATGCTTGTATCATACATATGTTATGCATATTTAACACCAAAACACACACACACACAATTATATATGATTTGCCCTAGTTCCTTGCTAGGAAAAAGCAAAAAGAAGAGTCTAAAAAGCTATAAAGGTTGAATATGTTGCCAAAATTGGCTTTTCCATGCATTTTTCTTTCTTTCATGGTCTCTGACTTTATATACAGATAATGTAATGCCACACAACATTATGTGTGTGTTTGTGTGTGTTCTGTATTCATAAATGACTGTTCTGGGATGTCTGACATACAGTACTACAGTACACATGTGAGGTGTGATTTTCACTCTTCAGACCTATGTTGAAATATTGAATTTTAGAGTGCATGCTTTCGCCACAGTCAGTGCTGCTGCCTCAAACCAGATTTTTGTCAGTAATTTTTCTTGTCATTACACCGTGCATCACTAACAGAAGTTTCAGCCCTGTACGTTGGTTCTGAAAGTTGTGTAAAGCGTTCAGTGTAGTGACTGGACAATTTCTTGTCATCTGTTCTGTTAATTCCCCAACTGGTAATTTTACAACAGTTTCGCAGGGTTGTAAACTTTAAAATTTTTAAAATGTGTTTACCCCCCGACCCCCGAGTGGGCGTCATTTATACAACAGCAAGGATGCTTTACATCCTGCCCACTTACTGGTACACTTTTCTGTCCTTTTCTCTCGATAGATATGACCACAAGAGGGATCACACATCACAAGGTTCTAATCATAACAGACATTACCATCGGGAGGAGCACCGTCGTCATAGCGACAAGGATGGCAACGGCCACGACGACCAGCCCGGGCACTTTCAGCGGGCGCACTCGGCCGAGGGCAAGAAGCGGAAGGCGGAGCAGCGCATGGACCGGGCGGGGGGCGACCACCACCGGCGGGGGGAGCATCGGGGGGATTCAGGGAGGGGGGACATGTGGTCAAGTGGGGATCACGGGAGGTAACACAGGGAGTGTGGGTTGCGGGGTGGGGGCGGGGTGCGGGGATCTGTAGAAACTTACCGATAGACTTGTGTGTACATAGACAACGAAATCACCTATTTGCCAGGTCAGATCTTAACCGATGTGAAAAGCGGAACACACTGTACAGATTATCATACGTGTTAGGTGTAGGTTCATTGAATGTACTGTGTATAGATAGTATATGACGAGACCCAATATCGAGACTCTTGCTCAGGATGTCGTGAACAACACAGGAACGTATACAGAGACACACAATGCTAACGTCGTAACTCAGTTGCAACCGCGAGAGGTTTAGTTCGCCGTAGAAAACAATGCAAGCGTACGTCCATTCCGAGTTGAAGCCAAAATTGAGTTGAGGGTGCGGCATATGCAGAATCGATGTGCACTGAGTGATGTAAAAACTATGTTAAACTCAAAAGAGTTCATGAATATGACACAGAGACCAGAACTTCGCAATATCTTTGTACCTTGTGATGTGCATGCAGATAGATGTCAACAAAGAGCTGTTCGTTACTTGAGCCACTTGTCTCTAGACAGCAGGGAAATAATGACGGAAAAATTGCAATACAGTTACAGAGCTTGACACTTGCAAGAAACATTTTTTTACCGTAACTGATGTGCGCTACCGAGCCTCTTAAGTGCTCTCATGTCCATTGTTCTGGCACTGTACTCGTTTTACTCACAGAATACCACCCATTTATATCGATCGTCTGTCTTTAACCAAGAAATTCTTGCCTGTTATTGTACCCACCATGTGATAAGTGTTGATGGAGCTGTGTTCGAGTCTGAAGTTCAACTCTGTGTAATCCATTTTCCAGATGATGTGCAAGGCAGGTTTTTCACACTCATTGTCTGCCTTTGCATCTTGAGTCCTTTTGTCAGACAGTATTAGACATATCTCATTGGTGTTAACTGTAACCGTATTGAATCATCCAGCGCAATTTTTAATCAGTTCTCCAATTACCAATGGAAGACCTTGTCGCCCGTACTTACACTGCATTAAAGTTGTTGCAACTGCTGTCGCAATTTATGTGAAATGCAATTGGGGGAATTTTTGACTGAAGAGGGCCTTAAGTTCCACATACACATAGCACCTCTTTGAGGTAGAAGTCGAGGTTGTATCAAAACAGTCTCATACTTTTAGTGCTCGCTGACAGTGAGAATTTGTTGAGACTTCCAAGAAGTTGACCGAGCTTCACAGAAAAGTATTGTTATTTTCATCACAGGATATCTGTACTTCAGAAAGACTCAAACAAAGTTGTGCAATCGCAAGAATTATAAGAAACACCAAGAATTAAACTCGTGAGGAATTGGCAAGAAATTTTTCACCAGTGTTGCCAGCCACTTGCGATCATACTGTCAAGATAATGTTACATTCTCATGATTTCTCGATAAGACGACATCTGTATAAATTGATAAATTGGATAGGATATGACTGTTTCTGAAAGACCTACATCCTTCTTGGACAGATATATTTGAAAAAGACAGGAGTGATTATAAACCTGGTCCAGCCTAGGTCTTCTTCCACGAGTCATGTTGTGACTGATTTCTCTCAACATCTCTCCTGTTTTTAATACTTCACAAAGAGGCATCAAAGTGGATGCATCAGTTGCACGCAACTTGCAGCGTACTTTAGTAAGGGCAGCTCAACATATCCACGCACTTCTGTGTGTGCATTTTGAAAAGCTACGGACAGATGCTGAAGATTGTTTTTAGCATCACAGCTGGACGTGATTCAAAGACTGAATGATGTGTTGTGTGATTATCAATGATAGGAGCAACGACTGATCAGTTTTCAGAAATAGGTTCGAATTAGGCAGCCAGATCTTTCAGCACTCCCTTTTCCCCCCATGCTCCAAATGCAGCCAGTTTGGTATGTTTTAATCTGTCTTATTCAAGTCTAGTTGTGAGGATGGTTGATGTATAATGGGTGGCACGACAGGTGATGTTCCGTGAACTCATCGTTGTCAGTATGTAAGCATACAGTGGATTGTGGAATATGAAATGTACTTGAAGATCATGATATGAATCTCTGAAAAGATGGAAATATTACATAACTCTGCAATCATGAAATGTACACAGAAGTTGGGGAACTATTTATGAAATTTGTGCTGTATATTTAGAAATACCATTCCCTTTGTTTCTTTCACGCTGAACTGAGAATACAACACAGCTAAAATTGCAATGTAGCGAGAAATAACTAGTGTTATGCAGGAGTGAAGTTGACCCATGTTTATGAACAGTATCAAAGTTGTAATACTAATTGCTCATGCATATCATTCTGAACAGGATTGACAAGATAGTATTGAAACCATTCAGGCATGACAATTATTACCTTTTTTCCCTCCATGTAATAATAGTCTTTCAAACTTTTGCTATTTTATTTTTAAATGGCATGAAGTGTCCATTGCTATAGTAAGGAGACGAAATAGATACAGTAATCTCGCACAGTACTGAACAGTAATGAACTGGTATCATGGCAGCCAGGTGTTGATAAGTGTTCTCCAGTGTTAGAATGGAGACTAGTCAATATTTTTTTTTTAAACTGAGAGCACGCCAGCCTGAGAGGCACAGTGCAGCAAGATTGTCTGGCTATTAGGGATTGCCGGCTGTCATTTATTTCAACGACTCTTTGAGGGTTAACCATGGGGCGGTGACAGCTCGCAAAACCCCTGCTAAAGGACCCCTTGTTAATAGCAGCATGAGTTGCTTTTCCCTGTCTCGGCCTTTACTGGAGTGCAAGTTCTCTTTGGATATGAAGGATGCTGAAGATGTTTTCAGAGGTCAACAAGCCAACAAATTGCATAACATAGTCGACTGGAATAGGCATTGTATTTTCATGTGTCAGAGAGAAGAGAAATTAAATTGTTGGTAGTAAAAGAATTTAATGGAATAATTAGAATATTTGAATATTTTGTATTGCATCTGAGATGGATTTGCACACAGCAACAAAAATGGTGAGAGATAGTTGGAACATTTCGTCTGTTGAGGATGAGAAGGGCGTTAAGTTGTCTTGAACACTATGGGTTTTGTGACAACTTAACGCCCTTATCATTCTCAGCAGACGATTTGTTCATGGGTTATTGTTGGGTGTTTGTTTGTTTTTTCAAATATGCTGCAGACTAACAAACTAATTGATATGTTTTCTATCCCCTGATAATGAATTGCAAGAATTTCCACAATATATTTTTGGGGCAGAAAAGCAAGTGTGATATACTAACAGGCCAGCAACTTCATGAAAAATTAAAGATAAGGCAAGTTCTTTGTTTTTTACTTCTGTGGGGAGGGGGCAGTGGATTGACAGTATACAAAAAGGTGAATGGACTCAAGTGCTAAGGTACAAGATTTGTGCGCCTCATTTGACCGAGTGTGAAATCTTCTTCCATTGCATGAGTAAAGACCATACACTATTCGTTTTATACAACACCTTGGGTCATGTCAACAGATGTTGTCCACACAGATTCTTGAATTTAGCACAGAAATGGCAACCATTTTCATGATGACGGTGAATGAGTAGCTGCACACTCACAGTCAGCCGTCAAGTGTATCTTGCACATGCGTACGCGAAAGTGATTGGTTGCAGTTGTTCACAAAAATGAGCGACAAAAGTATGTGCTTGCAAGCGCTCCTGTAATTGTCGAGTGCTTGAATGTTTGTTTATTGTGATATGAGAGCTGTGCAATGGTGCACATGTGTTATCCATTTTTGCTCAAACAAAATGGCACTGCTGACAGCCACAGTGTGCGACTGTACTTTTAAGTGAATGCCACATGATGGGCAATCGACCAATCAGATCCCTACATTCTTTTTAGGTGTTGTATAATAAGAAATGTTGACAAGTCGTAATGCTTCTGTCAGTGGAGATGTGTTCCATAGGTTTGCACATAACCTAGACTCTCATTGAAAATTGTGGATAATCATACATCAGTTACATTATTCATTTCAAGAATATTTTTTGTGTAAATTCACTATGAGCGGTCTAAAGTATCCCGGATTATTTGTCACATTGCACATATGCAACTTCACAGATTTAGAATAGAGCACACCCCTGTCATGGAATTCACATTGATACATGCACTTTGAATAATGTAACTTTTTTTCAATTACATACTCTCGAATGAGAGCCCACTTGATTTACTTGTAACTGGACAAACAGATGGCTACCATTTATCAGCCAGTATTCAACAATCACAGTATCACATAATTTGCTCAAGCTTTAACCGTATCAGCATTTCTGTGGCAGTTTTGTGAAGTGAGACATTGGATTATCTGTATGTGATTGGATGAGGGCCGCAACCCTTGCACATCATAAAGTTAAGACAGATTTCTATGCTCGTGCTATTGAGAGAGCCCTGTAGTTACAAGATGAGACTCAGATTATGCACTGTGAAGTAAAGATTTCTGAACAGTACGTATGTTCTACTTAGCCGAGTAAGATGAATAATGTTTTCCCTTATACAAACTGTCAACATGTTACAAGCAATGGTGTGGACTCATGTAACGTGTGAAAGTTTGTGCACCGCATAGTGCTACAGTGATAGAGACATCAGTTAAAAGCTTGCTGTTTCTCACGTGACCTAATAAGTAGGGGTACACTCAGACTGTTGATACCATCTGGAAGTGAGAAAATTAAGACTTGTATTACTGTGTTGTTTCAGGGCTTCATTGTCACAATACAGCCACTTCGCTGAGCTGCGAGAATTCTGTTAAAATCCTGCATATCAAAGCCCATTGAAATACCACTTTCTAGTTTGCTTTGTTTGACACATTTTAATACAGAACTAGACCGAAAGATCAGGCCGTGTTTATTGTCTGGGATTTGTTACATGAAACTACGTCTGGCTTCACAGGATCCCTTCCTATAACCATGAGAGTCAAAGAATGTTATAAAACTCCTCCAAGCAGACAAATTTCTCCGTCTAATACAGAGCCTGCGATGTGGACGCTGTGTAACCCAGATCACACACTAAGCCAGAGTCTGAAAGCTTGTGTCTGAAAGTTTTGTTACCCCTTTACTTGTGTTGCATCAAATGTGTTTGGCGTCTTCTTGACCCGTGTCGAGCCTCGCACCAACAAGCTTCTCATTTTTCGTCTCTTTGCTTCTGTGAGTCAAGGTGTCTGGTCTCTCTACAGTACGTTCACCGTACTCTACAGAAACACATTTACTCGTTTTGATATTAAATTTTTAAAAAGGGAAAGATTCGGAATGATGAAAACATGATTATTCCGTGAGCTTGCAGTGAAGCTTGCCGCGTCTCTGGACATAACCCCCCTCTCACTATTTCAAATCTAATTCCGCTTTTTACGTTTGTATATTTTGTTCTGTGCCAACCTTGAATGGTGTTCACCAAGCGATTCTTTTATATTCTGTGTGTATGTGTATGTGTGTGCACGTGTGTTGTCAAATGCTTGCTGATTTGTTTAGTGTTGTGTAATAAGCATCTCCTGACTGTGGCTAATCACTCAATCTGCAATCAAATTGCAGCACTCAGATGTTGAATCAGAAATGGAATATGAGCATTTGTATATCTTGTGTCTAGAAAGGGGCCTGCTTAAGAGATAGGACTATAACTTGTCTATTTGTGTACAGTTACATGTGGTCATTGGTGTAATCTACAGACCAAGTTTGTGCATATTGAGCAGAGAACTTATTTTGCTAAATGGAATGCAACTGTACTTGTATTACAAAAATGCATCCCAACACAACGTAATCAATGGTCTTATTTATTTGATTTTCCACAAGGGCATACTTTGCCCATTAATAGTTACAGAGGTGGCAAAAAAAGGAGTGCAAAACTTTCATCAAGATTAGAGAATGCCCCTAATCATGCAGGTATTTTAGCAACAATGTGCGAGGATACAGAGCTGATAATCGGTCACGTTCATGTAGCATACACTTTCAACTCTACAATGTGTTGCAGAAATATTTCACATGGCAATGAGAAGATTCTGTGTCCTAATGATGTGGTGTAAAGAGAGTCTAGAATTCATGATTTATACCAAGAGGAGAATCTTGTCGGCCTTGATACGTAGTGTCTTTGCTTTGTGTCACGTGATGTGTCGTTTTCTTGTGTGGTGGATAAAAAACAAGTAACTTTTGGTAGCTGCAAATAAACGTCTTGTGCAGGTGAGTTTATCAGTGTTGTAAATGTAAATACAAATTGTGTATGAAGCATTGATGAAATACCATGTTGTATATAAATACATGATGTACATGTGAGACAATGTAAATGCCAGTGGCTTGGCATGATCTCTCGCTTATTCATAAATGAAATAAAATAATGCAGATACATGGAACACAATGTGAAGCTGTGAATTTTCAGTCTTTTCTCTGGTCTGTAATATTACTCTTCTGAACATCTACACATTGCTATACTACAGTGCACTCCCGTAATAACAGACACGGTTATAACGAAATTCCGGTTACGACAAAATAAAAATTCGGGCCGCAACATTATCCTCTCTCTCTTTTTTATTGTTTATTTGTTTGGTTGTAACGAAAATTTCGATATAACGGAAAAAAAATTGCCGGTCCCGAGGACTTCGTTACAATGGGTTTCCACTGTATCATGGAGCCCAGTCTGATCAGGTTTTCAGTACCCCTGCTGAAGTAACTTTCTAATTTTAATCTAATTTTATTTTCTAATCTTTGCTCTTGCTAGCACAAGGTTACTACATCTCCATTTAGTATATAGTCTGTATGTATATACAACTGTATATGGTGGATCCCCATATATATGTATATATATATATATATATATATAATCCGCACAAAAATACCCACTTTTACAGTTGGATATATCGTATATACATGTAGATATATTATACATTATACATAATAAAGACTTACATGTACATTTTTGTGCCAATCATATTAATATAAACATAAAAACGAGGTAGATTTCTCACCTTTCCAAATCTTCCGATTTATTGTGCACACCAGTGCACATTATCATGCCATGGATTAATATATTATTGTCTATGATTTGAATGTAGGGCTATAGGGCTACCTGTCTGCAAAGTGCAAACCATGTGTAGGACCATCGGAATCCATACAGCATCCCTTTTTTTTTGGGGGGGGGTGGATTTTTGTGGGTGTTTTGTTTGTTTTTTTTCTGCTCACTCACGTACCGTCGAACGCCACACACAGTGGGGCTAAATCACAGAACTTCACGTAGGAAAGCCGCCGTAGTATTAGGCCTAACAGCACACGCAGTGGTGGGGCCTATTTTACGTGTATGCCAATCTAGTCAGATGTGATGTTACATATAGCTGGAAGTTACATATAGCTCGAACGAGTTCCAGTGTTATTCGCTCTTGACTTGTTGTAGACAGTATTTAGATCTAGTATCTGTTACTTCCGTGACAAGACAGCTTACTCTTGGTCAATGGAGGCGAGACACAGCCATGCAAATTCTGCAAGGTATGGGACTAAGAAAATGAACGTATACTCGACTTTATAGTAATACTGAATAATCATTATGTTGATTAGAAGACAGTTATATAATTTTGAAAAGTCAAAAATGTAGAGGTAAATGATGGAAAAGTAGCGAGAAATGAAGTAAACATTTTAAATGTAAAGAAAGAATAGTTGGCATGTCATTAAGGAGCCATACTAACTATATAAAGCTAAATACGACACGCTCCTCAGCAAGTAGTCGTGGCCGAGCGGTTAAGGCGACAGACTAGAAATCTGTTGGGGTCTCCCCGCGCAGGTTCGAATCCTGCCGACTACGATATTTTTTTTTTCTCTCTTTTTTTGTCCTTTTTTAAAAAAAATTGATATGTTACTCATATACATAATACCACGTGCTATTAATCATGCTTAAATTCAAATACACATTCCAAGGGAACTATGCATGAGTTCAATGAGTCAGATGTTGCCAAAGTCATGGTAAATTTCAAACTACATGTATTATAGGCTATGACCTTTTTTTTTTTTTTTTTCTGAAAGAGGTTTGTGTTGTTCCCGGTTCAAATATAAAAAAAGAAATAATAATAAAACCTGTTTGGACCTATCATCAAACGATGACAAAACATTTCATCCATAATATTACAATATGAAGTATATATTGAAGATCATTGACTATTCACTGAGTGCTCTCTGTTGTTCACATTTTGCTATATAGGCCTATATAGGCATTAACAGTGGCGGATCCAGGCGAGGGTGCACCGGGCGTCCCCCCCCCCCTTATTTTTTGTTGTTAAAACAAAAAAAGAAAAAGAAAAATAGGGGAGGCGTCCCCTCTTTACGGCACCAATGAATCATTTCATAATCGTTAAGAGATATCTTGAGATACCGTTTTCTTTACATAGGTCTGATCTTGTTGTCCGATCAACGATGAGAAATATAGAATATAAATACATCCAAATGTCAGATCGATGGGTCAGTTTACGAAAATGGAAGAAAAACAAACAAACAAAAAGAAACACAATGTTATGTACAATGTATGTATTATGTATGTATATTATGTATACATTTATGAAATACCAAATGGTCACCAATACCAATGGCCAGAAGAAACGGCGACACCATATCAAACCTTATACACACAATTATTGTGGGTTGGTGTCTTTTTTTTGGGGGGGGGGGGGGGGGAGGGTCCATAAAATAGAATATAACTAGTCTATATTTTACGCATACAGGAGAATTTTAATCAATTTGTTTTGAGATAATGACATGTTCGGGACTTATTGGCGAAAAATTACAAAACCAAAACTCGACGTTTATATAAGACTGTCGCGATTTTATATGTTTGTTTTTCCTCTATTTCAAAGATAACTTGAACATGGTTTTTAGTTTCTCTACAGTTAGGTCCTCTCTCTCTATTATGAATATTGATAAGGCCTACTGTCAGTAAATAACTTTTATTCGACCATCTTAAATTTCACCCCAGTGAATGTATTTACAGTACGAAATTCAGAGACCATCCCCCTCCCCCCCCCCCCCCCCCCATACGCGGGCATGAGCACATTTTCACGCACATAAATATCTGTCTATCGTTCTGTCGCTCTGTCAGTCCATCCTTCCATCCTTAGAATTCCATCCCAAAATTTATCTGTTGGTCTGTATGATTATATCTGTTCATATAGGTACACGTATCTTCAAACAGTTCCATTAAATTTGAAACCCACGACAAGACTCATATAAGATTGCGTTATACATGTAATGATTACATGAGTGTACTTACTTTGTCCAAATTGGAACCAATAATTGCTGCTATCACCAAAATGCCTCATGGACAGGCATTTAGTGTGGTGCAACGAGAAGCAGAGAATATTGCATTATTTTGTCTGTTTTCGATGTGTAAGAGCGCACATCTTCCCCGTAATTCCATGTCATATTCATTTAGTACACGTCTTTGATTTTTATCTTCAAGCAAGCACTACACACGGCTTAACAGATAGATTTTTCTTCATCTTTGTGAAGAGTTTTCTTTATTTTGATACTCATAATCACATGTATTTTGGTTAATTTACGTTTTTGCAGTCAAATTACAAATATGTTCTTCTTATACATGGTATATAATGTTCTCTATTTATTTGATGGAATAGAAAATAATCTGAACTTGTACAAAAGACAAAAATAAGAATTGATCGAACAAAACCACCACTTTGAATAACTTAGTGTAGCTATCCCTAAACTAACTGAGAGTATGTGTTCTGGATGAATGATTATGACAGTTTTAATGTTCTTAAGTTTCAAATGTTTTTAATAGTAGAGCAGATAAGCCGAAGAATTGTGCAAAATTTGACTAAAGCATGAAACTTTCACAATTGTTAGTACATGCTATAAGATTAATTTTAAGATCGGGAGGTAAGTCTGAATTGACCTCTGATGACCTCCAGAGGTCAATGACCTCAAAATGTCAGAAAATTTATATTTTGCATCATTGGTTAATGATAAAACACAGTAATGATGTACTAAAACTTAATTTTTGTCACAGTGAAATTGTCTTTATATTCCACAGAGCCCTGACAGGTTTCTATCTTTGACCTCTGATGACCTCCAGAGGTCAATGACCTCAAAATGTCAGAAAATTGATATTTTAACGCGTCACTCATAACTGAAACACGATAATTATGTACTAAAAACTAATTTTTGTAAGAGGAATTGCCTCAATGTTCCACTGAGCCTTTCGAGTCAGATTTCTGCCTTTGACCTCTGATGACCTCAGATGACCTATGATGAGGCCAATGACCTCAAAATGTCAGAACATTGATATTTGGTGCAATTGGTTGATGACAAACATGATTTAGATGTTATATTCATTTGTATTACAATTGAATTGTTTTCCTATTCCACAGAGCAAGAGAAATTACTCACGTGTCTCTACCTTTGACCTCTGAGGAAGGTGACAGGTCAATGACCTCAAAATATCAGAATATTGATATTCTATCGATAGTCAATGGTCAACTTTGTAATACCCGATGTACAATCATTTATGCTATAATAGAAGAATCTTGTCATTCCATGGAACATTGGTCATTAGCCTGTGCATTATATCCAACTTTGACCTCTCAGGACAATGAGAGGTCACTAAGGTCACATGTGTAGGCTTACCTGTATTGATGTTTGGCTTCATTGGTGTAATCGTAAATGCTTAATAATGTACAAATCACGCATTGACGTTTTGATCAAAGTATGTATGCATATTCCACAGAGCATTGGTTTATAGTAACAGGTCTCTGAAATGTGAGAGGTCAATTACTTCAGAAATAAAGCTTAAGTTTCTTGAGTGATGGCAGTGACCTCAAATATAACTGTTATGTTTGGGTTAGTTATGAAGACTAGCAAATATAGGCAAATATGGCCATTATCTCGACACTCGAGGAAAACAAGGCCCACGAGACTGATATACAGAGTGTTTAATCTATTCAGTGTAAGTCTCATAGATTTTTTCCCTCATTTGTTGGACTCAATATGGGACTGGTTTGCCTAAGTGTCAAGCTCATGGGCAATATTTGCATAGTTTCCAGCTGGTGGGCCTGTATTGGCCAGTGTAAAGCTGGTGGGTTGTTACAGTATGACTGCGATGAATGACTCATGGTCCTGGAGTGTACAGTCCACAGCTGCGACATCATGGACCATCTTGAAAACTTCGACATACTGTGAGGCCCAACATTCATTCCACATGAAGCAATCCTGTGTATTGCAACTAGCTATTGCCATCCGAGACCTACCCAGGGAATAGATAAGCCTTCATGGCAAACCATGGAGAAAGCGGATTGTGCAAAATATTTTGGAGTTCCAATAGGAGGCTCAGCTGGAATCAAATCGCCACAGCAGCTCAAAAAGGTTATACTTCAACCAAAGACTCTCTCCAGACGAAGATACGAGTATCATAAAGTTCAGGTGTTTTGCTACTCCATGCCGCTCAGGACTGTCCTGGAATATGCATGCATCATCTGGGATCCATTCACCCAGGTGAAACATCATGAAGTTTGGAATGATCCAGAGAAGATACGCACTCTTTAGCTGCAATGATCATCATATGCAAAACAAGCAGTGTTACAGCCACACTTGAAAAACAAAACAAAACAAAACAAAACAAAACTACAATGGCAATCCCTGTAAGAACGTACAGCACAGGCAAATTCAGCGATGATGTTCTGCATCAAGAACCCCACAATATCCACTCCGCAGGGAAGTTGTGGCTCTATTGCTGCATTCTTCAAAAAGGGCAAATGACCAAAAATGTCAGGCATCATTTGCAAGAACACAAAGTAGGCCTACTCCGAAAAAAGGTGGCGGCTACTCTCGGCCACTGTCTCTTGTATCTCTTTGAAACACTTCAGGAGATAGATACTCAATATTCAGCTCTGTTATTAAAGATACATATGTCTCTCTTTTTGTTTTTGCATTTGTTTGTTGTTTTTTGCTTCATATAGCTCTTTGGATACCTTCTTTAACCAATTAAGAAAAGGCTGCATGGCAGAATATCACAAGATTACACAGTATAATGAAGAAGAAGAAGAAGAAGAAGAAGAAGAAGAAGAAGAAGAAGAAGGAGAATAGGAAACGAGATCTGCTGTCAATGATGCAGAGCCAATACCAATCAGTTCCATGGCAGATCTTAGTCGGCACTGCAAAGGTTTGGATGTCTCTCTCTGTTGACAAAGGATATTCTAAAGCTCCAAGTAAGTCCATGGGGGTGGTTTACATTGTCTGGGCATATAGGGTTGGGTTGGGTATATGAGGATATGATGCTTTGTTATAACAATTAGGTCTGAGATATTTGTTTTTTATGTTTGTTTTGACCATCCCGCATGGATCTCCAATGAAAAGGAATGATAATGTGTTAGACCCAGCCGCCACCGTGTTTTGTCAATAGATTTTGATATTACAGTGTAGTTGAGAAAATAGTAACCGCTCATTGTCCTAGATGGAAGTCAAAATTGAACTGTGTGTGGAATACTCTGCATACAATTTTGGACACACACACACACACACACACACAAAATGCATTTTTTAAAATATAATTATTATTTCATAAGCAGCTGGCCATTACAAACCAATGAGACCAGACATCAATATTCTTACATTTTGATGCATATCTTTCAATATCCTCCAGAGGTCAGAGGATCATCGCTAATGTTCATGTGAAATGAGTACACGCCTTTTGAATTGCTCACTTTTATTGCTGTAGAAATACACAATATGTGCATCATGTCAATCATTAGATATTGTATCAGTTTCATTTTCAGTCTTGGATTATTTTTTCTATACAAATAAAATCTTGGCAAAGTAAACAACTTTCACATCAAAATATAAACGAGAATACTAAAAAAGAAATAGATGTAATAACGTGCAAGGCAAATACCAGGCCTACATCATCTTAAGGTATACAGGTGAAGGAAATCACCTTATTGATAAACAATTTACTTGACTGGGATAGCGACCACTGAACAATACTGTTTCTTAAAACTCTCTCTTCTTTTCAACAAGTGGAATAAAACACATGCACATACCGGGGCATCAGTTTGGAGGAGGGGTGGGGTGGTGGCAGGGATAGTTGACCCCCACCCCATTAAATTATGAGATAATGATCTATGTTTTGTTGTTGTTAGTTTTTGTTGTTGTTTTTTGCTTTTTGCTTTTTAGACAGAAAACTGCCCAAGTTTTTCACTTTAAGTGTGCATCGGATTGTTAAAATTTAATTCTGAAATGCAAAATCTCCCTTCTGTGAGAGGGGATATCTCCTTTCGATAGACTCCTTCCCCCTGCTTGGTTCCTTCCACAGATATAACATACTTTGGGGAATGATAATTTCCCTTATTCTATGAAAAATGTTTTTAAGAGATATTTTTATTTGAATTCCAAAGATGAAAAGGCTTCCCTATATATGCACGATTGTTCATTTTGGAGGGCAAGAGGCATTTGCCCCGCCTCCCGAGAAAATATGGGAGGGGGAATGGTGGGGACATAAAACTTTGCCTCCAAGTATTTCCTGAGATGGAGTTTTTTTTTCTTCACTTTTTTTGACAGAAAATGAATTGTCACTGAACATTTCAGCTATAGTATGCACCAGATTAAAAGGCAGAATCTCCTTTGCATTTATACCCCCTCCCCCACACTATCTTTCGTTATGTCCCCTTCCATATACGCTCAGTGCTTTTGTCCCATTTTTGTTCTATATCATCACAAAGTATGAACTAGATCTTTAATTTCAGTTCCGACATATCAAGGAAAATCCCTCTTGTTGGAGGGGGTAGTGTATCTTTCAATTAACAATCCCTCCTCGGTTTCTACCCTTAGATTTGGTACACTCCTTTTACTGATAATTTCCCAAATATTCCATCATAAATGAGTATACTAATTTTTTTTTTACATTTCTATTCTTACTGCAAAGGCTCCCTCGCATGGGAAGGATTGGGGGACAGCCCCTTTCATACCCTCCTCTCGCTGTATCAACCTCTCCTCCATGCATTGATTATGGCTACACATTTGGGTATGGACTTTTTTTTTCAAAATGGTAGTTCAACACCAAGAGTGGCACGAGATCATTGAATTGCAAACAAAAGAATGCAAAAGCTCCATAATGTGGGAGGGGGATACCTCCACCCACATCCTTCTGTCGATTGGTCTCCCTCCATAGATGGCTGATTTACTACACCTTTTTGATACAAATTTCGAGGTATTCCTTCAAAAGTGCCTGTGTGCCAGGTCGTTGAATCTCATTTCTCAAAATACAAGAGCTCTCTCGAATGGGAGTGGAATACCCTACCCTCGCCAACGCTGCGCTTGCTGGGTTCCCATCCATATAGACTTGGTACACCTTGGTGATCCATAATTTTCTAAATATTCCCCAAAACGTATGCATCAGATTCTTTAAAAAAAAAAAAAAAAAAACTTCGTCTTTGGGAGGAGGGTAGGTGAGATGCGCCCACACCCCATCAACTTCCGTATAAGTGATGACGCACACATTAAACAAGAGCTACACTGAATCACTGATTTCAGGTCTAAACCTGCAAAAATCCAATCCCCCACCCACATCCTCCCCTCCCCCTCCGCTTCATTCCTTTGCACCATGAACTTATGCTTTTACATATTTTCCAAGTCCCCCCCCCACGTGAAAACAGATCGACACCCCTTGCTCTGTGCACATACCTGACTTAGATAATTACCTGAAAAGTTCTGCGGAATGAGTAGCCACTTTTTTGGTAACAGAAATGCATGGTTTGTAAAGCCCTACATTATAAACAATTATTAACTATTAACTATCGCAATATCAATATTAACATCCTCACATTTCATTCGAGGTATTTGACCTTGTGTGATTTTCATAGGTGAACGGTAATGGCTCGTTAATAAGCAGGGCCTACGAGTGCTCTCTAGAACATCATCATGTTTACCATTGATGATGCCAAACTATTCTCATATTTTGAGGTCATTGACCTCTCGAGATCATCAGAGGTCAAAGGCAGAAACTTGTCAGTGTGCCTTGGAATATGAAGACGATGTCATTGTACACAGATATGCTTGTTTTGTACATCTTTACCATGTTTGACACCAATGATGTCATACTTCAGTATTCTGATATTCTGAGGTCATTGACCTCTCAAGGTCATCAGAGGTCAAAGGTAGAAACCTGTCAATGCTCTGTGGAATCAGAAAATGGTTTCCCTGAAGTATAGATGCATGTTTAGTGAATCATAAACACATATATCATTCACAAATGTCTAAAAACATCGATATTTTGATATTTAAAGTTCATTGACCTCTGGAGGTCATCAGAGGTCAAAGGTAAAAACCTGTCAGTGCTCTGTTGAATCTGGAAATGATTTCTCTGTGGTATAAATGCATGTTTAGTGCAACATAACCACATATATCATTCGCAAATGTCTAAAAACATCGATTTTCTGATATCTAAAGTACATTGACCTCTGGAGGTCATCAGAGGTCAAATCAGACTTACCTCCCGATCTTAAAATAAATCTTATGGTATGTACTAACACTGGTGAAAGTTTCATGCTTTAGTCAAATTTTGCACAATTCACGTGATTTTGAGGGCTTATCTGCTCTACTATAAGGAACAATGATGATAAAAATTGCAAACACATATTATGTAAACAAGAGAATATGTAATGACGTCATTGGTTAACAAAATCTTCCACTGACTGCACACAAATCGTTCCAAGTTTCATTTAACAACAGTTGAAATTTGGAAAGGATTTATCCATTCTCTCGAATCATTGTGGAGCTGTATTAATCTAGCACTAATGATTCTCTAAGAGGGAATAAATATTATTTACCAAAGAATCGTTTTCATTATTAGTATTGCTTTCTGTGGAGTAAAAAAAAAAAAAGAATTTGGAGAATATGACCTATAAGAGAATGCTTCGAAGTTTGCGAAAGTGACTGCGACCAATCGGGAACCTAATGAAAATTAATGTTATATACAATGATATTTTTTTTGATATTTTTTTTTTGATATTTGATATTGAACGAATATCTATATCTATACCTAACTACAGATGTACAACAATCAAATATGTAAAGACATTGCACAACAGATATATTATTATCATACACACACAATCATACACAATCATACACAATCAATAACAGGAAAAACAACGTAGTCGACGGGAGTCGAACCCGCGCGGGGAGACCCCAACAGATACCTTTAGCGTTCAATGCGTCTACTAAAGTCTGTCGCCTTAACCGTTCGGCCACGACTACGTCAATTTAGTGCACTTACCACTTTCACACAAAATATATTTATACCGCTTTCGTACATAAAACAGTTTTGCAACGGTTACAAAATTTTGGATGGTTTGCACGAATAAGCCTGAAAATACAACGAATGTGTTCATCACAGACGAGAGCGAGTACTCGATTGGACCTGAAGTGAATATCTACGACAGTTTGCATGAAATAGGGAATGAGCAAGACTGTGTCGGCCGTATAATTAACTAAACTGCTAAGTGCGATGATAATATATGCAAATATTTGCAAATAAATGCGTCTATTCGCCAAGATATTGCGAAACCCCCGAATTTAACAGCCTTCAATGTCATCACCGCACGGGTTTTCCCACTGCGTTGTTTGACATGTTTGATGTTATTGATCGGTTATTTTGCCCCAACCCATAACCATGTCAGCTCGGGGCTAGTAAAGAATTTAAGATCGATGCTTAACAGCGACGTGACAACTTTTAAACTTTCAAACCAAATGCAATCTGTGATCACAGCATTAGTCTATACAGGAAGAACTATTAATTCTTTCATAAATTATATATTTATACACAAAAAATAAATCGGCATTGTGAGATAGCATCGCTTGACAATTTTTCATGAACTGGAGTAGAATACCGCACAATATATTATTCAAATTGACAGGTATATTGACGTGTAGTAAATCAACTATTTTGTTTGTCACTGGGCAACAACATTAATTACTATTACAAAGACAAAAAAGTGAGAAACCATGAAACTACTGAAGCTATTACAGCATTATGCAAGAATTTCATTAAGAAAAAAGTGCGAAATTAAGAGCAAAACAAGTCATGAAGCATTGTCACGATAATATTGTTCGAATGACTATCATTGTCATTGTTTCATTGTTGTAAACATCATCAATATCAGCATTCTGAACGGTACAATAAATACTAACTACATTCATGTTACAGGGTCAACTTATTACTCTGTAGATAGATGGCAAGTGACGTTTTATTTCAATTGCTATAATGATCGGTTGACACGACAAAGCAAACCCCGGCTATGGGACGAAAGAAACGAACGTTGTAAAGATACAGTGTACAGGATTTTCAATGTACCTAATGAATCGATTTCCAAATTACTTTCTTTCCTTAGATTTCTTCAATCTGTAGTGATTTCTAATTTCAACTAAGAATAATCATTAATGAATCACATCAATCGCTGTGTTCTGAATTTGCAATGACTTGCAATAGTAAGCGTGTTCTCACCTTCTGTTGTATAACTGTCACTAACAATTATTATTGCGTGCACCAGGGTAGAACTTCACCGAGTAGTATCTAATTGTGTTGTAACCATGCAACAAAAGAATGACGAAACGATGAGGTATTTAAAGAGCTTGGTAATCTATTGCAATAACACAAAAAAGTAGTCGTGGCCGAGTTGGTGAAGGCGGTGGACTCAAGGTGGGTGTGAGTGTGTGAATGATATGTTGGCATTGCTCCTACGATTACTTTAGAGAAAGTTGAGGATTCCATTGGGAGTTTCCCGCGCGGGTTCGAATCCCGCCGACTACGACACTATTTTTATGCATCATTTTATTCGGACTGTCTTATACATGGTATATGTCCGAAGCTCTTTCTGGCCATTCAAGGAAATGCAGCCTCTGGTTTAACTGTTACCATGCAGACCACGGCATGCTCCTTGAGATTTTGGGCTAAATACTTTAAGGTAAAAGTTCAAAAGTCATCAAAGTTGGCTATAGGATATGGCACTTCTTATAGCTGACCCTTCATCAAGAAATGTCCAGTAGATGACTTGGTAGAAAGGGAAAAGGAAATAGACGATAATTATAGCGAAATTATAGTTGTAAAAGGAGAAAGGTCAACATCGACGGTTATTGCACTTTGATTAGATATTCTATTTTCAGCTAGGAATGTCTGTTGGTGATAACTATTAGAGCCTATATGGTCTGAAGGTTAGATAAGGTTAGCTGCCTGAAAATGCATTGGTGAAAGGTCAAAGGTCAAAAATCATAATTTAGCTGAAATGTGATTTGTGTGGCCGTATAATACTGCCAAAGTCCTATCAAAATCGTCGGTAATGTTATTTGGTGTTATGTACTGTATATAAATCGGAAAATGTTCTTTCATACTCAGAGGGTTATTAAGGGTCAATTTTCTTGGTCAGTGGACGAGATCAATGAACTTTATATTACAGAGCCCTCGAAGAGCCATTATAAGGCAAGTAGGCCTACTTGTGATGCAGTGGTTGAGTTAGAAGGGGAGGCATTCGATCCAGCTGACTTCGCGACAGCCAAATTGGTACAATTTTTTTTTTTGTTTCAGACTCGATTGTGACAGACGACGAACATTTTCCTATTGGGAAAGGAAATTTGTTAGAAACACTGAAACTTAAATATCATGTTGAAAAAGGAAGGATTGGTGTTCTTTTCAGTTCAAGATATAGTGACGTCGACTCATTAATCTTTATTTTGTGATCTTTATCCAGTGAGAGGTAGCATTTTATGACTCTTCATCACAAAGTATACATTATGTATCATGTATGCATGTATAATGTGTGTGTGTGTGTGTGTGTGTGGGTGGGTGTTAGTGTTAGTATTAGTGTGTGTGTGTGTGTGTGTGTGTGTGTGTAGCCATTGTCATAGGGGTGAGTGCCTAAAAGTATGAATATATCGATCACAGATTTGGTTTTAAAGCTGTCGCGTCGATGTGAAATATCGATCTTATTCTTTATTATGTAAATGAAGGCATAAAGATTCGGTCACGAGCTTCGTGGTATGAAAGTGGAGAAAGGGATTCACGATATTTTAATCAGTTAATGCAAAGGAATAAAAAGAGAAGTATTATTAAGAAATTGAAGATATCGGAGGGTGTTATTTGTAGTGATGAAAAAAATCATAGCTGAAGAAATCGGGAATTTTTATAGTAGATTGTATACCACATTAGATAGAAAGGATATAGAAGACTGGGATGAACGTTTTTTTCTAGATTTACCAAAATTAAAGGAGGAATCTCGGGAATATTGTGAAGGTCTGATACGTAATGAAGAGTGTATAGAGATATTAAAAGAATTAAAATTAAATAAATCGCAGGGGAATGATGGTCTGACAACTGAATTTTATAATATAATTTGGCCGGAGATTGGAGGAGTATAGTAAGAGAAGCCTTAAATGAGGCATATCAATTAGGGGAAATGTCGTCTTCACAGTAGCAAGCAGTAATTAAGTTAATTGCTAAGGATGAGAAAGATCCTTTTTTTTATGGAAGAATTATAGACCGATATCTCTTCTTAATGTAGATTATAAGATTTTAACAAAGATTTTAGCTAAACGGATAAAGGAAGTTTTGAATGAAGTTATTTTGGGAGATCAAGTAGGTTATATTGAGGGAAGAAATATTGGGGAAGCCATTCGAATCATAGATGATATGATATTTCATACATCTTATTATAATTTACCAGGGTTTTTATTGGCTATAGATTTTGAAAAGGCTTTTGATTCTATTTCCCATCGATTTCTTCAAAAGGTTTTGCTTTCTTTCGGATTTGGCCCGTCATTTCAAAAGTAGGTACAAGTTTTGTATACAAATGCTTTGAGTTGTGTTTTGAATGAGGGGGTTTCTACCGGTTATTTTAAAGTGGAGAGAGGTGTTCGACAGGGTGACCCACTGTCTCCTTATTTATTTATTTTATGCATGGAAATAATGGCGCATAGATTACGAAGAGATAATTCTGTACAAGGAATAAAGTTTGGAGATGAGGAAACTAAATTAGTTTTATATGCAGATGATATGACTATTTTTATACGTAATGAGAAATCAATTTATAGGTTAAAGATGTTGTTTGAAGAATTTGAAAAAATGTCGGGATTAAAGGTAAATATGGATAAGACCAAAGTATTAAAATTGGGATCATATCAGCATTTGAAATTAGATACTAATTTTGGAGAAACAGTTGATTTTGTGAAGATACTTGGGTTTTTTTTTCTTTAGATAAGGGAACGAAGGAAAATATGAATAATAAAGAGATTTTGAGTAAAATAAAAGTTCTTTTGAATTTCTGGAAACAAAGAGATCTAACTTTGATGGGAAAGATTCAATTACTTAAAGTACATATTTATTCAAAAGTTATATATCGAGCTTCTCTCACTCCAGTTCCCAGGTGGGTTTTTGATTCTTTACACAAATTTGTTTTTGATTTTATATGGAAAGGAAAAAGAGATAAAATTAGAAAAAAATATATTGTTTTAGATTATAGACAAGGCGGGTTAAAATGATGAATTTTGTTGATTTAGTTAATGCACAGCTAGTTATGTGGGTTAAGAAACTTCTTAATAAAGATGAAAATATGAAATGGAAGCAATATTTTAATTTTGTTACGAGAGACAAAGGAGGAGAATTTATATTTTTGAGTGATTATTTACCAGCGCTGTTGAAAGTGAAAGCTCCATTATTTCATAGGGATTTATTAGAAGTGTGGGTTAATACGAAACATATGAGAAGTAATGTCAGTAATAGTTTGTATAGTGGTAATGTTATGATATTTAATAATAAATATATACGATTAAATAGAAATTGCATATATGATGAAAATATGTATAAAAAGGGAGTTTATAGATAAAAACATATATTAGGAAATAATGGTGAATTGAAATGTGATAGATATTTTAGAGATTTAGGTTTAGGAGTTAAAGATGTTTTTTTGTTAAGATGTATTTATGAAAATATACCAGTGGGTTGGAGGAGAAATATGAAAGAAAAAAAAAAAGATATTTTGGAAACTGATTTTATTATTGGAGGGAAAACAATTGATATTAGCAATTTAAGATCAAAACAAATGTATTTGCAATTTTTTAAGGAAAAAGAAAGTGCAGTATCGATTTTTGATAGAATTAATCAAAATTATGGGTTTTCTGTTAAGGAGATACAAAATATATTTTTAAGGCCAAGACAATGTACATTAAATAGCCGATTAAGAGAGTTTCAGTTTAAACTGGTGCATGGTATTGTTTATACAAATCCCCATCTTTTCAGGTTTGGTTTTACTGCAAGTAACTTATGCTCTTTTTTGTGAAAAAGAAGAAGAAACATACAAACATTTATTTTACACTTGTGAGCATGTGAAATTAATCTGGGAATTATTTGAAGAAATGATAGAGGATGTTGATTTTAAAAATTGTACTTGGGAAGAAATTCTGTTTGGGTGGAAGGAGGATAATAGGGGAAAACATCAGTTGTTAAATCATATTCTAATTTTGGTTAAATATTTGATATTTAAAAGTAGAGAATATGGAAAGCCGCCCACATATAATGAAATAAAAAATAATATTTTAGAGGATAGATTTGAGGAAAAGAAATTAGCATCAATGAGGGGAACTTTAACCATTCATTTCAGTAAATGGGAAAATTTGAAAATAAGTATGGAAGGACCCGGAGCCAGATGTCCACGGGGAAGGGGGGAAGGGAGGGGAAGGGTAGTTGGGAGAGGGAGGGGGAGGGGAGGGGGTGATTAAAGGGAATATCGATTCCATTTGGTTGTATATCAATTTTATTTGGGTGTATATTGATGTGTTAAATATTCTTTTTTTTTCTTATGAAGCACTGTTATGCTGAAAGTACAGCTCCATTTAATATAGATATTCTTTTTTTTTATGAATGCACTGTCATGCTAAAAGGACAGCTCCATTTGATTTTAATGAAAGTAAGTAAGCAGTGTATGTTATTGTTTTGTTTTTGTTTTTTTCGGTGCATTGTATATTCTTTACGAATGCACTGTTTCTGCTGAAAGTACAGCTTGGCTTGATTTCATTATAATTGTGTTTTGTTGAGTCGTGGATTCTGTAATACATGTGATTCGATTTGTCATGAAATTATATTGAATATGGAATCAATAAAAGATTACGGGAAAAAAAATTGTCGCTATTGGTTGGGGCAATAATTGTAACCGATCACTAGCAATGCAGGGAGGAAAACCCATGTGAGATCGAAGAAATTGAGGTGATATCGAAGATTTTAAAATTCACATGACACAAAATGAAAGAGAAATAAAATAGTGACAACAAAGTGACCAAAATAAAGACGTATTCCACGTAGGCATGTGAGCCACACACGTTGCCCTTATAAGGAACATTAATAAATTATTGTACAAATTACAAACTCAATTATACAATTTTGATTTCAAATGTTACACAGTAAACATAGCTAACTTATATAAACAGCAGATCATGTAGATTAAAAAAAAAAAAAAAACCAGGCAACTAAGACCCAGAGTTACTGTATAACTTTTCTGACCAAGAAAAAAAAAAACTCTTCTCTTTAATTTTTTGTAAGTCACCCGGTGTTTTGTTATCACCGTAAGATTTTTTTTTTTTAATTGCATGCAAGTATTTTTTTCACATTCCTCGCGCAAGCGCACAAAATGACGTAGTCGTGGCCGAGTGGTTAAGGCGATACATACTTGAAAATACAGTTACAGTGAAAGAATGATAGGCTTTCTGTTGGGGATCTTCTCCCCCCCCCCCCCCCCCCCCGCCGCGCCTGAATCAAGCATCATTAAAGGACAGGTTCACCTTCATATACATAAGGATTGAGATAATGCAGCAAAATTAGTAGAACACATCAGTGAAAGTTTGAGGAAAATTGGACAATCCGTTCAAAAGTTACGAATATTTTAAGTATCTGCGCAGTCACTGCTGGAAGAGAAGACTACTACAGTGTATGATGTCACATGCGTACAACTATATAAGGAAAATAAAAAGAGAATTTCACAAAACTTTACTTTTTGAATAAAGTGCACATTTCTTCGACTCGCTACTGACGTATGTTAAGGGTAATATTATTCCCCCTGCCTTCTGAAAGAGAGAAGTCGAGTGTTCTTTTGTTATGCGAGAAAAATGGAAATATGTTGAATTTTCTTTATTCTTTCTTTATATCGTTGTACTCATGTGACATCACAAGCTATAGTAGTCTTTTCATTCAGCCGTGACTGAGCAGGAACTTCAAAAATTCATAACTTTTTAACGGATTGTCCGATTTCGCTCAAAGTCTCACTGATGTGTTCTACTAATATTGCTGCATTCACTCAACCCACATGTCTATGAGGGTGAACTTGTCCTCTAATAGTATCTGTTTAACATTTATTTTGACACTCTGTATTCACAGTAATGTTATAGATACACGCCTATAGTCAAATCAAACAAGAGAGCTGAAAGGAGAAATTCAATCAAAGCAGATATAATTAAGCTTTTTGGCAATGCCGAACATTTTCATTCTTTTTTGTTTGGTTGGTTTTTTTCCTTCAAAACTGCAGTATTCGACATAGCCATAAACATAATGGTTGATTTTTTCGTTGTTGTTAGAAAGTAATGATGTTTTTTTCCTTTTGTAATCGATAAATCCCCTTCCGTCTAAATAAAAAATAATAAAAAAAGTAAAAAAAAAGTCATCAGTTCTAACAACAATGATTTGATGCAAGGGACAAAATAATGCTCTTTAAAATTGGGTCTTTCATTTCATCCATGTTCGATTACGTCATTACTCAATAATATATTTCATTACGGGTCCTTAAAAAATTTGAAACTTTAAAACATCCCAACTTTTATATTCAGCATATATAGGCCTACACTTTCTTTCTGTTTAATGGATAACAACACTAAATAATTAAAAAAAATACATACTTTTTTTAAATCAACAGAAAGTAATAAATTGTCTTGAGTAGGTACAAATCAACCTGTTGGCCGCGTTTATCGCTTGCTTGAGAGTACGAATATGGCCTCAAATAGTTTAAATGAATGAAAATCACATACGATTATGAAAATGAATGTAATACGCTGTAACCTATCAAAAAGAAACGAATGTGATAATCCGTACTTCGTACTATAGTTCATAAGGTTTTTTTGTTTTGTTTTTTTGTTTTTTTGTTTTTTTTTACATCGCTCGGTTCGGACAAAGTGAATACGTTTTTATAAAGCAGTCTTAGAATCAAATGGAGCAATTTGTCGATTCCTGTATGAATAGATAGGTAGACTAATAGATAGGTGAGATGATGATGGAAGGATGGACAGACAGAGCCACAGAACGATAGATGAATGGAGAGATAGATAGAAAGATTGCCCACGTTTGCACTCGTGAATTTCGTCCTACATCTATCATATCTATTCAGCAATGGTCGAATTTACTGACAAAATAATATCATAAAAGACAGTGATAGAGAGAGGGTCTGCTGTAGAGATACTGGACACCAACTTCAATTAGGTTATAATCTAATTGAAGTAGGAAGTATACACTTCCAAATAGAGCAAAACCAAACATTTACTGAATCATGAAAGCGTTACATCGAAAGATATAGAGAAAGCTTTGGATATTTCAGTTTTCTTAGAAGTTTTCACAAAATACTGATATCTGTGACGAGTATATGCCATCCTATCATGCTTATTGCATATATGGCATCATTCATACTTCATCTGGTATTATATTATATGTAATATAATCTCATTCATGTATATATTATACAAATAAAGTAGCAGACATTCATGTACGCATTGTTCATGCATTCTGCAGAGGCGGGACAAGTCGGGAAAATATTTGCCGTAGTCGGCGGGACTCGAACCCGCGTGGGACATACCCAACAGATAACTCAGGGAATCATGTTCTCTTATGATATAAGTCTGCCGCCTTAACCAACTCGGCCACGACTACACTTCTTTCATCGCATTCTTTGGAGTGGTACGGGAAATATATAAATCACTTAATGCCATGACTTGCTGTAGTCACAGTTACAAAGCTCCAAAATGTTTTCCCAAACAAGCTTTGAATTACAAAAAAGATGTTAGTAAATCACCGACGCAAACCTGCACAACTACGACCACTTAGGAATAGTAGGTGACTGGTCATATGAAAAAAAAAAAGTAAACTTATCATAGGTATAAAATCATTGTCAACATAAGTATTTCAATTTCGATTTTTTTGTGAATCCGTAAAAATGATATTCATATCGATTCACATAAAAACTTGCCAAGTCCAAAGAGACATGTATGTCTTTGAATTTGGGGGACTTCCCCGCAGAAGTATCGATTGTCTCTAATATGCCCTTCCCCTAAAAAAGAAAAAGGCACACAGCTTAAGATCGATGAGTTACAGCATTACGATTAACAAGATAGTATTGTACTGGCAAAGGGACATGTTTTATGACCATTGCTACTCAGTACAGTGAAAGACTATCGCTATACTCAGATCATGGATCCATGGACCTCATCAGACACTGACAACTCCCGGGACTATACTTTAGTACGTCTGGCTCTGCAGCTCTAGTTGGATTTTAGATTTAGCGAAGTGAATTTCAACTTAAGACAGCTCGGAGTATTCTCCAAAGATAGTGCCAGGTAAGAACACTACTATAAAGGGTAATTCGACTGCAGCACTTTGGCGACTGGGATACCTCCGCTTGTTAAAATATAATTAATCAATCGCTATATCTGTCATAAGAACACGGCTCTTCATTTACATTTTGATGAAGGTTACACCTGATCTTCATTTACATTTTGATGAAGGTTATACTTGATCTTCATTTACATTTTGATGAAGGTTATACTTGATCTTCATTTACATTTTGATGAAGGTTATACCTGATCTTCATTTACATTTTGATGAAGGTTATATTTGATCTTGAAAACAGACCGAGGACTGACCCATAACACTCTCTGCAAAACAAAAACAAAAACAAAAAATCAAATGAATTTAGTTACGTCCATTGCACCACATAGCATTATCACCAAACTTATCCCAGTCCTTTATATAGAGCTATAGGGGTAAATGATTTTAATAACTAACTTCTGGTGACCGGTGACCTTTCACCCCTCCCATTGTAGGCAATCAATTTCTATTCTTTCTCACCAGATAATTGTTATCATTTCTGTATGACTAGCTGAAGCTATATGCGTCAAGAATGAGATTTTAACAAAAGTACAGTGACCTTTGATCTTTCACGAGAGGTTAGTATAACGTTTTATTTCTACCCAATATAGGTAGCTTTCCATCAACTTTAACATCAAATGTGGACATTTCTAGCTGAAGTGGGGTCTACTGACTTGAAACTGATGTTCCTTTTATTAGTCCATGGTCATAGTCGTTTTCTCACAACAGCTCCATTGGTTTGAACACTGTACATGTAAACGAATTGCAGTGTATGATGATACATGTACTAGTAATCATTTTGTATAATGGTGTACTGTATAAACAAACGGAAACATGTTTCTCTTCTACAAAGTCATTTCTGTCAATTCATTGATGCGAAAGATTACATGATTCAATAATGCCAAATAAAACTTTCTTTCCTTTGACTTGGTTTGCAAATACAAATCAATACAGATGAATGTTGGAAGACAACTTTATCACACATCTGTAGACGACGTGTGTGTTTACAGTAGATATCATTGTTAATGAAATAATTATGTAAATGTCCCGTGTGTTTGATTGTACATTAAACTCATTATGAAGAGGCGCTTCAATTTAAAAGGCTATTTGTAGTTGGCAATCAAACTTGAGGTTAGATTATAACAGTTGTTATAAAAAAATCACGATAAAACTTCAGAGTGAAAATCAATACCATATTCTTACTGAATCTTATAATCATGTAGCCTATATAAGTAGATTGAAATCAAACACCAGAGCAGTTTCAACAATTTTTGGACAAAAAGGAAGAAGAAGATTATGCATAATGCTGAGCAAGTTATCTAATTTTCTTTACGTGTTGCCCGGAACAGTGGCACCAGTCACTGTCACAATATTGAAAAAAGATATTAAAAAATCTATTGTTCACTTCGAATTGTTTTAGGGTGATGATGCAAAGATTATGGCTTTATGAAGGAAGGGTGGGGGGGGGGGGGGGGGGGAGGGCGTTGGTCATCATCGCAACATATGATTTGCATAAAGATATGTTTTGCGACTATCAGCTGCTAATTGTTCAGATTTCAAAGCTGGTGATGTCATTCACTGCATTACAAATGTCCGTTTAGCTGTTTCAGAAATTCGCACACGTGTGTAAGTACCAAGAGAAGCAAACTGTGTTTAAATGTCCTGAAGTGTTTGAAGCCAAGAAAAAAGCCCCCTAGGCTAACATAATACTTGATATCAGGGGTCACACGTGTCATGCATTAATCAGAGGTCATTTCGGGTGGATGGCCGTCTTTGACCTTTCCCTCCCTTGCATATCGCCCACGTGGTTCCAACTAGCGACGAGACGCTGTACATGTCGCTATGTGCAGTGAAACATACCAACCAATCGGAATCAAGTACAGGGCGAGCTGTTTCACTTTCGTCTACTGTATTTACACAAGGACTGTATAATGATATTATGCATAGTAAATTATGTAGGCCTACATACTCAATATAACGTTATGATTGAGGATATTGTATTTGCTCTTTTAGATTGATATTGCATTCTAAATAAATAATCATTAGATTTATTTGATGTCATGTTTCCCCCTATACTGCAGATTGAAAATGTTGCAATGGTTATTATGCGTTTTCCTTCTTATCTATTGATAAGAAGAAAGTTATCCTAACTGTTAAGCGTTCACATCAACATTTTATTCCTAACTTGTAAATCGTGATGTTTCCGTGGAAAGAATACAATGTCTAAATTTCGTTTAGGATTATATACATTATATCAACTTAAACAGCGGGAATTTGTTTATTTAGTATTAATTTCTGTGAATCGATTCTAAAGCCAGTAAAGCATTCTCGACAAGTGCCGACACATACTTCTGTGAAATACTGAAAGTTTCAGGGTAGTGAAATGACGGTAAGAAATGATAAGCTGTTAAAGATTATCTCAACCCATGGAAGACTAGTCCCGAGTATCATACTCGGGCAGGTGTCTATGGGAAATGTGTTTTATAGCAAAGTCAGTCCGTCCTCAACGGGTAAAGAAATCTTGTTTCTTCCCAACGCCGCGGCGTTGGGAAGAAACACACGGTGCGCCGTGTGTCAAGATTTGTTTCACGTACACGAAGGAAGTTGTCATGACTAGTGTCGATACTGTTCTACATCTTGGCAGTGCACGCTCTTTTGTTGTGAATGGGGTGACATGTGTTCTAATGTAGGAATGCCATTTCGTGTTGAAACGTCAGTTCGAACTGTTTCGTGAACGACAGTCCGTGTGTGTAACGGACCCACTTGTTGATCTTCTTCGAGTCCAACCGCTTCATCACCAGAAATAACGCAGGTTTTAAATGTTATCAGTCAGACATCTCCTGAGTCACTACAGTGTCTTACGCCGCAAAACATAACGAAAGCAATAACCAAACAACAACAGCGACAACAAATTCGCCACATGACTTCACCTCCGAAATCGCACTTATTCTGTCCGGAATCAGCGTGTCTCGGCGAACTAATCGCACAACCGAGATTGGTCTACATTGAGGGACGAACAATGGCGCGGGTCAGACGACCTGATTGAAATCACATGCTATTGTTATATCTAATCGTATTTTGCGCCTTTCTTTTGGCGCAGAAATTGTTGAGTGCACCTAAATGTGTCATAAACGCCTTCAGACAGATTTCGTCGACAAACACATTCCTCTCTTCTTTGATGCTTATGCACTCTAGCCAGAACTCTAAAAGTGTGTTTCGGTTTAAAGGCTTACATTGAATGATTGAGAGTGTAGTCCATTGTGGCGTACGTATTGCATCATAACATAGTTTCTGACCAAACAAGTTACTTAAATTTGTCTCTACGAAACGATGGTTATAGACACAATTGATGTTTGTGCTCGTGCGCAATTGACAATGTCCAAATTGAAACAAACAGGGGCGCTCGTCGTGCTTGATGACACGGGCGCCACATTAGTGTCCCGTTTGCACTTTGCCTTGCGCCTTAATGCGCTATTGCTTTCTCCATAGCAAGATTTTCGTCAGAAATCACCAATTATGACCATTGACTTTACTTTGATAAATTGCTACATCTTTTATAATTTTATTTTCCACGAAATCTTGGTCGTAATGAGCTGAATCATAACAGGGAGTGAGAATATATAGGCCTTAGCATTATAATTATTACCATCGATTTCGTTAGAGAATGTTAAGGAATAGGCCTAGATGACATCGTAACCCAGGCATATCGCTGTAAGAGCAATGTGTCCCTTAAGATTGCAGTTCATGAAATTCTCTATCCAAACTTTGTTATTGTTTCTTTACGATTATCTGGTACACAAGCCAACGGCAGGTTCGGGACACGATGACGTCGTCTCCCCTCATTAATGCTGCCACCCTAGAGTAATACTATGATATTTATTATACTCTTGGGCTGTCACTAGTATCTTTGTTCCGTGAAAATAGACAAACCTTTAAAATTCCCACATTTTCCTTCATCTCTGCTGCGTCTGGTGATGCTTCCATTGATCTGTTTTGTTTGGAATAATTCATTTCGGTCGACGAAAACTTGAACGTCGAGTCGCCGTATTCGTCGTGGCCTTGTCGTGGCCGTGCCACATGAGGGCGCCACACTCAACTCTCCTCCAGGGTGCAACTCGTTCAGCTCACCCGGCGGTCTTCGGGTTTTTGTTCCTTTCTATCCCGTTACTTGTTCAAATGCATTAGTGCTTATTAGTAAAACCGCTAACTCGAGTGAGGACTCCTTACGTAATTCACTTTGTCGTTCGATTGAGCACCGATGAATACCCCCCTTTGAAATTTCGCCCAACCATTGTCCGAATTCCTGGGCGGAAAATTGCAGCTTTCTTTCCCGTCAACAGTGGAGTGTTTTCAACGAGTCGTTTTATATGTCGATTCTGTACGAACTCGTAACATCTCGCTGTAAACAAAACGCGAGAAACGGTCGGTGGTCACAGAGGGAAGCCGAGTCGTGATACTCTTCGTGATCTAAAGTGTGACGCCCCGAGGAGCGTTTCTGTGTGTAGTGTGATAAAAATACTGTTTTCTTATGCGATGGATGGATATGTTTGTGTGTGTGTGTCGAGAAAGGAGAAAAAGAATTCCAGTCTGCAAATACATTGGAGGCGCGGATGAGGAGTTCCTTCATAGAGCTACAATTACTTAGCTCCACGGTTCCTTTTGAATTGGACAGACTTGTGCTATGCAAATGCGCGTTGACTTATGTCGATTTATGATACATGTTGTACCATCAGCATCACTGATGTGGCCAAGTGAATTTCCAAATACTTATGTGCCATATATTTTACAGTAGTTTTTCTGCTATCATTTCTTCAGATTACTTGGACACGCCCACAAGAAAAACCCTTCCAACCCAAGATTCTGTTGATGACATTATCTGGCAATCACTGCTAAAGTGCTAAAATTACGATTAACAAAAGACATTAAAACGCGTCTTCCCCAGACTGGATTGCGTACACTTGCATGTGTCAATGCATTGTCCTTTCTTAATCATGACATTAGTAACAGAAATATAAAAAGAAATGTAGAAGAATAATATACAAATATCATGAAATATACGACGATTTTTACATTTCACTTGGGCCACATAAGTGATGATCAGATGAGTATCATATATCAACACAAGTCAATATGCATCTGCGTTGCACATATAGGTCCTTTACCTTTTATGTCAATCAACCCGAAGCGGTTAGAGGAAATACATTATATCAGAGGCCCATTGAAGACCCCCCCCCCGCCTCTTAGTCTTTATACAGGACATTATCATGCCTGCTTGATTGCGTTTTACTTGAGTATAACGATTGTGACAAGATGCTCCGAAGGGAAAAAGAAACAAATTTCCCTGTTTTCGTCTTCAAAGAGATTGGATGACTGCAGGATGAGCATCACGTTTTGCGCACCATGTTTCGTAAACAAACAAACAAATAAACAAACAAAAACAACAACAATCACCTGAACGTTAAGGTGATGTCAATCTTCTCTTGCAAACCCAATTAATTCAGGCAAACCTTTTCTAAAGGCAACCGCTTTTTGGAGCATAATCATTTGAGATGACCTTTCTGACAAGCAAATTATAGGTGCGTATGTGCGTGTGTTTGTGTGTGTGCGTGTGTGTATGTGTGTATGCATATATGTGTGTGCGTATGTAAGTTAAGACTAGTAGAGAGCGTATGCAAAATAGATATCAAGGAAAAAAGGTATGTTTCCGTTATTTTTTTTTTCATTACGTTAATATTGTCTTACACCCTCAGAAAAATTGTAATACTGTAGAAATATTGAGATAAAGTTTTTTTTTTATCTCCTGTAATACTTTGGAGGATTGTTGTTGCTGAGGTTTTTTGTTAGATACAGAACTATTTAGAAGGAACGATAACCAAATACATATAGTTATGGGGATTGGCGGAATGCAGCAGTATCTAATAGAACACATCAGCGAAGATTGAGGAAAATCAAACAATCCCTTCAAAATTATCAAATCTTACAATTTCAGTGCGCCATCGCTGGACGAGAAGACTACAACAGTTCGTGAAGTCACTGCAGAACAGAGATATAAAGAGAATCTAAAGAGAAGTTGCTCCACAAAATATTAATTTTTGTTTAACTACACAATATCTCCTCGACTTGTTACGGACATGATTTTCAGGATACTACTAATATCGTTCCCTCTACTTTCAGAAAGTTGTAAGTCAAGTGCTATATCATTTTGCTAGAAAATGAAAATGGCGAAGTTGAATTCTCTTTTCATTTTCTGTATATTGCATGCATTCACTCAATCCACATAATGCATTTCGGTATCATTAACCTTTAAACGAAGGCGGCATCACTAAGCAGAAAAGTTCATCCAGTAAAGGAGTTTGATGACGATGAAGACTTCTGTTGGATGACATATCACCGTATAGGGGGCAAGTCTGTCGAAAAACAAAATGACATAAATATTCTGATATCTGGGATAGTTATCTGGGACCTTTTGCACAGTGTGTTTATGTGTATGACGAACACATAATTTACTGAATTAACTTTCCCTTCCATTCAGAAATCATTAAGAAATCATTAAAAAAAAAAAAATCTTGTGTGGATATCTAGGTGGAAACGTCGACTTCCAGGAGAACCGGATGTCTAATGTATGTGTCAGAAGAAATTGTAGCGATGAGGTGAAAGGGCATGGTCCAGATTTATCACAGTATAATGAACAAATGGTAACCTTATACATGAACTTGAACTACTACATCTCTAGTCATGATTTTGACCGTTTCTACTGAACTGCTTTCGGTACTGTTATTTGATAGATTCCTATAAGGATGCATAACTTCGCGGTCATGTGAGTTCATGCTATATGTGACAGGGAATTCGTATCATAGCAACCTGAAGCAAGATATGTGCAGTTTTGGATCGAAGAAGCAGACTTGGCCGCGGAATTTCATTTCGATCATTATATTCGCCACGACTTCAGACTTCCGATTGAATTAACTGGGCCATTTTGGCAGGAAAAGTAGAGCAGCTAGATTAGAATTCAAGGAAACTGAACCCTGCGCTCTCCGCTCGCTGTCTGGTCGAGAGTCGGCAACCCAAGCCCCCTTTTCTATACTCGCTGGGTAATCATGTATAACTTCAAACAAAATTTGGCGGCAAAATCTTGTCAGCGATTTGATCTCAATTTGCCAGACTGTAGAGCTAACTATACAATTCAATCATGTGGAATCTCTCTCCTTTTTCCCTAAGTCTTTCCCCCTCTTACTGCTTTACCATTGATATATTGTTCGCATAGACCCTAGCTAGAGGGAAGAAAAAACTGCATCGAGGATTTCCGACGCCATTGATTATCAAGCAGATAGTCGCGTAAGTACGCGCCTCTAGCTCTTTTAACAAGTTCCCGCATACTGTGAGTTAGGTTGTTTGAAATAATAGTCTACCATCCAGGAGTTTCCCATCTTTTTACAGATTCGTTAGTATAGCCTCTGTACAAGGCACAGGGTGTTCCAACAACAGCACTTCAGAACAACGTGGCTTTGCAGAGAACATACCTGGAGCAGACCATTTGAATAAGGATAAGGTTGGAACTGTGTAGGGGAGTTGAGTCATGGTATGGATGAAAACAGGGTATGCTCGAAGTCCTTCTCTTTTTTTCTATAAGGGTTTATATCCTTGCATAGTCCCTATACACCTAACTTTCACGTCATCCCAAGCGGTCAGCGCTCGGCCGAGAACGAGTGGAACGGCAGAGCGGTCCGACGCTGGTGGTCAGGCAACAATAGGTCTGTCCATCAAAACCGGAGAGCAAAAAAACACTAACTTTGCCAAGGAACTTTCTTAAAAAGGAGAATGTTTTTCTGCCCCTCTCCCCTCTCCCCGCAGCGAATCGGAGAGAGTAAATCTCTCTGCAAATATTGGCCTGAAACTATTGAACGAGCATTCTTGTCCGAGTGTTTTTCACCAGAAGTTTGGGTCGGCTAAGCCGAAGAAAGCTAACAAAACCAGGGTACGGTGAATGCTGACCGCACTTGGGTGCTGATTCTCGTCATTTCGTAGAGTGAAGAATATAGTTGGAAATGACATTCCGCTCTTTTGTGCCAACTAAACAATTATACTTCACACATGCACACACACGCACCTTCGCTCACACAATATATGCATAATTCTCTCACACAGTTCTATTGACCTATGAAGTCGCTACAATATTTGACGGGGATGACGTCATACTTTTATGTGGATGAACAAGAAGGAAAGGTCACATACCATGTCATCTTCGTCTTAACTATTGTGCACAATGTTACCACGAACAGAACAGTGTGTTGTGTGCTAAGATTTGGAAACGAACAATCTCATTTTTTTTTTTTTTTTTTTTGGGGGGGGGGGGGGGGTCAAATTTAAGAAACTTTCATTGTTCTGCTTGTTTGATTACACGGCAAATACGAAAGTCAATGGCCTGAATGTCCTTTGCCAGAAAACAAGAAAACCTCGCATGCCATGATAATGCGTGCCTGATGAACATTAACAGCAAATGAAGTTGCGGGATGTAGCAGCGGAAGTTGAGGATGCCACGTCGGAGCAGCAGAAGCTACCATGCAGTAGAATTTGGTAAGAACATAACTCTTTAAGTAGCGAAGGAGAGTGAGTATAGTCGTTCTCCCATAACTGTTTTATGCCATATAACTGAATTGTCCAACTGATTCAGATGGGATGAATCTAATAAGATGCGATAGATATTTTGAATGGTGTTATGTTCTTGGTTCCGAGACCAGCGCACGAGTCTCAAAACTTCTCCATGGCCAAAACAGCATGGAATAGTTTTCGTGACGTTTTGAGGTTAACCATAAAACGGGCAGTTTATGAGAGGTACTGCAGAAATCGTCCACTATCGACCCCAGTGTCTCCATCTTAGCCATTGCATTACGGCTGATCGTTTATAGGTTGTTTGCACGTTCGCATAATAAACGCACTTGGTGCTTGGTTGCCATTACTTGCATCCTGTGATAAAATTTACATCCTACACCTAGCAAGAAGTCCTTCTCATCACAGATTATGTTGAGTGACAATAAATAGAGAACTTGGACCACCCCTATACCTGTGTGTGTTTGCTAATGATGTTGACTATAGTGATGTAGGGCCGCAACGTGGTATAGGCAAACCAGTCTGTAAACAACGCGGCCTCATTAAAGGACAAGTTCACCTTCATAAACATAAGGATTGAGAGAATGTAGCAATATTAGTAGAACACATCATTGAAAGTTTGAGGAAAATCAGACAATCCGTTCAAAAGTTATGAATTTTTGAAGTTTTTTTTGCAGTACCCGCTGGATGAGAAGACTACTGCAGTGTATGAATAACTTAGATGTCACATGCGTACAACAATATAAGGAAAATATAAAGAGAATTTGACAAAATTCCATCGTTTGAAAAAAGTACACATTCCCCCGACTCGTTACCGATAAATGTTATGGGTAATATTATTCCCCCTGCCTTTAGAAAGAGGCAAGTCAATTGCTCTTTTATTATGCGAAAAAAGTGAAAATATGTTGAATTTTCTTTTATATTTTCTTTATACTGTTGTACGCATATGACTCACAAGCTGTAGTAGTCTCCTCATCCAGCGGTTCCAACACAAAAATTTAAAAAATTCATAACTTTTGCATCGATTGTCCAATTTTCCTCAAACTTTCACTGATGTGTTCTACTAATATTGTTGCATTTTCTCAATCCTTATGTTTATGAAGGTGAACTTGTCCTTTAACCATTTCTGAGAATAAGACCAAGAGTGTATTTGAATATGCGATGTAAGCTTTACAACCCAATCAAACACGGGCAGCATCACGAGTCTTTTGTTGTGGTAATGACCGCTAACTGAGTTGCGAGCGGATAATAGCTGATGCAGGATTTGTCTCTTGATACCAGATTTCTTGTGTCCGTGGGCTGAAAAACACAATGAAGAAAATTTAGAATTTGAAAGAAACACCAAGAAAGTCAGCTGACAAGAAAAGAAAAGGAGATGGAAGCAAAATGAGGAAGGCGGATTACAGAGAGAATGGGAAAATGAGAAACAGGGGAAGGAAAAGGAAGAAGAGGAGGAGAAGGAGAAAGAGGGGAAAAGGATGAAGTAATTCATAGGTGACAGAAGATTAAAAGAGGTAACAGGTGGACGAGGACTAGGAGAAGTCTAATTATTTACCTAATTTAGAGAACAGCAGCCGAATGTTCCAGTTGAGTCATCCTCTTTTCGGTGGTCTTCTCCCTTCCTGATCATTGGTCTTCAATCCTTTCTGGATTTGTTTTTCTTTCTGTATACATGTAGTATTGCAAATCTATTTCTTTTGTCAATTTTCGTCAGTTATCTTTATATAAAAAGGCAGACCAATATTCAAATGATATTTAGATGTTTCCTGCAAAAGTCGTGTAGATTTCTAGTGATCCAAGAAAATACATCTGTATTGGATGATCGGAGACCAACGCCCTGGAAAACGCACTTCACGTTGCCCGGAGCGTCGCTGAACCAGAGAAGCTAAACTCAACGCAAAGGCCCCTTGTATATAGCACTTGAGTTGAGCCTTATTCCAAGACCTGAATTGTCTTGAAGTGTGTGAATTTATCTACATGTATTACGGTGCCCAGCACATATGGTCATTACATGTATTACTCGGCAAGTCTCTGACTTCAGTTGCTAGGAAAGAGCTTGCACATAATCATTCCGAAGGTACGACTACCAGACAGACTACAATTTATTTTGATATTTGTGTGTTATCTTGCAGTATATTTCTTCATTTATGTCTATTCATGTCTTTAGTTATTTCTCGTTTCTTCTTGCTCTGTTCTCGCTCATCAAGGTATGCATGTTGATTGCTCATTGTGTTCCCTCCTGTTTAACACAATCGTGATGCAAGATCCTCGTTTCGTCAGCGTTTGTCCCAGGACTAAACAGAAGCTAGAAGCAAGATCACTTCCAGACAAACGTACGGCTAGAGTCATGAAGACTAGTATTATATCGTGACCTGGCTTTGAAGTTCTCTGTTGCTGTGGGCTTGCATCCGTAGTCTCAAAGCCATGTCCAATCGAGTTTGAAATTGAATCCAAGGTTGTGTGCATGGAGGTAGAAATCACCTGTCCTATACTCTATAAGCTATTCTCCCCCGCCCCTCCCCATCGGTTTGGTCCGTCTGTTCTGGGGCTGGGGCAAAATGCTATCCTTATGGCCTTGTGACTCGGGTTTATATTTACCACTGCTCGTCTTATTCCAGATAATGAAATGGATCATAATCAAATGATTGGCTGAGCGCTATCACGTGATCAGTCTTTTATTTTTGCTGAAAGACCCAAAGTCAAATTTTCGCCGGGCGTTAGTATACTAATGACCGGTACTAATGACCGCACGTCTGCGCTCAGCTGCATTACCTGCACTATTGGAAATGCAATGCAATAGTTTCTGTGTGCGGTCCAGAAACTGGCCCTGGGTATCTTGAGAAAGAGGCTGCCGCAGAATCTAAATAATGTCATAATCTTATAAAACAAGTAATACACATTACGTGGTTGGGCGTTAGTAAAATAAAACTATCCACCCCTCCGTAGTTTTTGAACAATCAAAACGTTACTACAGGGTGGATAATTCTTATTATCGCCCTGTGATGTGCACTGTTATTTGTAAGCTAATGGCGAGGTAAGGTGTAAACGCAACGGCGAGTGATATCAGTAACTATACACTGACGTCATTCGGTTGCAGGTTTATACTCCTTGCCTCGGTGTTCTAACCCGATAGCTTCGAACATCAGTGTGGAATATAAACCCTATAGCCACGGTGCCTGACAAAAGGCGACGGCAACTTGGGAATCAACTGTGACGAAATGGTGTCTTTGAGCAATGAAAGCAAAATGTTAGGCGGGAGGGGGGGGGGGGGTAGCATGGTTTGAATTCTTTTCTACAAACAAGTTAGAACTCTTAATGAGAGGATGAAATCTTGCTAATTGTCTATTGATGCAAATGGGAAAGTGTCTATTCTGTTGGCGTCGATGACAATTACTAGTATGTCACTTCGTACACTTTATATATATATATATATATATATATATATATATATATTATATTTTTGATGAAATGTATTGGCTATTGTTTTTTTTTTTTTTTTGAGAGGGCAACATGTATGACGCTTCTCAATTTCTCAATTATATAACAGGCCCATATCGAATCACTAGCTGTTCACATCGTAGACCTTGCAGAAGCATGATGTTTTGACTGCAAGATGCACTCGCGCACACGTATGTGCATTTACGTGCGCGTACGTGTGTACGCGTGCGTCCTTTGGTGTGTCCTCACTGTCGAGGGTATCGGAACATCTCTGGAAAATGCGAAGGATTTACATGTGACTTTACCGCGACTTTTCCCTTTTTGCGCGATCTAAATTCCAGATGACTCGCAAATCTCCCTTGAAATCCAGAGTTATTAAGGTGACCTCAAAATAATAATCCCTGTTTACATTCATCGAGCGATGCCCAGAGAGCAGTGCCCGACGTCACACATGATCACGGTTGCTACTTCAGTTTTCACATCGCGGCAAACACTACTGTATTCACCATGTAACTATTAAAGGACATGTTCGCCTTCATAGACATAAATGTGGATTAAGTGAACAAAGCAATATTAGTAGAGCACATCAGTGAAGGTTTGACGAAAATCGGACGATCCGTTCAAAAAATATGAATTCTTGAAGTTTGTGATAAGTCACTGCTGGATGGGATGACAAGACTACTACAGCCTGTGATGTCATATGCGTAGAATAATATAAGAAAAACATAAAGAGAATTTCACAAATTTACTTTTTTGAAAAAAAGTACACGTTCCCTCAACTTGTCACTGACATATGTGAAGGGTAATATTATTCTCCCTCCTTTCGGAAAGAGGCAAGTCAAGTGTTCATTCATTGGGCGATAAGAGTGAAAACACGTTGAATTCTCTTAATATATTCTTTATATCGTTCTACACATTGACATTACAAGCTGTATAGTCTTCTTATCCAGGGATGACGGCACAGAAACTTCAAAAATTCATAACTTTTGAATGGATTCCTCAAACTTTTATTGATGTGTCCTATCAATAGCACTGTTTTCTCTCAATTCAAATGATTATGAAGGCGAACTTGTCCTTTAATTGATCACATACGTCTCTTTTATAAGGAAATATCATGCCAACTACGTGCTATCTTCATACCGTAACCAACATCATCATTTATATTCATCTATACATTCATGCATATAAAGTTCGTATGTTCCTTTTGCAACCCCGAAAATTCTCCTGATACCATTAGCTCGTAATGTGTATAGATAAGTCTGATCTTTCCTCATAATAATAAAGCTGGAAGCTTCTTTACGCCGGAGGAGAACACAATCCTATAAATTTCCAGTGAACTTATTCGGACTCCGAAAAAAAATTCCAATCGTTTTCTTTTTCTTTCTTTTTTTTTTGGTGCAAAAAGGGATCGCATTCTCGAGTAACACGGATTAGTTTTTAACTTCTTTTTCCAAAACTGAGGTGTATTACGGTAAATACAATATTGCGAGATATTATTCTTGAACCGTGTAAAACTGCGTGACGTTAGCAAAAGGAATATACGACCTTCAAATATGGGACTAGGAAATGTTTTGTTATTGTTATTTTGAAACATAACATCTCAAAGTGGTTTCTGTCATTCCTCTTGAAAATAATTTGTTTTTCTACTGACCAGAATACAGACCCCTTTGAAAAACCCTGTTCATAGAATTGTATCAATCGTGATATGGAGCAACCAAACACACACACACACACACACACACTCAAAAACAGACACAAACACAACTTTCAGGACACCACAAAACTGCAACGACACTGCTTATATCAATTCTTCACATATTATATTCTCAATTTTGCGAAGCCATGTCTGCAAATATACCCTGAGCTTTACATAACTGCAGTCTTCATCCCTTTTTAATTATTAATTTCTATTACTCTTTCAAATTTGGTTTTTTTTTAACTTGATAATGGGAGTATTCCAAATAAGTCCAATAACTTGTATGTACAGCAGTGAGCGGCTCAGGATGGTATGACATATATAATATATCTTAATACAAGTTAATATAATATATTTTTTACAAAATAATATACAAAATAATATGGGATTTAGGGGGAAGGGGCATATAAAATAGGGCAGGTTAAGGGTGTCACCGCTGGATATGGCACCAAGATGACGTATAGCTACTGGTGAGTATTGACAGGAGCACCATCGCTAGGTTGAAGAGCAAGTGGTGCGAAAAATATGTCCTCGGCGGTGCACCGCCATCAACGTTCGTGAATCCAGGAAAGGATGCATTTTCAAACACACTAGTCCTGTTTTTCAGGAGAATGGAAGCATTTGGGTGAAGCCGCGTGATGTCCGCGAGGGCGCTTTGCGCCGCACGCGTAAAGTTCGCGTCGCCCGTGGTGAGGAGGTCGAACACGCACGAGTCCAGGTAGTCGTCGATGACGCGGGCTTGGCGGCATTTGGCGATCGCCCCTTCGCGGAGTTCCTTGTAGTTGCGATCATCCCTGGCGGTCTCGCTCAGAAAACTGGCGTATTCGATCTGCTCCGAGGGCGGGCAGCCTCGCACACACAACTGCATCTCTTCCGCGCCGTAGTGGTGAATGAACTCCTGGGGCATCCGGACTGCGAAGGTGATGTATCGGCCGACCTGGCGGATGACGATAAGCGTGGCGATGTACTTGATGTGGATCTCGACGTGTTCGCCGGGAATCACCTCCACGATGACCACGCCCTGTTCCCGACCGCTTGTCACCGTGCCGTCGGAGAATGCCGCCGGAAGGTTTCCCGCGACAGCCTGGTACTGCTTGTGTTCGGCGCACTCACCGTCTCTGTGCGGCTTGATTATCACTGTCAACTGCAAGGGAAGAGAAAAAGAGAAAGAGAGGGAGATTAGTAATGGGGAATGAGAGAGAAAAAAATCGAGCGGTCCGAATGAAATGAAATGAAAGCAGAAACGCCTCAGTTACCTTGACCGGCTCATAAAGTGTGAAATTATCGACAAGTGAGCGTGAAGGTCAATGTGATTACAAAACTCGCTAAGAAATCAGGGGTTTGGCGCGTTTGCATCGAGTGAATATGAATGATGGAAGGGGCTTCGAAAGGATCCAAACTTTGCCAGTATAATGAATTATTATGTATAAACATCATCAGCGGGCATTATCCACTATTCTCAACTTCCGTCGCTCACACAAACGGAATCTAAGGGGTTTGATAGGTGGGTTGATGCTTTTCATAGCCACCAGGAATGACGCAAGAGATAAGGTCTAAAAGACTTGCATATGAGCACACTAATGTTTGATTCAGATGCTGTCTAAAATCTATTACTATGTATGAAAACTCTAAGACCCACTATTACGATGCGCATGTTGTTATCCACTACAAAGCGATAAACAACCTATATAGCAAACGGCTGGCAAAACAACTAAGAACACAGCCTAAAAATTGTGAATGTCTTGCCCTTTTTTACACCGTGTTCGGTGCAGTGTAGAGAGTTACGGTGTGCACAAAGGCACTGCGAAGAGCGCCTGCGCCCCTGCCTGCCTGCTTTCTGCGCGATATCCCCTGCTGCTTTTTCCATCAAACGCGCTTTCAACACTTGGCCTATACAACGATCAAATTTGTCCCGTCGCCGTTGACTCGTGTTCCCCCAATAGCCGCTGCATTACCTGTGCATAAATCAGGCAAGTTTTTTTTTCGCCGTCTGACCCCATGTGATACTCCTGACCGCATTCCTATGTGTGTCTTGCATTTCACGAAGGCAAGGCCAAGTGTGCGAAGAATAAAGCAGGAGAGAGAAGGAGAGAGAGAGAGAGAGAGACACACACACACACACACACACACACACACACACACACACACACACACAAACAGAGTGGTAGACAAATGAGAATATAAAGGTAACGGTTCGCGAAGCGCTTATTCCTCGTGAGTGACTACATCCGGGACACTGGCACCAGGAAGGTATTTGTCACATCGATGCGAGCGAGTGCCTGCTAATTAACGCTCAACGCAACAGTGAAATATGAGGACTCACTATCAAAACAATAACAATAAAGCAAAAAGCCATGACAATTCGCATAGCAATATTGACACCAGGAACTTGGTAACATTATAACTAATAATTCCGCGTGAAAGCAGGAACAGTATAGGGGCAGAAGTTAAAATGATCTTATAAAAATGATTTGTTCACCAACTTAACTGATTTTGAAGCCAAAAGCCACTCGTATTTACTTCTAAACGGTTATATTTCGCATACATGTAAATATTTGCCGGAAAGACGCCCTCTCCGCGCGCGCGCGTCGATGAGGGAACACCGCCATAAAGGAGTGCGTGCGTCTTCGAGGCGCTGCATTTTCTACCTATCAACCTCCAACTTGATCTAACCATGGAGCTACCCATGCACCTGCAGCGAAAACCGATGTCAGCGAGCACCAGCCAACCAAAAAGAGAAGGGAACGGCCACAAAACCCGGTCCCTCGGGCTCATTATCAGACGAACTCTATTCATTCTTGTCACCTGACCGTAATAACAGGATATTGATGATAAAATTCTCCTCAAGTCGGGCGCGAAATATGGCGGGATACAGAACCCCTTTTAGCCGCTCGATAATTCCACGTATTGGGGTGGATTATATTTTCCCCTCCTTTATCATAGTTGTTCATCAAATTCATTCTCCTTTTTTTTTTTCTTCAAGGCATTATCAACGTTATTATTTTTCCGGCTGTTTTCTTCGCCCTTTGACAGGAAGCCACACAAAAAGGTTTTTCTCCTACATTGGTATAAAGCTTATTATACCTTCAATACAGGCTATTGGTAGGCCATAGAGATTGTGCAAGGAGGATAACACCTCATGTCGGCTACGCACCTTCGTTAGAGTCTATCGTCATGTAGACGGGAAGAGTAAACTGCAGTGATCAAGCACGCTTTCATCTGGATAACAGGCTTCTTCTGTCATAAAGATATCTTCGACAACTTCTCTGTGAAATTTTCCTTCAGCATCAGCCTAACTGGTACTGCTTTTTTTTTTTTTTTTTTTCAGCGAGGGACCAATCCCTAGTATGCCTACATGCGTGGTGTCCAAGACAAGTTATTGCACAAGGAGGTATATTATGCGAACCTTCGGTTATGCCACGGAGGTACTGTAGTAGTCTAGAATCGCCTATCACCTCCTAGGTTGTACCAGGTGTGTGATACCTGCCTGGTTTTATCACGACACATGTTGGGGTTACCACAAACCAATTTCGCTGCCGACGAAATCAAAACATCAGTTGCCAACAATAAGCCCAATATTTCATGGGATTCTACTACCCGATAGCATTTAATATCTGCCGGCGCTACACGGACTAGCATGATTTTATTGAGCACATCCTCACAGCATAAAAGCATTGCCCTTACATACAATGTTGGCTTTGTTGATTATGAATCTTCGGGAGGGTCTAGGGAATGTCTTCAAGTTACGTTATGGCGTAATACTAGTGCTGAATGAGTCCTTCCAAGGAGATACTACGCGTACCTTCACTCCACTTGTGCTCTTGTGTAGTATTTCTGTCAGAGTTACTGGAAACCCACCATGTTGTGTCAATGCATGGGAGGAGGGGGGGGGGGGGTGTGAGAAGGAATGACATGATGAGGGGTATTAACTAGTGTTGGTCTGGATTGAGGACACCCCAGGGGTAGGTCGACGGACCAGGCGTCAATGGTTTTATCGAAAGATCGCAAACTTGCAGTCGCCATGCACAAAAATAGGTAACAGTCAACCTCCAACCCCACAACTCGCGCAGTGATTACAGCGTAAACTTCCAAGGTGAATGTCGTAAAAAATGTCCGCCCGCCAAGCCGTTCGTCCCGTATCGCAATGACAAATAACCCTTCTCTCGGGAGTAGTTAAAACCCGGCGAAACACATCCCTAGCTACGTCATAAAACATGGCAAAGTTCACAGCTCAATGTTGTGATAACCCCCATCTTCCGTGTCTGGAGGTCCCCGCCGCCTTCCGTCAACCAGCTTTGCCCGTACAGCTTCAAGGATGGATACCTCCTTGGCCCGAACATACATCGCACAAATACCCACTAACAAGGAGGTGTACAACTTGGTGGTACCATCCAGCCTCCAAACTTTACCGAGGAGGTACAAACTACGAGGTTCGGCTAGTACCTCCCTTGCCTTTACCAGACACTGTACAGACCAAGTTTTTACGACAAAGCCGGCACTGTTACATTACAGTATACTGATAAGGTCACTTACTATTGACTACGAGATTTAAATCTAGATAACCTATTCACTAATGTGATCGACATCTGATCACACACCACACAAAGCTCATAGCATGTTAGTATATATTCGTGTTAACTTATCAACACTAACCAATGCTGTCTATTCAAGTCTATGACTGAGCGTGTGTAAGGGCTTGCTCTTGTTCTTGTCACATGCAATGCAGTATTCGATCTGCACACAGGGAGGTGAGACGTCTCACCTCCCTAATCTGCACTATGACCGAAATTGATGCTCCGAATGACCACAACAACAGATGTACCCGTTAGCGTTGTACATAAGCTCTGTTGAAAAGAAATGAAATTTGCCGAAATCAGGTAAAATGATCGCGGTGAAATTACCCGCTTGATTTTCTTCTTCTCGAGTGAGCACTTTACCGTTATGAAGAATAATATAGGTCTATCATCGTTGGTAAGTGTAGTTTTGATATGTCATCGTTGGTAATGTGACGATGTAGGCATTCGACATTGGTGATATACATAAACAACAACACAACTGATGACTCTAGGTATGTAGTGTATCAATGTCAGCAAATTGGACACAAGGTCCTCATTTACTTGATCGTGATTCTCCTTTAAATGCATTCGTCTGTTGCTCAAACTCAGCTTTCATTTTATTTCTCACCTACGAGTTCTTCTCCAGAGCCCTGACATTCATAATAAATCAATCAAAAGGCTCGGCTATAACTCTAAACCGCCACTTATCATTGCACTTCACACTACAAATGTGCTGTATACATCACTGCATTTTGAAATCGGAATTTCACGAGTATTGCGTTACTAACTTGTTATGTTACAACACTGTATTTAGTACGCTCTTCGGAGAGACTTTTGGAATTTGCATATATTATTACACCCCTAGCGATGACAGTGTTGGACATTATCGTGCACAATATACCATTATCATTATGCAAAATAGACAAATCATATTTGAAGGAATAGGACGTATCGAGTTTTGGTATAAGCTGGCTTGCCTCTGAACAGGGGGAATAGAGGGATGGGGGTGGGGAGGGATCAAGGTAGAGATAGGGGATGGGAAGTACAGCCTACAGGTAAGAAGCCGGGGAGGGGTGGACGGAGAATACAAGAGTCGGCACAACGACTCGCTGTCTGGTATTTCCTTGGAAGTCTGCTGCCAGAACGACCCAATACGATCTGTTGACATATTGGTGGTAACCGACCGCATTCCAACCATCCGCTCAACAGGGCTCCTTTTCAGTCGGCCCCAGTAATCTCAGCCCTACCCCAACTCGGTCCTAGCACTCGGTATAGGAGCACACCTCAAACATTTTCGTCACAGCAAAATGTCCGGAGACTCAACAGGAATACTGAAATGCCTATATAATGCACGCCTGATCAGCGTAGTGTGCTTGAAAACGAAAACAACAACAAAACAACAACAACAATAACAAAAACAACAAAAACAGCAGCAGCAGCAACAACAACATTAAATTCATGAAATTCTTCCTTCGAGGTGTTTTCATTGCAACTGATTGACAAATTGCCCAACATAGACGTATTAACGTCGATGTAGGGCAATATGTCAATCAATTTCAATAAAAACAACATTATCACCATTATCGTCAACAACAACAGCAGCAGCAGCAACAACAACAACTCCAACAACAAACCACACCTACTTTATACACTCGTGAACATACATAGTCTCTATGCACAAAATGGCAGACGGACAAACACACACACTCACACACACGTGTATGTACAGCACTAGGAAAGACAAATGGAAGTTATGGGTGACCTTTACGGCGGACAGAGCTGTAGGTTTCGATCGTACGCTACACCTGGCCATTGTTCCATTACCGCTAGACCTCGGGAACAAATACGAGAAACCTTCAGGTAGATCGTTTTAAATAAAGGGATTAAAAAACCCTCCTTACTGCCTCTTTCTTGCGGGCCATGGGGCAGATTATGGCAGGATTTTAGGGGGACTATAAGGGCGAGGTGTTGAAAACTTCTCGTTCAGTGAATAACAGTCGCGCTGTGAAAGGTGAGATTATGAGTCGCCATTTTGGACGAAAATCGTTTCGCCATAGGATTTTACACGCAAGAACCGAGGGGTGGACGGACAGGCAGCTTCTTCTTCAACAAATACCTAATCTGATTAATAATCCACCTATCGCTGAAGAGGATTACCCTTTTACTGACGGTTAAAATTTTTGTACAACATTACACTATAACCAATCAACGATCGACTTATAGAAGGCTTAGGAAGACACTTCGGGATTCCTTGGTAAATTTGATTAAGCTACTTTTACGGTTATAGCTCAGTTATATTATCTCAAGACGACTCGAGTGATGTCCCAGGTAACCTGAACAACATATAAAACACCCCCCCCCCAAAAAAAAAAACAACAACAACAACACCCAACAACATTCCCTCCTCACTTTGCCCCCCCCCCCCCCTCTTGTCCAGGGAACTAGGCTGCTGCATTGGCACCCCTCCCCCAATCACACATAACATGATTGAAAGGAGTTGAGGGTGAAAGGACATGGCGGATCTTTTGTCGTTTTGTTGACGAGAAAAGGCCTTTCAATAACCACGTGAAAAACAAGTTTTCTATCGCGTCGGTAATTGGAAAGTTGGACTATTGATCGCGCACACAATGGCAGTGTGGAAAGTGCACGCAACCCAGTTTAGTACACTGAAGGACCCGTTATTTCCAAGGACCTATTCCTCCTCTATATGGAAAAAGCACGCCTGTTTCTCAAAACAAGAACCTCTCGTCAAAGCTGTTGCCAATATTTCAAGAAGGAAATGTACAATTAAATGATAACTTGTCACAGAGACAATGCTTTTCTTTATTCTACAGCGCAATTATGTTTCACATCTATGCTTCTGCTCACATCAAAAGATCATACCTCCAGACCAATACATTCTTGCTTCACGTTTCTAGTAACACCGCAATCTATATTTCTTTGAATTATGACAGTTATGACGAGCAATCGCAAAGGACGGACAGACATACAATGTATATACGACAGATCGGCAGACGAGCGTGGTGACAGAATCGACTCAGTAACTGCGATATAGGGCCTATTTGGTTTGATATCAGTCACGGTTGACATCGAAATTCATAAAGAAAAGTTAACTTCGTATCCATACATACTAGTGTTTTAGCACTTAAACGGTATAAGGTGGTAACGTGTTTCCTTGTATAGCGTCGTCATCTAGCCTTTAAACTGACAGTGCAATTGCTAGTCATGCTATAAAACTTATCATACAACTATTATTGTTTATGTTATAATGCTGAAATAACAAAAAGTGATTATGATGCTAATAATACAATGACAATCATGACTTTCAGGGCCTACAATCTTTCCTTTATACGGACATCACGGAGCTTCGAAATCGTCCCGACACCAGCATGCCGAAATGGCTCAATCGAGTCGGAATGATAGTTACAGGTCAAAGGGCAAAGGTTAGTGTTGCCCGGAGGCGAGGCGTTGTCGGCTGGGTGACGACAACCTCGGCACCCCATTCCTATCAACGACTTCCACTTTCACTAACACTTGTTCGAAGTTCAGCGATATAGGTACTCCAACTCAAAAGGAAAAAGAACGGTAAGAGGGCAAATAAGAATGGAAGTTTAACACAGATCATAAGACTCTTTTTCCCGTGAAGTCCAAGGCAATTTATATGGGCCGAACCGAAGGCATTGTGACGTTTCCGAGAAACCGTGTCTCTCTCTATCTTCAATTAGAAATCGCCCTTTCATAGCCACATAATGGTGCATTCGTGAGCGTGTGTGTGTGTGTGTGTGTGTGTGTGTGTGTGTGTGTGTGTGTTCAGAGAGAGAGAGAGAGAGAGAGAGAGATAAAGAGAGAAATTAGGTAATACGGTGGTTCCTCAGGCACCTTTCTTTACATCACGTGACAGTAATATTAATTATGTGACAGTATACAATGTATTTGACCACGAATCAATTTTGCTACCGCAGTATCACACACCATTTCGCTTTCATCCCCTGTATACATTTCATTCGTTAACAACTACACTGTAATTAGCCAGGACGTTACACACCAACACATTCGGATTCACAGAAGCCTTGTACAAGCTGCCTCCGATACTAAGTTTTCCGACAATTAAGGGAAAGAAACCCATATAATTATTTCGGCACACAGGAGAGCTACAAGCGTCGGACCGTTCGTTTCCCCTTTGCACTCTCCGATTCAATTCTGCATTATTTCGCCTCCTTGCTCCTGAAAGAAGCTTTTGGTCTTTGTCGGCACCGTACGAAGTCTTTGCGTGGAAGTTCACTTGGGTGTATAGGAAACGTTCCCTGGGTTATAGGCTAGACCATGGGTCTACAACACAGTGGTTCCATGGTCAGATCAAGAAGATACTCCTTATACAAGGCGAGCTAGAACCTTCCTGGTCAGATCAAGGAGGTACTAACTCTGCTTGGTAGTACAGTTAGCCGGTATTTCTGGCAAAAACAAAACAAAACAAAACAAAACAAAACAAAACAAAACAAAACAAGACAAAACAAAACAAAACAAGACAAAACAAAACACTGCAAAAATAACCGTTGGCGTGTCTGTTCCCTGATTACATTAGTCGATTCTTATATGACCGATTGCATGTTACGAAACAATTAACTATCAATTAACGAATTTGAACTTGTCAACTACTTAACATAATGTCATGGCGAGACAGACAGGCGCCCAACACACACACACACACACACACACACACACACACACACACACACCGAATATACGCAATACCAATACCACACTTTTTTTTCTTGAAATGAATGTTTGCTGGAAACTTATTTATGCACAACGTACCAACTTCTGACAACTATGATAAGAAATACATGGCGACGCCGAGGAAGAAAGTACAGCCCGCGATAAAAACTCTTCTTCTTCTTCTTTTTTCTCTCCTGAGTTCTGTTTTTCCGCCCAACCAAAACCTTTTCAAAACTTGGACAACACGGGGGACAGTCTACAGACCCAAATGAGATTTACGACAAAAATATCGCCATAAAAATGTAAGACTAATCACCTCAACCACGTCACGATAGTAAATCTGAGTTTCGGACTCTCGGTACGAGCTGAGCGGGAAGAGCGAAAGGAATGACCGGCCCCACCCTGGTATAAGATGACATACGCCAGCCGCTGCACTTCCTGTCGGCTACTCAATTGAAGCAGTGAGAGCAAGAACTGGTCTGGTGGAGTTTGCAATTATTATTTTCATCTCGGTTCATCTATTATAATTTCACTTAAAAAAACTGGTGGTTTAACAGTTTCCAGACTCATCGATTAGCTCAGTGCACCTGCATGAGTTTGCTATGCCTATAGAGACTCTCGGGAGTGTGCACGAACTGCTGCTAATTATTGGAAAACTCACTCTTGTGAAGTTATTGGAAAAGGTCAAGGTCCCGAAAAAAAAAATGGTGCATTTCTAGCAACAGCATGCAGAATTGACGGTAGCTTTATGCATGCCTCTGAGCGCCGTGTACCATTGATTTAAAACCAACAAGGCGTCTCAAGTCTCAATCTCAGGCAGTTTCGCGCTTCTACATACAGTAGGCCTACTTCGTATGCCAAGATGTTGCTTTTTCAACCTCCGTTTCGCTACGCGGGGAAGGAGACCGAGTAATATAGATACAAACATATCGCTGTCATTCCTGTAAGCTGAACAAGGTTCGATGTTCGCTCTCTTAAAAGAGAATGCATCGCCGTACATGAAGTACCATCAGTGGTGGCGTCGGGTAGCTAGCTGCGCCCCAAGTCTTCCCGCTGGGGTAACATCTCAGACAGTGGAAGGTTTGGAGCCATGCATAGAACACTTTTGTCGGCCATCTCGTCAATGCACTCATTTCTTATCATTCTCGATTTATTCTTGAACTTCACATCTACACCTCAAGCAAATGCTTGATTTCGTCTCGTTTCCTGGAGAAACAATATTAGAACCGAGACGACCAATAATAAAGCGACAATGCCTCTCGAATTTCAATCATTACATATGAGTAGTTGTCGGGGCAGGGTCGATTCTTCTCCATCAAGTTGATTTTTTTTCCCTGCTTCCAGCTTAAAACATAAAGTGTAAGCTTTTACTGATAATTACTTCACCCAGGACGCACTGGACAGTTGTCCTTGCGTGTAGGGTAGAAATATGGGTCATATCAGCCGTAGGTTGTCGAGAAGCTGAAACAAAACCAACTGTTTCTGCGAGGGCCTGTTCGAATTGGCTAGAACCCCAACAGCATGGCTGTCACTTCGATACTGATTCTCTCAAAAACTAACAAAAAAAAAAAACACCCAAGCTAAATAACTAAAAATCAAACAAACCCATGATCGACAGAAACTAAACGTGCCCTTTCTCTTTCAACATAGGTTAAGACTACAATGCACATGATTATAGGCCTACACATTACTGCTACAGGCTTGAATTAAACCAGGGAGGTGAGAGTTAAACGCTCCTAATCAAATAACAAACGCAAAATTTAACATCAAATCGGATTTTGCGATATCGTCATTGCTGTATAGCTGCAAATCTGTTTGAGGGAATCTCCTTACATTAAACCATAGGTATGTTTGAAAGCAGAACGGGAATGTGCACATGTACTGACCCTTCTGAGGATGCTTGAGTGTGTGACGGGGGGGGGGGGCAGGGAGATGCTATAGGTAGCCCGACTTGATAGGATTAGGGAAATCCTCCCAATGTCTGCATTCCTCACCATAAAAAGCTTTACCGTGTTTTATAAATCGGTAGGCCTATACAGCAAGACGAGCAGAGCATGGCAGGAAATCATTGGATGAAACAAAAACAAGAAGCCAATAGCATCAACATCCCTCCATAATATCAATGCATAACCATGTCTTTTTCTTAAACAACAACAACAACAACAACAACAACAACAACAACAACAACAACAACAACAACAAACAAAACAAAACAAAAAACAATGGAACGTAATATCTAAAACACTCCGCGCATCAGAACCGGAAAGAGCTTCAATACACAGTATTGACAGTTTCGGGAGAAACAAAATGTTAGTATCGGTTTCCTATACAACTGTCACCTGCATCTGCGCTGAATAATACATTTGACAGTTAAGGCCTACCTGTCCAGTATCACTATGAACTTGAGAGAAATTGCGTGAGTAATCTTTCGACACACACACAAAAAATCCTATCTCAGTCTAGTTCCTGTCAAAATGCATTTTTATATCAATACTAACAGTATAGGTGACTGCTAATAGAAACACGAAATCCAGATCTAATCTCTCTAATTTTCACAGCGATAAGGTTTTGCAGATTCATATTTTGATCAAAAGAAACTTCAATTTGAACCAGAGGGGTTTGCACATCGTGTTATGACGTGTACCAGCATGTATCTGTGGGAAATATCATTAAATAATGGAGACCCACCGCTCTTCTGCCACGATTCAAAGGCGACAAAAGAAGAATGGTTTTACTTTTGCCCCCGACTGCCACGCAATTTAATGTCACACAGTGGTGTTTCAGCAATGATCGCACCCCAAACACTTATCCCACAAAAGGAGGCGCAGAGTTCAGACAGTGAACAGAGATTGGCAATGGTGAGCGATTCCGCCCGTAGCATTCATAAATCGATTTCTTTATCTCCCGCGCCTTTCATCCAAATCCCATAACTCATCCGGTTTTTTTGACATCGTTCTAGATAGCAGCCTGCCACATGCACGATAATGGGATCGCGGATCCGACGGTCGGCAGCCGGTCGGTCCATCATTCACAAAAATACGTGCACGCGCGCCTTTTAGGGGCAGAGGAGCATGATGGGAAACTATACAGAGACTGCACAATGAAAACAACTCTATGATATCTCGCGAGAAGCTTGAAATACAAGAACATCTGTAGCACTCAGTAACGAGCCCATTTGAATCATACAGCTCCTGTAGTATTAAGGGAAATATACCACCATATCAAGGAAAGGAAAAAACCCAAATGACTGAAATAAATGGCTCAGAAACGACAGACGCCTTCGTACCGACCTGCAAAATATAATAAACATCATTACAGCATTATTGTGTACAGATGGTCTGTAAGCTCATTTTCCGGTGTGTGATATGATTTAATAGCGTCGTCACGTACCAACAATGGACAGTTTCCATGTAGGACTATCTGACTCAAACTTGATTGGCACTGTGCGTTCTATGTTGTAACGGCCACACGTACTAAAACGAAGGTGGACCAACGATGAATTTGACAACGTGATCGCATACATTGAGACCGTGTGTTTGAGAGGAGAACACTGATTTGGTGTAACGGGGTCGACAATCTGGATACGTTTCTGCGTGGTAGAAGGCGCGGGGAGCTTTGTGTGCAGAAGTTCAAGGAAGGACAGGACTTGTTTGCCATCACCATCTCCCCCTCATCACATCACCTCTCACCATGCCATCCCGTCGGATAGGGCAGGAGCAGCGGGGAGCAATGGGGTGCAGCGCCCCAGCCTCTGCGGGACAGAGCTGGAGTTACCTTGGGCTAAGAGATATTCGTCCCGACCTATAAATTAAAGAGGTTGTTACGTTAAGGTGACTGTATATTGGTACGAAAAATCGTTTCCCGAACAAACAACTATCACCATTCCACATATTGATATGAGATTTGTTCGAAAATACAGTAACGGAAATTAAACTGCACAAACTGTACCGACATGGCATGAAATAGTGACAGAAGTGTGTCATTTCCGAGCATAGTATTGTATATGACTTAACACTGCATCATACGGTGTCACTTTAAAGCTCTTCACACTTGAGTGAGTTGTATGGAAAGTTGCTGCAACATACATCTCGTAAATGATTGCTGATGCCAACACATCTATGCTATAATTTTTTAACAACATGGTCTCAATACAAATCGAGCAGTTATTCACTTTAATTTAGGTGTGAAGCGATAAGACTACAAAACGTATACCTCTTCGACGATCTTAAAGACTGCACATCCATCTCCTGTTGTCAATGCTTACGTACGGCAGTCGCCGATTTTCACAATGATGATAAATACTATAGGTATTATCTACACTCATTTCCATAAGGGGACGTATATCCAATGACAACGTGGAACGGTGAGACATGAGAATCCATAGAAAATGACATACAATACATTTGTATTTGTCCTAACCTAAGAAATTAAACTGAATGAAGACGTATTAAAATTAAAATATGTTTCACTTGAAGAAAAATAAAATATTGATTTGATCCCTACACTGGATATTTCCTTGGCCATTCAGAGGATTATTGTATATTTTTCCCCCTATTAAACCTCAATGAGGTTGAGTCAAACTGGAATAAAAGGGCGCCCTTTAAACGTCCTCTGCTCATGTCTAGTTCTCCTCCCAAACTCGACCTGACAGCTCCCAGCAGGTCCCTCCTCTCTCCTCTTCGGTCTCCTAGCAACCATACTAAGAGACATGACACGTCGGCGCAGATGTTCCGGCGTGCAGTTTCCTTCGAAGAACCCCGCATATCGAACCCATTACAATTCGCTGTTGTATTTCCTCTCTTTTATTTCCATTTTCAGAGGAGAGAGAGATATCCGTGAAGATCAAACTATAGTCGGGCAATCCCCACACAATTTGAATTCTGGGTTACACCAGTATTTTTTCCCACTCCGAGTCGTAGAAGTACAACGGTGAAAAAGGTTTTCACATCTCCCACACTGAATGAAGGAAGGAGGTTGGCTCCTTGCAAGGAGGTGAGAGGAAAACCTCCCTGCTCCTTGGCAGTAGTGTGTTGACAACCGTCCATGCTATGGTTCTCTGTTTTAGTGAAAACAGTTCACCATGATGGCAGTTTTGGTGGTGGTAAAAAATATAATTTATCTACCTAACCATCTATTGATATATGCCTACAATGTAGGTCACATTATTTTGGTATCGTTTTTTTGAGGCGCAATCAAAACGGCAAATACATCATGGCCATGTGACCACGTCTACTATTTCGAACTGTAAGTAGGATGCCACCATGCTACTAGCATTCAAATACAGTCGTACCTTATGCCAGCTTGAGATGCCGCGGTAATATTACCATTTTTGGTCTATAAAGTGCTACCCCCCCCCCCGTCTCTCTTTCTTCTTCTGTTTAAGTTAATTTTTTTTTTTTTTTTTATTTCGGCCAGAAGGTGAATCCGTATTAACTTTTCCAGCGTTCAGTTCTTAGCATGCACTCGTTTGTGCACGATGTGTGTAAGTTATTTAACGCACTGGACCTAACAAAGGCTTATTTGCTTACGTGATATTTTCGCAATGCAGGGAGCAAACAAGGGAAGGACAAATGCCTAGTCGCTCGTCCTTTCAATGTGAAATGTGTGAACGACGTGACGAGAAGGCGTGGAGAACTTGAAGCCTATCTCTGCCCGTACTGTTTGTTTACCTTGATGACTGTCGAAAGGTGACGAATTGGAACTTGAAGCCCCGGTGAAGGCGAGCGGGGAATAACTGTGGGCTCTACCAGGGACTGGCTCTACATAGCCAATTCACACCGGGCCATGTTAGTGGAAGAGCGATGCTTGCTTGGCCTCCACCGAGGTCATGGAATGGTGGAACCTCTCCAAGTCCAAAAGACATGACCAAACGAAGCACAAAATCAACCCAATGTACTAGTACTCCATCCATTTCTATAGCCTACATCCATTGATTTTTGTCTTATAAGACAGACTGCATCAACTTAGCGCAAGGCAAACGGATGACTCGTTCTTTCATTACGATATCTCATTGACTCGCTTTGGAAATCCAGTAGCGAGATACGTGTTTAACAGAATATGGAACACAAGGAACATTATTTCAAGTATATCACTGCAAATCTACTGATTTGTGGATTGTTGACAAAGAAAATCAACACAAGGCAGCATGTCATTATTTTTGTCCGAGGACCCATCAAGCCAAGGGCCCGAAAACTCCTCGGCACTTCGGTCAGTTTAGCAAACTGTCACTGCTCAAAACCCTAGCTCGCACCTGCTCATATTTATAAGTACACTCACTTCTCCGTTTCTTAACGCAAATAACGCGAATTTGGAAGTTTTCTATTATCGCAAGGTATTGTGTGTGAATACTAATCAGGCATGATGCGAATGAGGTAAAAACTGATATCCTACGCGCATGAAAAGTCCCGTTTGTTCAAGACTTCTAACCGCCACTGCTATTGAGAGCACTACAGGTCATCCGATTTCGCTCAAACTATCAGAACTCTGTGGGTTCACTGTGTGTGTGTGTTTTTTTTAACCTAACATCGCTTTTGGCATGACAATTTCAGATCAATACAAGGGATTACCTAAAAATCTACCTTTAAAGTAGTTACTTAGTACCCATGCTCCCTACCAAGCAGTGAGGTTAAATACTGGTAAAGACAGTGTGAGCTCCTGTGTCATAATTATGCCCGGAATGACCAATATAATATTTACTGTCCTGTCACTTTACAAAGTATAATGTCTCATTGGGTTTGAAAAGAGATCGATAAATTTTATTTCTATAATTACTGCAATATATTTGCATAAATATCTCCCATGAGCTTTAAAGAATGGTCATATTCAAAAACAAAGAAACACGAATACAGAAATCACGTGTGTAGAAGCAAAAGGTTACGCTGTCATGAATTGTACGTTTATCATCAATGCTAAAGTGGATAGACCCCGCTCTCTACTGGGTTGCAGAAATCCAATCACATCGCATCGCATGATGAAAGCCATCCTCTACAGCAGAATAAGATGATATTAAAATCTATTTTGTTCAGTATTATGGATGATAAAGGTTTTTCCCCTTTCCGGATCGTGGTGGGGCAGATTGACAAAAGAATGTCCTTTAACGGCGCGGCGCAGGTCATGACCCGAATCAAGCTTCAGTCGATTGGAATTTAACAATCTGCCGGTTATGTCGACATCCCGAGGTCATCATGTTGGTCTTTCACGATGTCCACTTCTCCTGTTATTACCCCAGCCACCTGCTTTCTAACGCAAGCGCCTCGCTTGACCAATAACACTCAGGTCCACTTCATACTAAAGAGTTAATCCGCTGTTGGATTTCGTCTCTCTACAGCTCGATTTTTTCATGCCTTAGTATGGTAAATTTACGCACAGCACTTGCGTGCAGATAAACAGAATATCACGACATCCTCTTGTTCCTTTCATCTTCATTTTTAGATGCAGGTTTACAGCCAGTAAAAGTAGTTCCGTTTTCCCGCGTACTTCATCATCTCGGAAAATATTAGCCGATGTATCAATATTTGAAATAAGCAATAGTGAAGTTAAGTAAAGGTCATTATCTCCTACCATCTGTGCGTATGATCGGCAACGCCCTGATTTTTCACACCATCATCGATGACAATATTCTACAACGATTGCGAGCGAATTTCGAGTTTGAAATGGCGTTGTCAAAACTGTCACCATGTTCAGAAATGTTAGGGTAGATAATTCGTTCGGAAACACCGCGGGTGTGAATGCCTCTTTATGAAAAAAAAAAAGTTATGTTATTTATTTTCCCGCGCGAATCGACAGGAGCTCGCGGTCTGATGCCCGACTGCGCCTATGTAAACAAACGGTCATCTACATCCCGGGGACGGTCAGCTTCGGGTTACGATTTTGCCAGGGAGGCGAGGGTTTTGCTCAGGCCGTGTGCAGTTTGTTCTCTGGAATCGTCTCGTAACATGTGTGAAGGGTAGGGGAGGAGGGGGGGGGGGGGGGAAGTCGGTGAGGCTATATACAGCCTTGTTCGGATTACGCTTCACTCTCGCTTCTGCTTGACGCTTGTAATAACATACTGGGCTTTAAAATAGCTGGAGACCTTACTAAGGTACGCATCTTGCATGTCTCTTCTGATGTGAGTCTCCATACAATAAATTTATAATATATGATATGATTTATAGCCTTTTGACTTACCAGGGTTTGGATTTCCTGTCGGTTCTCTTTTGTTTCATAGCATTTTCAGGCGAATTAACACAGAACAAAACCAAACCAACATGAAATCCATACCGTGGTATGTTGGATTTCCTGTACATCCCCAACCCTAAATCATGGAGATCTGTCAAGAAGCAGATCGCATTTCTAGCAACAAGAAACCCTCATCTCTCGCTAGGCCACCAACACGAATCCACCCATCATCATCCCAAGGACAGCAAAGCATCGGTCAGGTCGATCGCCACATGTCCTTTGTTCCGCCAAACTGCCCGTCACTCGCCTAATGTGTCTGCCGGTGCGCGTATCGATTCTTCGGCTACATTCAATCAACGACAACACTGCGCTTTAGCACGTCTTACAAATCGAAGTGGAAAGGTGAGTGGAGAATGAGCGGGTGCGCTTCGATTCCGAAATGGCTTTATAATGATGGGCGTGATATCGACCGGGTGGGGGTGGGCAGTGTTTCAGATGAGCAGGGATAGGGACGCACGGAAGCTGCTGGACAATTTATGGCGATTAGAGTAGCTTGAAGGGACAGTGCCGTAACTGTGTGGAGGCCTACATAATACATCAGGCATTTGGGTCGGAATGCGTACATGACAGTTCGTGGGTGTGTACGTATGGTATCTGTATGTGTGAGTGTGTGTGTGTGTGTGGGTGGGGGGGGGGGTAGCGTGTATGCGGGTTAATGTGAAAATGTGATGGAGCGAGTGAGAGATTGATTATCATCATATACAGTATACGTTTTTCTCTAATCTTCCCTTTAGTCGAAGTCAGAAGTGTATGTACGGCATGTGTGACCCGGAAGTGGTTGGAAATTGAAATCTTCTCAATCAGCCATCTCTAATGGTCGCCATAAAATATTGGCATACTCTTACTATTTTCGCCTGATGCATGCTGTAGCTCTAAAACCAATATACCAAGGTATTATGAATACCAACAGGAACCATGATTTTTAATCATATTAAACGCCACATCCCTCCTTCCTTGCAACAGCAACAACTAACACGTCACAATGGTGAGCTGAAACCCAAAGGTTGACCCACAATGGAATATAAAGGATGCCATAGATATGAATCAGGGATTTCTTTTTCTCTCATGACTCTTTGTAGGTCAGCCATAGGGGTTCCTCGCCAGTTTCATCCAAAAGAGACAGCTTCGATCAGTTGAAGAAAAAAAAAATGGTACGAAGTAAAGAAAAGCTCGCAGGTAAACATCTGCCCCGTATTCACGACACACTAATATAAACGGGGTAGGCGACACGAGGTTTGCCCCCGCCGGGACCCGCGTCTTTGAGGGGCAACCAGGCGTAAGGCAAGCATCGGGTTCGCACAGAGTTCTTTTATGAAAATCGCAAGTTTTGGGGGCCTTCAGCATACTCCTCAACAGACCTTTTAAGACCCAGGAATTGCTCCGTATATATTTTCGTGTGTGGCAAGACGGTGGGAGATATTTGTCGAGGGATAAGAGAGGGAGAGAATAAACAGACGGCGAAGGTTAAAACCACCGCAGCCACGAAGCTGGAGTTAATAGCATAACATTTTTGTTGAAAGTGTCGCGGGTACCCACGGCGTGGTTCTCTGGTGGAAGGGGACTAGGAGCGGGTCGTGTTGACACACCGAGCCACATACAAATTGTACATGTAACTAGTGCAGAGCGAACGTGCGAGAACCACTGCTCTCAAGAGCTGTAGTGTGCTACGTCAGAGTCAGTAAACAGGGAACACCTCGAGCTATCACAGGCCGATACACACGACTGCTGGTGCGGTGAATTTCCTTGTCTCAAGTTAGTCAGCCTATCGAGTCCACAGACACTCAATGCATGTACTTGGACTTGACAGGGAAGCGACCTCGCCGCACTGGAAGTCACGCTTTTACAAAATGGAAATGGCGGATTCTCTGGCTTTGTCTCAAGAATGACTTCGATCAAGCAGAACCATATCCGTAGCTTCAATCGGGCGATACACGCAGAACAAAAGGTTTCACCTCCACTGCAAAATTAAGCGCTGAACAAATACAACTTCCCGCGCAACTACAATAGTTAATTTCACATTGCATCTGAGTCACACACGGCAACTCTAATGCACTTAAAGAGAGATCAAACACATTCCTATTAATTTCCCAAGATCGCTTCGTGTGATAGTCGTGAAGGCATTCGGAACAAAGTAAACGAAGCAGTTCTAAATTAACGTGACCTTTTCATAACACAATGTAATTCAAATATCATTTGATTTGAATAGTTTACTTTTCTCTGATTTGCATCATAAGAGTTCAGTAATTTCGATGCCACTCAGTTCAATAGCCATGACTATCGAACAGAAATGAAGCCTGAAACATCAGCTCCCCATTTCATCAAAAAAGTAGCAATGATAGCAACTCTTGCTGAAATGGCAAATGCCATGGTAACGCCAAGAATCCAGCGTTTTCTGATTGGCTGTTGCTACGGTAAGTTGCTATTCTAGCAAGAGTTGCTATCCCTACATCTTTCATGTAATGGGGCTCAGGTGTTGCCTATTGAGATACACACAGAAAAGGGAATGTATGAGACAACATTACAGTGAGTCAGATTACTTGATATCGAGCTGGCTAACTCTTCAGGAATCTATGAGAAGCACCTATGAGGTCCTTGTGAGCCTAGTCCCACCATGCACTTCATTTGCTGACAGGAAGTTCTTCCACCCTCAGGACAAGCACTGAGGTAGACGGACAGATACTGGCTGCATGAGTCTGTGTACAATCTCAGCCTAAATGTTTAATGGCGGGCCTGTTTACAGCTCCCTCATAATTATTTGCACTTGTTCTCAAGGCAGGAGATGCAATCTGCGTTAATGGAAAGCAAACATATCTCGGGAGAACCGGCACGACGGCGGTGTTGCCGATTCACACACGGGGGTACATCAAAACGAGAAGAGACGGCTAGGTTCGGGGGAGAACTGATGGGAATTGCTACAGGGGCACTTATAAAGGTTAGAGGGAGGTGGGGGAAGAGGGGGATGGTGGTAGTTTAACTAACCAGGGATCAGGAGAACAATCCGACCGAATCGTTGAATAAAATTCCAGGAAGAAATTCGAGAAGCATTAAGGATGAATGAAACAATTGTCAATGACAATGAAACAATTGTCACTGACATCAACTGTTACAACAAAATGGTGCACTCAAAGGCTCATGGATAAGTCAACAACCACTTCTAAAAGAACACGAAGAAGAGAGAGGGAGAGAAAGACAGAGAGAGAGAGAGAGAGAGAGAGTGTGTGTGTGTTTGTGTGTGTAGAGTATTTTTGTGTGTTGGTAGATATACTGTATTATTAGAGATTGTGGACAGTTTAGAAGATATCATCAGGTGATGACAATAGCAGGAAAGATGTTTTTGAATGACACTTCTTCGTAAGGCTACACTGACATGCCATGGCAATGTCGGAAGTATACCAACCTTGTTTGTGGCCGTCGCACCAGAACCATGCACCAGAGGCACATTGGTGACTTGGGCAGTCAGGTAGTTATTGTAGATCAACGGCCAGGCTCCAGCCACCCTGCAGGTCTGGAACACGTCCTCGAACGTCCTCAAGTGAGGATCACCGAACAGTCCACAGTGTCGGAAGTCAGGCCTTCCCCTGTAACGGCACCTGTTGGAAACTTCCGTGTCTGGTCCGTCCGAGAAAGATATATTCCAGGGATACCAAGGCGTTCTGTTGTGCGGGTTGTTCGGATCACTTCCCGTTCCTGGATTTTTGTTCCCGTTTTTGTTTCCTGACAAACTGCCGGACGGAGTCAACGCTCTGGACGTTGTGGGGTTAGGGCGAATTTCTCCTCGAAGGACTCGCTGGCAATTATGAGTTCTCTGCAGGTCATTAATGACTGTCCTTGTGGAATGGTAGGTGAGGTCGCCCCGACACGCACCGGGTGAGATGTTATCAACACAGCGTTGGTATCTCTGCAAGGCGCGACAGTATTCCAGGTATGGTCCAGGATCCAACGCGTCTAGGTCTTCCTTGTACTGGCTGGAGCACTGCTGGACTGAACACTGCGAGCAAACTGGAGGACACAGAAGGGTGGAAGAGAAAGAAAATCATTTCGATACTTGTCCTGTCTGATGACATCTCGCAATTAAAAAAAAAATGCAATCATATATTCGTGTAGTAAAATCTATTCGGTTTCTGTCAACATTATTCAGAAATACAGATATTATCATCACCAACTCAACCTCAAGAGCTATCTTCATGTTGTTTATATGAATTCAGTGAATGAACAATTATGAAGAACAACATCACAGGTTTGAGGGGAATTGGACAATCTGTTCCAGACTGAGATAAAGGCATTTAAAGTTTGGGCTAAATCCACCTGTTGCCTTCGCTGTATAAGAAGACTACAATAAGCACGAAGAATCATAATAATTGATACGTATCAATACAGTGCAGCGAAACGAAATAAAACGATAGGCCCATACAATAGTAAGGGGGATGCCTTATAATTTCATTTTCAATGAAACTTGTTGCTGACATAAAATTGTAGTTCAATGCGATACATTCATCCCTGCCTTCTGAGAGGTACCTGCAAAAAAATTAATACTACAATGGAGGCAAGGTAAGACGTTATACCAGATCGATCTAGTTTACTTAAATATTTCAGACACCACATCAAATTCGTTTTATTAAGCGTTCCCGATGGACGGTAGTTAAGGCAAATTGTGTTACGTATACATTACGGCAAGTGAAACCATGCTACATTGGACGACGTGACAAGCAGGTTTTGCTACAATAGTAAAGAGCGTGAAAAATTGATGAAGGACCCACACACATACACGACACACAAAATGATCGATCACAACACGGTGGGAGAAAGATGTCCATCATTGTGAACCAATAAAAAGATCGCTCGACCAAGCGTTACGCCATGGTCAGGCTGACCCATGGAAGGTAAATTATGGATGCTTGATGGACTTCTGACAGGACGCATAATCTGATCATGCGTGTGAACAACCCACGTCTAAATTTATGATGGATGTATACGCCAAACCATCGTTGGCGAGATTCTGCGTGACCTCCACCATTTCGGTTGTAGCTCCATGCCTCCACTAAGGAGGAGGAGGAGGAGGAGGAGGAAGAGGAAGAGGAGGAGTGGGGGGGGGGGGGGGTTATGGGGCAGTATTTACGTCGTGCTTGACGGGTCGTAAAAACAGGGAACTGTTCCGTGGTAGTCGGATAGATTAAGGGCATAAATCATAGCGCCTGGTTCGTTAATGAACTAGCAAACAGAACATTCTGCACGCACAATTTAACAAGTCTCACGAGTAGAGTACTCTTCGGCGAAAAACACGAACGTAAATACAACCCACTTTGTGTACACAGGTGCGCGTTGTATTTGTAGCATATTAATGTTTTGTTAGTCAAGTATTGTGACGGCTGTATTGTTGAGGGACGTGACGTGGATGTCCTGTGTATTAATACTCGACTCATAAGACGGTGCACTGTAATCAGAACAAGATTATAACTTATACCTCCTTGATCTGACTATGGAGCCCATCATCGCTTCTCAGTGACGACGATAATAATATAATAAAATTTCATGAAGTTGAGACAGCAAGCGGTACCATCCAAGTCTATGTACTCGAACATTGAATAATAATGTTACTCCAAAGAGTACATTGCCCATGACCACATGACTCAATGCCAGTGAGACCCAATAACACAACATCATCTCTATCAAATAATCAGCCGCATATAAGTAATAGAAAACTAAGCGAATCAAAAGAGGCATGTTTTTCTTGAGTTTAGCTTTTCACGAAAATATATTTCTGACATCCGTTAGAACCGTATTCCATACATGATATACACTGTAATATATTTTCTCTCAACAAATTTCTATGCCTGGCCATCAAGCACAATTCGCTTGGCTTCCTGATGTCGATATATATTTTGATAAATGGACTCGAGATCAAGGTCGAATTGAGGTCGCACACATCCGATGAATTTACTTTTATTTGATCAGTAAATTGAACGACCTCGCGAAGCTGTGAAATGGTCCCAATCCCACCGTTGTCATTTGAAAATGCCAGCTCGTGTCCGTAAACACGTGACGTGCTCCTAACGGGGCTGCACACACACGATTCTAATGCAATTATTCTACATTTTGGTCAGGCCTCGCAATTCATTCCTAATCTAATCTCTGCTTTGCAAAAGGAAAGGGAGGGGGGGGGGGGGGGTGGCGAGTACCAGTGGGTGAATTTTGTATCGTGCACTTGTATCTCATTGTTTCCATTAGATGGGACTGCACGATAACGATCGAATAGTAGTAGTCGCGTTACATGAGGCTTTCAGTGCACATAATACACATAACACTCTTGTGCCCCTGGTCTGCACGGAATATATTCAATCTACAGCCAAACATCAGTGCCCTTGGTAATTATGACTCTGCAAATGTACCGCGTCAAAAGCTACTGGAACGGGCACAATGCACCCCATTACGTTGTACCCGAGCATACAGGCGACCACCATTGTTCCCATGAAAACCCCAATCAAGCCAGATAATCGCCAAATTTTGATAGCACAACGACGTCTCAATTCACCTACGCAACAGAGCATTGAGGCCAACGGAATAAAAGATAACAAGAAAAGAGAGAAGCAATTGCAGGGATTGTGGGGCTGCATATCTATTGTGCGGTTTTTCTACGCCAGAGAAATTGAAGAACAAAATCCCCAACTGTATAGGATTGGGGGATATACACTTCATTTGCTGCCCGGAGATAAAACTAAAGAGTGTACATCTGGCGTTCCGGCGAAAAAACAAAGCATCATCCGAGGGATGTGTTCTTTTTTAATGCTTTTTGAGATGCTTGATGGAATAATGATAACAAGATTCGAGAAACTCGTTTAAAAAGGAATACAGGAAAGAAAATAAAAACCCAAAGCAACATAAAAACAGAATCGTCATCTCCAATCAAGCCAAAGACAAACAAAAGTCGGAAATTCTGATTTACGAATCTCCAAACTGTATACCTCACAGCGTCAATTAAGAATGTTTGGTTTATCGTGTAAAAGGCACATGGGGGGGGGGGGGGGGCACAAGAGTTTGACTACTGCATTTCTCGTGATGTGGCAAAGATCACCAATGTTGTTATTCATACAATAGCATTGACAAATATCAACAAAGGCATATGGATTATAATGTACAAAAGCGGGAGCGATGATCGCAGGATTAACGTTAATGTTTCAACATCAAACTTGAAACAAGAATATTAAACTGCTATATAGCAAAGTATAAATTCCATTGGATCATATCAATGCTGAGTACACCGACCTACTAGTACTAGGTACCCCCTTGGTGCGCAAGCTGCGATAATCATAGGGACATTGCTTTTCATGGCTCTGACGGCATCGCTGGAACATTATTCCAATAAAAAAATATGACACTGTGTACCATTATCATAGACAGATTAGACAAATAAATATTACTAATAGCAATTCTAGCAATTGACTATCATGGAATTCACACCCAGTCATACAGTGGTGTAAGTGCTGGCCGGATTTGTTTACACTCATCACTGTTGCATCATGCATATGTACATTGTACTATAACTTCAGCAGCTATCACGACACGGGAGGAATACATCTGAGATGGGACACACCTCTCGACATACAACTGTGCAACAATTCGACGACTAATGCACAGGTGTAGTAGTCGCCCTAATTAGTCGGATGTTGGGAGTTTTTGTCACCTTTAGCTTCATCATAATTATGATATTACTCATACAAGTACGTAAATCTCATCTTAAAGCTGTAACAGAGACACAAGAAGATACTACGAACCTCATAGTTATAATTATATCTCTTTGTGTTGAAGTCAGTCACGTGACGCAGTGTCAAATCGTTCAGTATATCCTTGCGAAATGTTCGATTAATTTAAGGTTATTAAGTAACTTCCTAAAGTTGCTAATCATTGCATAATTTTCAGTTTACCACGTGGTAGAAGGGTTCAAGATTTCGTTCAGCTTCATCAGGGATCAGGCCAGGATCACCCACATCATTTTTCTGACTTCCCGATGGTATGGTATTTAATATACGTCTTGACTGTGGCAACTAAAGAACTCCCTTTCCCACACTTTTTTTATAAGCTCCCGACCTTTCGCATATCAAAATGAAGTTCACTCGCTTTTACAATATTGGCGATCCTTTGGTATGATTGAATGCAATGGACTGTTGGTAGACTAACTGTTGAATTGAAGAAAAAAAAAGTACTTAGAAAGTACTCCGGTTTTTTTTTTTTTTGTTCTGTCTTTCTCGAAAACTCACCTTTTGACACGAGGGCAGCGAAGACGGTGAAATGGAGAAGTAGAGCTGCTACCGAAGATGACGGCAGAACTGTCCTACTGCTGGCAGCGGCTCTCCGCCTCCCCATACCCTTCCATGTATGTGCAGCCGGTGTGGCGGTCGTGGCACAGGTATCAACTAGCCCAGTTGCTCTGGAGTGAGAAGAATGGAGGAACATAGTCCTGGATAAGTCATACTTGAAGATGTCTGCCTATGTGTTAGCACTCAAGCCATTCATTCAGATGCTAAGCATCGCTCTTCGAAAAGGGGTAACACCACTGTCGGCAAAATACATTGACTCTTCTCGAGATAATGTCACGGATCTCCCCCATCGAGCTTGACTTGGGAGCTACGCGGTGAGCGCAGCGTAGGTTGTGTCCATAACGGAACGTGCGTGTATACTGGATGCTGCGGATAATCAGATGAGAGAGCGGCTGCTACCCACGTCTCGCTCGATCGCTAGTGGAAAGTGTGCGGAGCGAAAGTTAATCCTCGTATATTGTCCACGTCAGGAGCAATGATGTGCAATGCGTGAACATCCTGATGCCTGCTTTAAGAGAAGCTTCAGCCGCGCCAACACACCAGGAGCGATTGTGATTAATGCGATGGGGAAATCACTGTGATGTAGGGATACGCGTAGAATGCATACTTGAAATGCTCGCATGGGACGTGCGTGTTGTCGGGAAGACTGGCGCTTGTGTACTGTCGGTGGATGTATTCTACCGCCGAGCCTGCGGGGAGGTTCACTCCAGCTGTCATCGCCAATCCACGATAAACACACCGCACCGCGCGCTTATTGGTCAGTTCACCTGAGCGAACAAACGAACCCAACTTGTTAAGCACGTTTGCTCACTGCATTTTATTCAATTTTCTCCCGCACAAACCACCTATTCCTCTTTCTTTTCCTCCCCCTTTTTCCTCCTTTCTTTAGTCAAAGTTTACCACTCGGCTCAGCGCCGCTGAATGCAAAATCAGCGGCGTTTGTCCCCGTAAATTGTGCAAATTTCGCGATGAATAGGCCGAGTTTGGGAATGAATGGGCGACTTGTGAAATGCTTTCTATTGGCTCAAGCTTGGCAAAGGCCAATCACTAAAACGTAGCTCGACAATAGCCTCCTCCACACAAAACCACACTCCCGCTATTGATTGATCTGCCCGAGCTCCACCGGGAGACTCTTATCACACAAGCCTAGAGCCCGAGCCTTTTGTTCGAGTTCTACCTTTAGCCCACCGGTCGTCCATTTCACACCTACGTCGACCACCTCAAGCACGCTAATATGCCACTCATAGCATACCTACCCCACGGGAGAAGCCACAAAATCATAATTCCACCTTCCAATCTCGGAAAAGTACCACTACCCCCAGCGGCAAATCGAAACACCACAGCCTGCTAATTTCCAAAATATATCTCGAAAACCTCATTGCTGGCAAGGGCTTCGCGGTGAATCAACACAAAATTTGTATCTTTTTCCCCTCTCTTCTAACTCGAGGGATATCGGGCTTTAGAGCGAGCGAGAGAGAGAGAGAGGAAAAAAAAAAGAAAAGAAACAGAGACGTAATTTGTTCGCTCTAAATTGATTTATGAAAGGAGAGATTACCGATCGATCGGGCCGAATGAATCACGATAGCCAGGGCATCTCGAGAGCCGCTGATAATGATCGCGATACGCTGGCTGAAGAAAAGGCATCGGCACTGCAGATTATGCCTTGTGAAATCGATCAACGCCTGATATGAAATTGATGTCGGATCATGTGCCGACAGTATATACACGAATCAGTGACGAAGCTTGAATCACCTCACAAGAAAATAAAGTTATACAATGAAATTACAGGACGCTTGCATTTCAAAACTCTACGCATAAATGCAGAGCTAAATCTCGCACAATGTTTTTATTGCTTGCGTATGTTTATATTCCTCTAAAAGTGAAATGCATCCATGGGTAGAAGATCAACTGCATGGGGAATCTTCAGCGCATCATGCAATATGAGGAGAATATAGGCCCTACGTGAAATAAAATTATCGTTTTCTCAACTTTCGAAAGCAAGAGTGAATGGGATGATTAGTTGATGTAAGCAAAGCTGTAACATTAAAAAGATGATGTTTACGAAGGTGGATGATAAAACGATGAAAAGAAAGAATAACAAAAGGAAACAATAAAAAGAGACGAAAAAGAAGCGGGCAAATGAAAAGACAGGGAAAAAAATCAATTAAGATGCACAAAAAACTATTATACTTATATAGGGGCGTTTAAATGATGTGATCCTAATGCAAAGCCTTCGTTCGTCAGACGAATTGATATCGCTTTCAGGACAAATTAGCGAGTCTCTTTATCTTTTCTGCCGTGAAGGTCAGTCACGCAAGAGTGTGAGCGGTAATTGATCACTGAGCACCCGGGCCTCGACGGGAGAGAAGATAATGACGTTTTACGTGGAGGAAGCTGTTAAAGGTCGAACAATAGAGGTCGCGAGAGAGCGACCGCTCAATTTGAATATAGGATGAGAGGGATTTAAAGGCATTTACGGGGAAGTGTTGAGGATGTTCCTTGTGATTGTGGTCTTGCGCAAGGATTAACTTAAGTTCAAAGACGGAAAGACGGAGAAAAAGTTGAAGATAATCACTTGGGGGGGGGGGGGCGGTTGGGCAGAAAGAGACAGAAAAAGAAGCCCTAATGATTCAAGACCTCACAATTGTGTAACCGTATAACAGTATCAAAACAATACCTGAAAATATCACCTTTATTCTTACACTGTTTATAGTTATAGTTGGCCTATTCTACAGACTGGAAATGAAACCGGAGCTGAAAAGTCTGTTATAACTTGAGACTAAAGGCTACTCTTACCATGATTGTACTAAAGGTTACGCATATACATAACAGGAATGATATAAACCTGATATTATTTTAGATTCAACGCGACATAATTATGTAGCTATACTGACCTTTCACTGATTCAGAGCTGAGAAGTCATTATTATCTCCAATATAATATCACTTGAGGAAGGTAACGTTCATAATTTACCGGGATATATACATATATTATTTGTATGCGTGTTCTATTCGTAGCTCAAGAGAAATGGTTAGAATGTCTCCGTATAGACAACATAATCATTATTCTCAATGCGACTGACTAGACGGTGAAATATGGGGATACCTGACCCTGAGGTGAACAATAGCGTTGTAATTGGTCAATCTATTGACGGCTTATCTCCACTACGAGCTCACGGCTGTTCCCTTACCATCTCCCATCTCCATTCAGGTGTGAGCAAGGGGTGGGGAGAAGGAGGGGGAAGGGGGGGGGGGAGGGAGGGCTGAAGGACCTTATACTGACAATGACGTCGTCTCGCAAAAAAAGTTATATCTCAACATATCATTATAACATGACCAAGATTAGTTGGTTGCTTGCTTGTTGGGTATTGGGTATAATCTTAAATCATTATCTAAGTTCGGGGTCCGTTGATACCAGCTCACAAGACGCTTAAGGCACATAATTACATGGAGGTGGACAAAATAATGTCCAGTACAATCTAAAACCATAAACTGTCAGTAGACACAACCACACCCCAACACATAATATAATAATCAAAAAATGATGTACGAAATGAACGCCGATGCAAACATTAAGGTAGTCATACTGATTCCAAGGAAGCATAACTTGTAGAATGAAACAAAGGAAACAAATTAGAAATTCAACAGCAAACGTTTGTATAATTTGTTAAGCAATCAGGGAAATGAAGAAGAAAATTAGGTTCTCTCCACAGAAAAAAAAAAGGAGAAAGAAAAAAAAAAATCGCCTGACACACTTCAAGTTCGGGACACTTTCATCACACTACCGCTCATGCTTAGGAATTCTTTATTGGGCCTTGCTTCGCTGTGTGTACCCCACTTTCCGGTAATAAGCATATCAGAATGATTGGCATTCTTGACAAGTCGCGCAAGGAACATAGTTCAAGAAGAGGAGGTCAAAAAGGGTACAAAGGTGGACCCCCTTGGGGTGGTGCACTTGACAGTCAGGATGACAATGGTAATGACTACTCCAGGGTAGTGCCGGAGAGTTGACTCAAGAAAGGGGTACAAGGGACAATATATCCATTTTGAAAGAGAGGGGGAGATAGATAATTACACGCACTTCACGAGGTAGTCAGAATGTAAGAAGACGGGCACGTGTGGCGCTGTTCTCCACACGCACTCGGCATCCACTGGACAAAATAACAGCGGAGTCATACTAGAACTCTTCCAGCAACCCGAAAAGATGTGTTGGTAGGCCTACTTTGGTCATTGTTATTCCCGTCTATTGGTTTGAGTATATTATATACCTAGCCATCTATACTGCTGTTGATAAGACACACACATACTTTCACAGGAATACTGACAGATAAAGCAGCATTATTGTATCATCATCGCACGGGCGCAAACTCACGAATCATAGCGGCCACTTATACCAAAGCACCATTTTCTGTGGCTTATGAATGATATCACATATTATACTGTACATGCCTGGACTACAGATATTGCCCAAGTATTGATGTCATGTATCCATAACTTGAAAAAATCAATGACAGCAATATCGACGGCAATTACCGGCTGATAAGCGACCCTCTACTCCAGCTTTACCACTGTAGCAAGTATGAGCGCCCCACTTGAAATCGAAAAATGAGTTATGTGTGAAACAAACTACGGCGTCAAATATAGAACAGTAGATTCGTTTACCAAGTATTTTCATCATAAAACTAAGAAAGATATGGCCACGCTGAACATCTCTGGTAAATATAAAATGATCAAGTGCTCCTCCAAGCAAAATACATTACAAAGTCTATGAAACCTCGAAGGAAGTATGAGCCTGCGCGCACAAAATGCACTTGGTACGAATGCATTTCGTTATCCACTATTCACCCCTTTTTCCTATTCTTTCAGCAACGTATCTGGCTCGTCGAAGACTATAGAGTTCTCCATCTGGTCTTTGTATAATATAAAGCAAGCGAGACCGTCTCCCCTACCTTCTTTAACCATTTCTTCATTCTTCAGACAATCTGCTGTCTTCGTGGGAAGAATGGAGACCAGTGATACCCCGTGCTCTTATGAAACCAAGCTGATTGGGCCACTGCAGGCATGTTTAGACAGTCGTCCAACTGGGTGTCGGGTTTATCGGAAGGCACAGCGGAGAGCCCCCGGACAACCACGGCCAACTTCAGCGGGGGCTCTATTTCGCTGACCCGACGAGTGATTGAAGGTCGAGCTCTTTAGCGGGTTAACAATTCACCATTGTACATGTATACACAGCCTGGTCACAGGGAAAGGCAGTCAGATACATATTGAGGCCAGTGACCAACTACATCGAAGATGGATTCAAGAGCATGGAATATGATTGTCTACGTCATGCTGCCCCCTCCTACCAACAAACCAAAATAAAACACGACAAAACGAATGAAAACCCAGCACTGACTTCTAAACGGAACTTTAGACAACAGAGAACAAGAGTAGAGACATAATGTAGGCGAGATGGAGAACAGAATTATATGTAACTAAAGATCTAGGCCTATGCCTTCAACAGTCCCACGCATTTTGATACAAAGTTTGGGGTTCATATGGCCGGTGCTATCATAATTCTCTTTGGGTGCAGGTTACATTTGCCGTTTGGGAAATTCTGGCAGCCTATGGGGAATACAATCTCTTGGGTCTTATAATCTACCTCCTTGGACGGACTGGGAAACAATACCAAGTAAGTAAATTCCATGTGCCCGCCGTAAATTGGATATCAAAATTACTGTCACGTACTGAAAGCCGTGACGTGTTTACCGCAAGAGTTGTCATCTTCGATTGAAATGAATCTACACCTCTCAGGGCCCCCCAACAATGTTTTTATGCGACCTTCGGATTCGGGAATGTTTTTACCGCCTCCGAATTAAGAAATGTTTCGTAAACGAGCGAGTTAAAACGTCAGTCACGTCAACCCTTACTCATCTGACGCCCAAGGCAAAAATCTATGTCGCGCCTCTCTCTCCCAACCTCCTCGCCTCTTATCATGTTAACAGATGGATTACAGAAGCACTTCGTCATTTCTGTTTCTCGTTATCCAGCAGATTTTCCTCCCGACAAAAGAGAGAACGGGAATGAAGCGAAAACATGGAACAAATTCTCCTGAATGGCATCATGATAGTATAACGAGGGTCTCGCTGATATGACCTTTGACATTCGTCGGAATACGATTACAGTTCTCGCTCGACTGTAGTTTCACCTCTCTCCTTTTCGGTTACCGCGATCCGAGCTATTTCCTTTCTCTCCCTCTCTCTTACCCAACGTCTCCTTCTCCCAGTACTCGTTAAGTTTCACCTGATGCTTATCAGCTTTCAAAATATTCTTTGGAAATAGAATTTTACATTGAAAAAAGAGAGAAAAAGGCGCGTCTTGAACGCTCCTGACGCCGTGAAGGAATTTGCAACAAACAAATTTCGCTGATTGAAGTGTGCTGGTTCGAATAGAGAGAGTAGCATCTATAGCCGTCTGCATGCTCCGTGTCAGCCATCTCTATGGTCTCAATTTCCAAGGTGAAGATCAGAGATCAGAAAACGACGCATAATTATACACGCAACAAAATTCGAGCCCTGTTTGCAACATTATTTTGATTTATCAAGCTTATCAAAATACGGACACACCTAAGATAGTGACAGTTTTATGCATGTGTACAGATTCACTGGAATAATTGTTGACAAGTCGGGTTATCAACCTCGCAGTCATAGAATAGGATGGACAGAACAATAAATAAGGCATATTATATTCTAAACAACATGTGAGTTGATAAGTCATACCTCTACCAGCACACGTAATCTTGATGCAACTTCTACTTTCCATACATCTATTCTAGGGCCTAGATCTTTGGTGCTCCTTATCTGAAAGAAGCACCTGAAAACACCAGAGTTCATCCCAGGGTATGAAGTAGTCCTACCCAGTGAATTCGAACGGACAGCGATTAATCATTTTCCGGACCATACTCTGTAAGGTGTCTTACCAAAACAAACGATTTCACCATGAGCAGCTGTCTCACGGATGTCGAAAATGGAGATGAAGATGGTAAAAACAACACCATCCTCCCCACGGACTCTATTCAGCTGACAATACATGGTTGCGCCATTGCCACGATCAAACCGTATTGCTTTATGACTGCAATGATGTCGTGTACCAGCGTGTCACACCACAATACGCACTTTATACTTGCTTTCCAATATTTATTGAGTAATCAGCCGATATCATCATCAGCTACAGCACGTTGCTGGCAACATCAAAAAGTACATGTATAGGTTCCTACAGTCACTTCGGATGAGCGCAACGTAAAATGACATTCCTTGAAAACAGTTTCAACAAGAAATGACAGATCAAACATTGTCCTTCTAAAAAAGATCATTCAAAATGAAATTATAGAAAACCAAACCGAAGAACACGATACCTCCTTGATATAACCATGGACCATGGTAGTAGCATGTAGGTCCTTGATAATCATGGACCTTTTACGAATTCGTTGTAGGTCCATGATATAATCAACTGATTTGCAGCACATCATGCACGTGGTAAGACTGATGACCAATCTCACGGCAAGGGACATTTCTTCGTGTCGTGCAAAACGCGCCAAACATAAAAAGAATATCTTGAAAGAAACCTCTTTTGGGCAACTTCCCTTCTTCTTCTCCTGGTAGTGAGTGATGGGTCTAGGGACTGGTATGAAAACAAACATCACCTGGGATGGCGACATTCTCACTGAGGTTACCGTTCCTCTCTCCCTTCTCCCCTTTATTTTCCCCTGACAAATGTGTTGTTTGGAGCACCCGCCAAACCCGTCTAGATAAATAACCAACGCAGAAGAGCCCTCTCTTCGGCAGACACACGAGGAAGACCTCTCCGTCAGAACGCGACAATGGCCTCGTGAAATTTTCCAATATGGCGAATGAACTCAATGAAATAAATCGTGACCATTGTGTGTGTGTTTGTGTGTGTGTGTGTGTGTGTGTGCGTATGTGCGGTATCAATTAGTGAAGAATATAAACGTCTGAATAAGACACTATTATCCATGCGACCTCGTTTATGATTTCATTCTTTCTTCCAAGCATCGTTGCGCTTCACTGAAAGACCGTTTTGCATTACCTATCACTGTAAAAATACTGAAATTCCAAAATACAGCCACTTGAAGATGAAACTATTATCTGAAAGGGAGAAAATATGAGAAAGATGAGAAGCCTTTTCGGAGAAAATGTCCGCAACGAATGCTGCCAGAACCTCTACGAATACCTTGTCACTTAATTTTGCAAATTTGATGACTGTGTGAAGAAGATGAGGAACTGGTAACGACTGCCCTCCTGGGGCATGGTGCGTATGTCGCTGGCAGCTCATCCGAACAGATCGGAGTGCCAAGATGGGAAGTGTTATCAGCTAATGAAAATAATTACACCAACAAGTACCAATAATCACGAGGATGGCATATTACCGGTTGTGTTTATTTAGATGTAAACATGCCGGAGAGAGAGAGATTGGATCGCGACTCCGACCACCAACATGTATCGTTCTGTTTGACGTGGGAGAGAGGGAGCTCTAGGGGGGGGGGGGGTAAAATAGGGATGCGTAGACGGGAGAGAGAGAGAGAGAGAGTGGGGAGCAAAAAGAGATGCAGGAAGGATAGAATATGATGGTGGTAGAAAGAGAGAGGAGTGGGGAAAGAAGAGAGATAAAGAGAACGGAGATGGAGGGGGAGAGAGACAGGAGGGGGGAATGGGAGTACGGATAGAGGAGATACCAGTGATGGGGGAACCGGGCACGGCCTTGATTCCTCATCATCGGGCGAGATTAATACTTGTTCCACGTGTCCGTCTTAATTGTCGGTTTGTCAGTGTATTTGCGCGGCATTGTAAAACACCCCATGACACATGTAAACGTGACAGTGACTCACGCTAGCCTGGCCAAGCATCTCACCCTGAGCTTTCGCGATGCCGCCTTAGCAACGAACGGCATAGAACCTCACGGGGGCAGCTGATGGTATACAACGACTAATGTGAAATTCTCGAGGATGGTTCAATAAAGAAATGTATAGACCGAGCGATTATTATCAACTCGACGAGGCCAATTCTAATTTCCTCAGACATTTTTCTCATGCAAGGACATGAAGTTGCTGGTTATAGCAATGATAAAGGTGATGCTCTCCGCTGCAAGAGTAGGCCCTACATAGCGCACAAATCGACGAGGAAAAAAAAAGCTTGGAAAGATTATATCAAGCTATCAAGGTTCGTCATTGATTTGACGGTTCGGAAAGCAATATGGAAAAAGATAATTGGGACGGATTATGTTGACTTTTTGACCCTGTGTCTGACGCACGGGTAGAGCGAAAATAATGATTCATGATTCGTGTAAGTGCCTACGGCTACATGCAGTCACTGCGATGCTCTCGCATTGACACGTAAGCGTATTGAAATTCAGTAGCTAATCTACTGAGTTATGATGGTATGCGAATATTGCTACCTCCTTCAGCTTTTGTCTCGGCATGGTCTCCAATTCGAGGAGCTAATAGTGTGCCTACATGTAGTCTGATATCACGTCGTGGCCGGAGAATGAACTGACGTATCTGAAAATATACAATCTCTGACGTAAAGACTGGTTGTAATTTCAAACACCTTCCATTTTGACCGTTGTCTCTTTTTTCAAGTCCACCTTGTAATAACTACCAGATAGGCCCATGCATGTACACATCATTGGAGATAACACCATCATCAAGTACCGTAATTGCAGTGTTCACCACTTTCCCCTAAGGTGACATGTCTCTTTGTGATAATAGCAAACAAAAATACAAAAATAGCAAACATATCTGAATATCTCGTCACTGTCTTTTAAAGATAGCGTAATATGGGTACAGATTGTGTTCTCTCATGAAATCCATATTAAAAATAAACACTCAAATTATTCTAAATATCAAGGATAATACAGGAATAGGACATTTTTAAACAAGGACAAAATCACAATCTATTTAACTGTCCTGTCACTATCATCATTCACTTTATACGACCAATGTCAGTTTGAGTAGGGAGGTGAGAGTCTCACCTCCCTGGTTTGAGATATTGGCCTTGGAGGATTCAATCAAGAAAGTATGATTCGACCATGGTACTATAGTGGCTCCATGGTGCGACTATGGTGATAATGAACCTAGCAATTACAGCATGCCGACTATAGTAAGGGGGGGGGGGGGGGTAATTCAGCTCGTCCATGTATTATGACGCAATTTAGACAACAATTTTAACTAAACAGCAGATAACAGCGCACAACCAGTAAGGAAGATGCGCTCATGACGTGCCGAAGAGCTCTCCGTGCACGAATAGATGGATTCGCTCGCATCCTCCAGCATCAAACATAGACTCTTTCTCCTGAAAGATAACTCGATGAAGAGTCACTTAAGTTTGCAAGCATTGTAAAAATCATTGTAGAACCGATCTGACTGACAGGGATGAAGCGAAATCTTGACATGTCTAGCCAAAAACACATTGATTGTACCATAGCGCCATGTCGCGATAGAACGAGACTTGACTACCAATCGACGTAGAGGGCTCACTCGCGTTAACTTCACGTGCCATTGACTTTGATTGCCGCTGCAGCTCTACAAGTGAACAGCAGCTAGTGGTGGCAACCCGAGGGCGTGAAATACAAGCACGAGTCTTCAAAGAAGCAAACCCAAATGCATGGAGCAATACGTTTCAATAGTCATTCAGTCGATACTGATTCTGCCTGAATGAAGATGAATTTCTGTCGGGACAATTACAATCGACACAAATAGGCTATGCACATTCTACCTGAGTCATTTTACACAATCATAATATTATTCTTTTAGTTATTACGAACAAAATGAGATCATTGGCTCGGTACATGCTTTTCAAATTCATTTGGCTGGCTTGGAAGACAAGGATTCCGCACAAAGGATGGATGTATTATTATGGCGTGTGGATAGAAATGGCGTGGGCAAGATTGTTTGAAAGAGTACATAGAATTCCTCTGAAGTCCTGACGCCCGCAGAGAGTGTATGGCTGTATGGAATCGTTAGAGTTGTGTGTGTGTGTGTGTGTGTGTGTGTGTGTGTGTGTGTGTGTGCGTTTGTGTGTGTGTGTTGGGGGGGGGGGGGGGGTAACGACTGGAGCTCAGTTGACCTAACTCTTGCCCTTGGAGTGTACTTGGGCCACCTCGAACGACGGACCGGGATTGAGTGAGATGAGCGATGCACCGCAATTTGTTGACTACCAGTGGAATTTCAAGGGAATAAAATGGATGACAAATTGATTTCTGGGAAAGTAAGGTCAGGTCGGAGAGTGGTCGGACACGCTGGTAACAGCGATGGGGAGGAATCGGGGAAATGCTCATCAGATTGTCTGCAGGTGGGGATGTCCACGTTCTCTGCAAAAGAGTGAACACAGTCGAGTCTGCGACAATCTTCAGCTTATTGAAGGAGGCAGACTTAACCAGAAGAAGAAGAACATGCACGCGTGGTCCAATAAAGAGGTGGAGGGCCAGGGAAAAAAGATTTCGACATTCGGACAGTTTAGACCTAACCATCTTTACGAGTCAAATGCGGAAAGAACATGAAATATTTCTGTATTTATATTCCCTTCATTCAGCAGCAATGGCACTGACGTTACAACGAGTAGAATGTTCCTGGCGTTTAATTTGATAATTCTGATGCATAAATTATCAGCATCTTGTATTCAGAGCGATGACAATTATGCCACATATTTCCTTGTTACGTTGGTATGAATGTCATTGCTTGCCGAGATAAGAACAGGCTTGTGAGCATCTTCCTTTACTTAATTACATCTAATATTAGCCCATCTACTTCGGACGAGACAGAGCATTTCTCATGCAAAAGTAAAGAACAATAAGTCACTACAATCAATAACGACGAAACTCATTTCCAGCAAGAAAACCAATTAAATCCAAGTCTAAAAGATAACATGCAAAGTTCTATTTAATTTTCCCTCTATACTGGTGGTAGTGACGTGTTATGTATTGCGAAATAAGTACCCATAATGATATGATACACTAAACCAACAGTGGATGGTTTTAGACTGACCGTATGAACCAATGATAAATTGCCCTCCGTCGATTACAAGCGACGGTAAACAAAGAACCAGATCAGTTGACGCAACGATCGAGGAGAAAATAATAGTCACTAGTCTGTCTTCAGGTCGTTTGCTTGAATATTAAGAGGAAAAAAAAAAGGTGACAACTTATCCCTGCATTGAGCGTTCATAAATTCCTACAAAGTAACCATAAATTCTCACGACAGACGGACTTGGTCACAGTTGATGATCACGTGGGTGCATAGACAAAGCCATAAGATAACAAAGAGTAGATGGATCCATTATGTGTGAACTCAGAGCAAGACTATTGAAGTAGATATAACATTTCCCTGCGGGCCATAAACTCTTCAAAAATTGGTGTCATTTGATAAAGAGCCACCTTAAATTGTCTGGACAAGACGCCCGAATATCTACCCGACATGCAGGCTTTATGGTTTTACAACCCCACTCTACGCGTTGTTCATCAAACAGTCAGGCAAACTTATACAGCAATTAAAAAAAAAAAAACTTTTAGAGAGTTGAGTAAGCTACACCCGGCGCGTGGACAGAGACGTATAGTATTTAAGACTAAAAATCGTCGGCAATTCAAACTTGGCGACATAAACCTAGAGCGTGCCAACATTTTGACAAGTAATAACGACCGAACAAGGAATGACCTACCAAGGAGTTATCACTGCTTGGACCTACCAAGAGGTAAAAGCAAGAATCCTTTTCGGCGGAAGGAAAGGGCACTGCATGCAAGTTTCTAGCGGCCTGAGATTCGATGTGTTTCTACGCATATCACTGGATACAAGACGATTTGTCCTGAAACAGGAATGTAAATGGCATTACTCTTCCACATTCTTTTGGGACAGGCATCTCCATTGAAGACATATAAATATACAGATATAGACATACAAACAAGAAACATTCTTTTTCATATGTGAGTGAATGATAAACAGATAATAAGCAAAAACCAAAACCAAATTTCATGAATGAGGCGCTAATTGTTTTATGATCACAGAAACAAGTCCATCTTATGTACGGCAGGATGATCTCGAAAGCCACGTGAAAATGGCATAGACATGAGGGGGGGGGCAAGACAGGGAGGAGGAATGAGAAATGAAGACAAAAATGAGCTAAAATATGATATGCATAATGAAGATGTATACAACCTGTAATCATCATATTAACCGCGAACAGAAAACACGGCTTACTGACTACAGACTGACACTCACATATGATGCACGTGAGGAAGGCCGGCCACAGCAATTGATTGTATTGCGCCATCTATTGGTCATCCGCTGCGCAGTGGATCATTGACGCAGTCGCGCGGCAACCCAATTTGGCAATTCTGTTTGTTCCAACTGTCCAGGCGACGTTTGACGAAGCGCAGCAAATGACCGCGATGCGAGATCGCCAAATTGATGGTGGTTTTCTCGACGGAAGTGATATTGACTGCAATTATAGAACTTATTATTCATTCAAGGAATGGGAAAACGCACGCGTGACGGTCGGTATTGTGGTAAATTAGATTCTAAGATTCGATTTAAACCTAATTCGTCTGCCGGGAAATGACTTCGCAAGTACCAGATTGACATTGTGAACTCTTGTTAGAGCAATACACATACGGGCAGAGTTGCACAAATTGTGACATGGCGGTCTGTTTTTTCCGCACGCATCTTGTTCATATCACATTCTACAATTTCCTCAACGAAGCAACTAAAATCGCCATTCAACACGAGTTGGGCACAGTATAGGAGCTGTTGCACGAAACAATCGCTATATTTACGAGGTCTCAATATCAAGACCGAGATACGATGTATTTTCACAAGCGGAAACTTTCTTATCAGCGTACTTTGCACCACCCTACTTGGCTCCTCCATTGCCAATTTTACTATGCTCTCATGAAGGTCAAAGACTCGATGACAATAAGAGATAACAGATCTGTTGACGTCATGTACACTACGATCCGCCGTCACTCTAAACACGAAAAAGGTTAGATGAAACCAACGCTTGATGATACGATAACAAAAGAACGATTCTAACGGGACAGTTCCCATGGACTGATTCTGACGGTATCCCATCAATGAAGAACCTCGAAGGAATGGTTCCTACAAAATCTTTAGGTCACAGGTGCAGCAATTTTGAAAACAAATGAAAAAACAATACATAACACAAGACCAAAATGCACTTAGCGTTCTTAAAAAGGAAGATTGCTCAGCAAAATTAAAATCCCACCAACTCCTGTCATGAAGTGATACGTCGTAATCGTTCTAACTTCATTTCTATTCTTCACATCGACACTCGCATGGGTGACGATTGAGACTTGGAACCGTGACAAGTTTTATGCATGAACCTTCTTTTATAGCAAGTTCATGGTTTGTTCTCTCACTGACAAGTACTGCGCAGTTGACCGAGAGGGATGGGGAATTTGGAAATGGAACAGCCGCCTTGCATTTTCTTGACCAGTCCACTGGAAACGCTTGTGCTCTAGATAAAAAACAAAACAAAAACTAACTTTATCAGATTGACTGTTTCACGTTTAGATGACTTACTAACGCTCCTAGAACTCAAAATATATGAAAAGAGGTATAAAGTATACATAATCACATAGGCTAGGACCTGGTGTAACTTCAAATCACATTTTCCGAGCCAAAACATCATAAACGCAAGAAACGTAGCGTTTCTAAACAGTCAAACAATACAATTTCAACAAATCTCTTTCGATCTTTCTAGGGCAATCCCATAGCCGGTCTTTAATATCAGAATGACCTTACACAGACGTGGGGCAAAATGTAGCGGAGAAACATAAAACGAAACTGACACCGCAGAAGGGACAAAGAACAGTTAAGTCGATACCGGAAGATTAATAAATCAATAAAATGTATACAGATAAACACATACTTCCATATGGAAAGACTGGTAATAGGGACAGGAAGGAGTAGGTGAGGACAAAGATACACGCCGTGCATTTTTAAATTCACTGAAGTAAACACTGCGGTGCTTTATGTACGTCAAAACTCTCTATGGCTACAGTCTGCGTAATCCAACATTTTCAATAGCTTCTGCAACCATACTGGAGACTCGCCGAACATAAATTTCTCCGTTCGGTCCAGAGGGCTGTCGTAAAAGATACGCATGTTTTGTTTGTTTAGTATCAATCTAACCCCACTCGGCTTGGCTCCTTCGTGACATCACGATGTCGACACGCCCACCAAGAAGACACATCAGCCTCGACAGCGGCAACAATGGCCTAGCCATCTCCTCTGTCTGCAAGCGAAGCGTCACAATCGCCACCGATCACGGATCCTACATTAACTACATAGACTGATTCAACGACGATTACGACAGCGATGTCGTTGGCGTTATGGAAGATCAGAAAGACCATGATTGACAGCAATCACCAAGTCTACAAATCGACTATGAATATTCAGACGAATTTAGTTCTCCATGTATACACAGCAAACATAACCTCCGTCAAAGAAAATATTTTAAAACCTCTTGACAGATGTTTGAATTAATGTACGGCTAGAAATACATAATTTCTAAGCGCATGCATTTTATCTTTTAGACAAGCTGCTACGAAATGTAGAATATGTGTATCCAAAATAATTCATTAGCTTTAAGGGAGAAGGAATAAGCGCTATATGGCAATTATTTATTATTTTTCATCTGCAAATCAGTGATTGCCTAGAAAACGAAGAGCAAACTCTCCCTTTAAATTTCCCGCTCGAACAACTACCCACAAAGCAGAACCGTTCTCGACAACCCAGAGCGACTTGCAATGTGAGGAGAGAAAAAAACCCTCGAAATATACGGCGAAACTTATTTATAATGTTGTGACAGTTTTATTTCTCGTCGGGTCGTAATAACAGCATGATTTGTGGCACTCGACGGGGAAATCTCGGGGACTGCCAACGACTGCGGAGTAGACCCCGAGAGCACCGCTCGCACGGAAGAAGCGTCCCCAACCACTAGAAATATGACAGCCATCGTAGTTAATGAAGACTTCACATACGGAGCGAGGGGTGCAAAGGTCCCCCTCTCCCTGGTGGAAGATGTGTGGTAGAGGGGAGACTGCTCTAGCCTCTTTAGTCTCGAGTTCGAATCCTGCCCAGTGCGCACACCCCTTTTTGGATGGAGTAAACGCATTACCTACGTTTCTCCGTATAAATGGGTACCTGACAATGCTACTACATGTATTATATCCATGACAAGGCCATCAAGTGGCTTCACGCTATCTCAGTCAATTCTACAGAAACTGTCACCATGGTTACAAGTTAATCGCATGAAGTAGTTGAGGTAGCAAATAAAATTCTGATACTGAAGTTTCCTTTGTTGTTGTTGTTGTTGTTGTTGTTGTTGTTGTTGTTGTTGTTGTCGTTTATTCGTTTTGTGTCTTTTATCGATAATCATCATGGTAGCACTTATGATTGTAGAGTCTGAATCACGCCAGGATCAAAGTACGACTATACACCTACCATTACGTGCATTTTGATCTCGAACCGAAATGTTTTACAGTGCCTGGTTACCTGCAGGAGCCAAGGATCATAAAAACAGGGTATCAAATAAGAGCATGAGAAAGAAAAGAGAAAGGAACATGAGAATGGAAGAAACGTGGCACGAGAAAGTGCTTACCGACAGAATGGGATACGAAAACAAAAGGCAGGAGTTTAACCTCTTCCCGCTCGCGATACTACACCTATGATAATTCCCGAGCTGCTCTAGATTTGCGCGGGGCATGTGCCCATCAATCACAGGTCCCGAAAAGATTGAGCGGCGAACGGAAATTGGGTCTACGTGTGCGCACGTTGGTGGCTCGGCACCTCAGCCCGTGTGTTCCACACGTAGCCGGCCGCAGTGCAAAGCCAACGCTAAGCAACGAGCAAGACTTCTGAAATATCATTTATTAATGACACACCGGATTCATACCATTCAACCATTCATAGTGATACGAGTATCAGGATGAAGTAGCCATTTTAATCACGGTGCGAAGGGACCACTGCCAATTTGAGAAACAGTATATGTGTTTTATATATTTAGGCTATATTGACATTTTTAGGTTTATAATTATTGATAATACCTACAGAGGGAAGGGGGTATGGGCGGAAATATGTGCATTGTCTGTTTTTCCCCTTCTGAACAAGTCGGATGTCAAACAAAAGAGAGGACTTCCTCGAAGACAATAAGCATTTACAGCGAGCTCAGTGATTTACTGCCGTGCCCCCCCCCCCCACTTCCACCTTCCCACCTCACACTTTCTACTCTCCTGATGCTGTGCACTCCGTACAATAGATCACGCAGAAGAAGCGGGGTAAACAGAACATTCAATTAGAATGCAGGCGTGAAGGCGACGGTTTTAGCTCCAGTTAAAAGGGCAAAGAAGAAAGAGAATAGGAAGAGGAAGAAAGAGGAGCTCTGAGAGAGACTAGAGTAAAACCCCGCCTAACACTTCCAGCCTTTTCGAATAGATTGGATATAATATAGTCTGCACTCCGTAGCATGATCGTATGGCTGGCTTAGCTCAGTGTTTGTCCACCAAGGGTTGTCGGCGGTAGATTTCCTTGCTATGTTTACCTGTCAGGACTGCTCGGTATTGAACAGAGCCGGCACAGGCACGTTCCCCCCTAAAAAAAGATGTCCACTTATTGCCTCTACCGCTGCAATTTGACCGGAATGCGTCGTGGATTTCACACACTGAGTAATATTTACCGGCATATTTTCGATTGTTGACCAAAGCGCACGCCATCCGTCCAAGGGGATCCACAGAGCGGGCGCAGGGTACAGGCGGCCAGGATGAAGAAGAAGAAGGAGGAGGAGGAGGAAGGAGAATGCTCCTGAGAGACGGAGGCCAAACACCCTGCGGATCCCTTCCTTGCAACCAGAGAGCTGGGAATGAGGCACTTAGGGTTCACACCCTGGCAAGAATGGGGAGATTTGATCATCCGAGAACTGATTCAACATTGCGATGAAAGGACCCAATTACGACTTTTCGCGCCAGCTCTACTCTCGTCCTTCCTCATTCTCTTATTTCTCCCCCTTTTCCCCCCTTTTTGTACTTTGCCGTTGTCTCTCTCGCTCTCACTCCATCTCACTCTGTCTCCGTCTCTCTCTCATGTTTGAGTAAGACACAGACTCATGTGACGTGATAAGTTAGACAAAACTCTTGATTGAGGTGAGGATGTTTGTCCGTCCCCCTCACTCGTGGTTCCAAAGAGTCATTTGCAAACATCGCGGGAACATGCACAGGAGTGCCCACATAAGCGAAGGAAAGTTGGAGGATCGCGAAAGCGCCTTCCCCTGTTGTTGATCCTCAAGAAGGCAGCTCACAGTCCCGACAAAGGGCTACGCGTTGTTATATGAGGAGGAGGAGTACGTAGCAATCACACATTCTGAGCAAGGAAAACTGAGAACACATCTGAAACACGTTTTTCTTCTTTTGCTCGACTTTCCCTCCAAATTGACTCCATGAGCGGCGCTGACGGATGGCACAGCCCATCCATTATCGTAGAGATTTATCGGGGGAAAAAGGTGGGCCTCACAAAATGGGAACACAACACAAAAGATATGTCAGCGGTTTCAGTGCTGATCAAGTTCAGATGGTAGAAGGCCAACGCAATACTCTGCATTTATAGCCCCTCCCCCACCCACCCACCCGCTGCTTTACATTAACCCTTTTAAAACTACGATCTCATCGAAACCATCATGGCAACTCTCAAAATGAAATTTGGAAGCAGGTTGCTGATGGTAACGACACAGCTAAAGCTGCACACTAACCAAACTTCTAAGGCTCCATCGCGTATTAACGATCACCATCAGTATTACAATCGGAACACTGTTATTTCACACGATATTTCCTGGAAAGGTAACACTTCTCTCGACCCAGCCACGTTTATTCCCAATGCAGTTCAGTGCTCTCTGATCTAGTTTATATTAAGTTCCGCGTGAATTATTCAGTCCCTGGGAAATAATGAGTTATAATTCCTACGTGTGTAACTCTCCTCTTGGCACACGTAACGGTAATATTCCCTTCATCCGCAGTTCGTGTCATATCTAGCTTTACGTTCTCAAACCGTGCCTGGGAAACCCTACTACTACACAGGATGACGCGTCGGCGATTTTCTTTTTTCCGAGGCGAATCAAACGAAACCCGACTCATGAATATTCATCTGATGTCGTCACCCATCACGAGTCATTGCCAACCACCGTGCTAGAGCATCGATCACGTTCTCGATGTCCACCGCGGCGTTATCTCGCCGTCGACACATGACATCACTTCGACTGCGGCAGCAATCAACGTGGGGGCATCCCTCATCAAAATACAATGCCATTTACAGCAGGGTCGGGAGCCCCGTGTGATACGACCTGCCCCCCTTTAGGGATCCTACGAGGGCAATTCAAAAGCTTTCCATTTGCTTAGATTTATTTCAAGTTGATATGCCGGCTGCCACTTAGCATGAATATTATACAGGGCCGATCTTCTGCGTTTAGCTCTGTGTCGGTAACCAGTTTTAGTTTGTACACATCGCCAAAAATATTTTGGGAATAGTGGCTCTGTGGTTGAAATGGATGTGTTAATCTGCAACTTGTTTGTAACAAGAAATTTGGTCAAAGTTATGAAAGAGAGCTTCCTTGCTCGGTATACATGGTGGAGTATTCCTTGGCGGCACTTTTGTGGGCTTATACGGTATTATGTAGGAATATCAACATATGGTCATCGGGGTAGACTACGATGGGTGGTCACTCTACTATAAATCTTTGTCGCATCCCGACTGACCGTTACCCCGCCTCTATCCCTTGTCCATCACTGAAACATCGCGTCCTGCTGCACGTAAATTTGTCACATGTCTGTGCCCTCATATGTTCCGTTACTGCGTGATGTACAGCAAACATTGGATATAATCATGGATGATAGCGCCATCACGGATAGCTTATGTCATTTTGTGATAATTTCTACAAATTATCATAATTGCCATTCTTGCTGTACAATGAAATTTCATTTAAACGCTTTTTGGATAGAGTCTGAACTTGTCCCCAAATGACGAATGGTCTGAGGAAGAAACCAGTTCGTGAAAAAAAAAAAACACTGGCGAAATTGCGTAACCACGTTTGAAATACGTCCGTCTCGAGTCGAAATAACCAATCTAATGTCATTATCAAGGCGCACCTGAGATAAACCTCCGCTAGTCCATACCCCCACCCCATCCCATTCACTATGAACCACATGCCAGCAAACATACGTCATCGTCAAGCAATGCAACTCAGTTTGTACAGGCATCAATGTCAATAACACTCGCTGCAGCGTTCGCGAGGACATCGCTCGCAGGAGCATCATCCAGTGTTGTGAAGTGTATGTGTGATGATGGTGATGTATGTGTGTGTGTGTGTGTGTGTGTGTGTGTGTGTTTTGCTCAACCTTTCTCCTCTTCGCATCTATGGTGACATTATCATCACCAAACCTACAATCTCATTATCATGGCATTAACATCCAAGACACTGTTATCACTGCTGCTGCTTCCAGCAAGGAAGATATACAATATTGTCATTCTTGTCTTTATAAATGAGGTGTAAAGCCACACTAAATCGACCGTTTTTTTTCTTTCTATCGATGTACCTTATGATCGCGATATCTTATTTTTTGACTTGTCGATATTATGGTCATTATGCTTCATAATTAAAAGGAGGTGTTGTAGCTCCATGATAATTTATCTTCTTTCCGATTTCGCTCAAATCTTTTGCCTCCGTCTTGTTCGTGATCCACTGAGCTCCAACTAAACGTACACCTTGAGACACAATGCCCAATATGTAAAAATATTAATCGTTCGTTTCATTTTTTTTTTTCAATTCATACGCATTAAGCGAAATTAGACAAATTCCCAGTTACGCCAACACTGCTCTCCCTTCTCACTCTTTACATTATCCTACCATAACATGAGATCTAATCTTTCTTCAATTCGATTTACGACATAATTCTTTTCTTCCTCGGGCGAATAGGCGTTTTAATAGGCTTTGTTCAAAATCCTTTCAAACTAAAAAACACCACTTACAATTACAACGCATATCTTACGCGATAGAACGATCACAATCTGTTTTGATTTTGACGTGTTGGTCCTTGGTCTTTAATCAACTCGAAAAATAAAGAGGTGTCTGCCATCCTCTTTTCTAATCTCGTCCTTCGATTCTTCTTCCTTCTTTTCCTCCGCTTTTCCTCCTCATGTTCCTCCTCGTCCAGCACTTGTTTTTTTCTTTACCTCTTTTTCCTCCTCCACCAAGGATTCTGCCCATCCTACACCCCTCACCGTCTACAAAGCGCATCTCGGCTTCCGGACTAGGTTAAGAAATATTCCCAACACGGACATAGTCAAAGGCTATACATATGCAACTGTAACAAATACAGGGCGCTGATTTTCGTGGCAAAATCTGTCATAAAATGTAATGAAATCCGACAACCGCCACGCCTTTGTCTATGGTGTCATTCTTATGTTTGAAATCTCAGAGACTTTGCTACACACGTATTGATCGTTATCACTGGCATGACATGGAAATCTGGAGAACAGGATAGGGAGGGGGTAGCGTATGAGGTCAACAAACTTTTCCTGTGAAATAGCCACTTAATCGACATTATAAACATTGTCTAATATGTTTCATTCCTGGTAAACTGCTTGTTATTGAGGCATCCACAGAAATACCATATAGACTAAGATATGTCAAACAAATGTTAAAGTCGTCTCGGTCAGTTAAAGAATTGCATTCCGTCAAATTTCCTTTGGATATTTCCTTCTTCATTTACATAGTGATGTCATAATTATTTCAAATAATAAACCCCCGACATTTACCTTGGATCATCGCATCATTCCAAATCCCTTATGCCTAACACCGCCATCTGGGCAATCTATTCCAAAATAAAACCCTTTCAAGTGGATTATCCCTCACGCCAAATCTAAATTCTAAAATTCTGATTATAATAGCGTCAAAGACTGTCTCCATCCATACATCCTATGAAGCGGCCGAACGTAATTGAAGTGTTGGATTAAAATTCCATTGCAAAAAGGGAGAAAGACACGAAAACCCCACACATTCATGAAGGGGATGTGCCGAACACACCTTGGCTTGAGATCGTGATGTTGATGGTGAATCATACTGGTGGGGTGGGGGGGGGGGGCTAAGGGGGGACGTTTAGAAAGTTACTTCGCGACAAGATAAAGCGATGAGAAGAGAGGAAGAAGATGGAAGAAAGAAGAAGAGTATGTTTGATAAGTAGAGACATGACAATCGATGAAGACAGTCTAGCTATACACCTGCGAGTAGAAAGTTCAGCCATTTTTTTCTCTCTCTCTCCATGTCTCTCTTATTCACGAGCACTTTAGCTAGAAGGGATTCCTGACAATAAACTTGTCCCTTTTCTCCATTTTGCTGGCTATTTTTAGCACCCAGTCTCTCTCTCTCTCTTTCTAGGCTTACACATGCGGGCATGCATGTTGGTCAAAGTCGCGTCCGCGGATAGGCGCTCACCTTCTTCTCTTGCGCCACACGTTAATCCAGAGTGCCCGCAGAGGCTTGGGACGGGGGGTGTAGAGAGGGAGGGAGGGAGGGAGAGAGAAAAGGTGTGCATAATGATGTATGCATTTGCTTCACTCGTCTACGCCTAGCGCCATGCTTGCCAGCCCCGTTGGTGTCTCGTGAAGGGGAGAAGTCGTTTGCTTACACACGCCACATCACGGCAGAAAAAGAAGAAGAAGAAAAAAAAAATCGGCGCAGGTTTTGTGCATAGGATTGTCCTCCTGTTCATATCATACCCTACAGAGAAGTCCGAATAATTCTTGAATACTATTTTCTCGTAGGATGATGACTTACATCCCCAGTTCTCTCCTAATGCCACTTTTCTCTTTCTCACGTCTGAAGAGTGGCATGTAAATGTGACACATATGGTGACATGGTGACGATGACGTGATATTGAAAACAAAGTAATATTAAATAATTATGATGATGATAATAATAATAATAATGTCACAAATAATATCAATACTACTACTACTAATAATAACTTATATAATAAAGATATCAACAATATTACTAACAGTGATATTGATGAGATCAACATCACAGAGATGATACTACGAAGAATTTCAACAATGAAGATATTAGCCATGACAAAAGTAACCCAGATTGTTGATTGAGGCCTAACTGCTATTTATCGTAATATGAAAACAAAATCTCAATCTTTGCCCATCATAGCCTAGAAGGCGACACTTGTGTATTTCTCCGTTTCACACACGGTCAGGGCGTACAAATTTCCATGCGTAGATTTATAGGCCGACAGAACATATTTACTGCTACATCATAATGGAAGGAGAGCAAATGGGACATTAAAAATTCAATAGGACCATCAGGACCTAAGCAACTGAATGATAGTAGTAAAGCATGTTGTCGTACGAAGTAAAAGCTGCTTATAAATTTCAGAACAGGAGTGATGAGGTGGATCACCGCATAAAAATGAGCCTTACACAATATCCTATGAATGGGACTTCACCATCTCTGCCCCCCTTCCCCCACCAGCCCGTCTCTCTTTCTATACATGATGTATCAATGGTTTACTTTCCCCTCTCTACTAAACAGCATTCATTTTCACCTGTATGTTAGACGTAAGTCCACGATTTGACAAATAATAAAATGCATTGATACTGTGAGCAAGTAGGCTATCGGTTGACAATGTAAGTACGACTCAAAGTTAGCAAGCTACTGTGTCAGTGGGTGTTTATGATCCCGATATAGACGGACATCGAACACAATAGCATAAGAAAGCCCTCACCACAGAAAGCAGATAACTATTAAATCAAGAGCGATAATAATCTAATCAAAGACGGACGTACTACATAAACAGAGGAAGCGAGTGACGCTCCTTTTGGATAGTTTATGGGTTATGAAACGGCAATAACATCCCTTACTTAGATTGTCCAGGAACAAGGGCAGAAATAAAATACTGTGAAAAGAACGTGACGATAATCCATCGCCTATACGGCTTTGTGAACAAATGAAACAACAGCAAGTGCGGACAATAATAATGATAAAATAAGAGATTCCGCGACGTTTCGTTTGTCGCGTACTCTCGCAGCAGCCTGTTTTTCACAATCTTTATTGTATAATATCTATTGATCAGGCAATAGTGCACTTGAGTGTCAAGATTGAAAAAAAATCAATGTAGGCCTACACAGAGCCATCCACGCTGAGAGAACGAAGACCTTGGCAATAAGGTATTGACTGCCATACTCAGTATATGTTACGTCCTTATCCTCTATATAATCTTCTTAAAATCGAGGAAAATATTCCTTTTTGATGGCCGCACAATCATAAAGCTCATATAGATCTTCTACACCGAATTTGCTTTATTTGTTAACATAATTCAACGACCGGTCAAATAGTCTCCTGTTCACTGACTTGGCATTTATAAAAATCCGTTAAAGAATATGTAGACCTACACATCATAAATTTTATCGTATACACTGTATTGACATTTTCTAGTATGATGTTACACTCACATGTATACAGTAATGGGGGGGGGGGAGAGAAAGAGATAAAGAGGGTACAACGACCTCATAATATTCAAAGCAGTAAGTTGCATAAAACAAATTGACATACTTTCACAATGAAGACATTTTATGAGATATTGCATGAAAAAAGTTCACTGCCTCAGAGCATATACCGTGGCACTTTTCTCTAATTTTATCCTCACTCCTATCTACAACGTCATCAATTCAGTGTGCGATTGACCAACAGGTACTTGTACCTCCTTAACTGGGGTGACGAAAATAAATGAGATTTTCTGTTAAGCGACTTTGCAATGCATTTTTCTATATCATTGGTTTTCAAGATCTCTTTGCGATGATTCATACTACAGCCCTCGGAGTGACCGCCGCTACTGGTCGGCGAACAAAGTGGAAGCATTGACCATCACTGACAAGAAATAACGGGTCATGTTGAAAGGAGGTGCTTTGACGCGCCGATAATTAATTGGTCTTTTACCTGCTGAGCACGTGAACGTTGCCCTGCAACGCGACTCCCGGAAGATTTGAGGACATGCGAGATGATTCCTGTCCCTGCATCAGTAACTGTCAGTGGTCATCATCATAGCACTCTTTCGCCCAACGTCCAAAGTCACGACATCCAGATCGACTAGGGGTATACCGGTTACGTTTTGAGGGGACCAGACCATGGAAAGCCCAAAACTGAAGATAAATAGACAAGGGTATAGCTCTATACACCTCCTGACATGAGATGAGCTATACGACAGCGCAGCGGACTCTGAATGAATCCTATTCGAACTACCCGGCCGTGTCACATTGAGCACGCATTCACAATTCCTGACACCCTCTCTTTTTTCCCTTTCTCTTACAGAGCCTCCGTGGCAGCTTATAAAGGGGGAGACACTTCCAACGCATACACGATCAGACAATCAAATCATGACACAATAAAAGTTCCAATAATAACGCGATAAAGTGCGACAATGTGATTACTCGCTAGTAAGCGCCGAATTGAGTTATCTGGGAGTTGAATGGAGCGACAAGAAAGGCTTCGGTACAGCGCGCCTTGTACAGGGATCAAACTCCAAGATGTCGGGACGGGGGGGGGGGGGGAGGTTGACAACGCAGGAAAGGAAAAAAAAAAGTGAATGAGCAATGGTCGATTAGGAAATCAAAAGGACTGCAAGGTAACCTCCGCTGGGAGCCTTTAAATTTTGAGGAAATTATACTACAATTTTACACACTCCACGTTTTTGTGGCCACTATGCTGGAATCAGGAACACCGGGAAGGGATGGAATATTTCGTTTGAAGCATCAGGAGTGGCAGATTTAGACTAAATTTATTGGGGGGGGGGTGTTGAAGTTCACATGTTCCCTTTTCAGGAAGGATTTATGAAGACTTCAGCCAGGGGAACAGCGAGAATATCAGAATAAGATATGGTCAATGTTTCTCCTCCTAACTACTTCCAGTCCGTTCAACTTCGGTACGATGAATTCTACGTCGCGTCCTATAACGGGATGGCTCGCCATCAGTTCGCTCGCCTTTGAAATTGATCTCGCCAGTTATACACTACTAGCTTTCTGACATTTGTAATATATCACCCTAGATTATTGCCTAGGGGGTTGTTTTGAATTCATGGGCTCTTCTGCCATCAATAATTATTTCATCTCCCCCCCCCCCTCCTTTGAAATGGAGACAGATTCCGGGGTTTGCTGAGGATGATGCGCGTTGGTATCATACATTAACTTCTTCTGTCTTTGTTCATCGTCCCACAGCGAGCTAACGGGGTGTGGGTTTTGACCCTGCGCAGACTCGCTTGGCTTCTCGTACCGTGTCGGCCGTGCGAAGGATTCACACCTTTGCTCAATCCCAGGTGTTGGGCACACACAACGACCCGCTTTCCATAATGCGGGCACTCGTATGCGCACGTACAGGCCGTACATCATGCGTCCACGCATGGTTACCACTCGAATGAAAAGGAGCCCATTCGAGTCTTTCTCTCTCCACCCCCCCCCCCCTTCACACACACATCCCGCTTCTCGTAGCAAGATACGGGTGAGCCCCATTATGGTGCTAGATCCAATGCTTTGTGAATAGAACGGAGGTGTTGGACTACAACGGGGCATGCTTCGATTTGTTGATCGATTGGAGCAATTTGTCAACTTGCCTGACAAATAGGGCTTACGAGTTTTGTTTGGAGAGGGCCGCGCGCTGCGCCACAACCAGTCAGCAGCCCACATACTAAGGACCTGAGCTGCGGTAGCCCACGTACGTTTATGAGGCTTTTAGCCACATGTTTAGGGCTGCTAGCAAAGGGGGAAAACATCTGCATTTTCAGACATCCAACCATGAATGAATGTGCATTGACTTGTTTGAATGCATGTTAAGTTTAACGTGAAGGACAGCCGGTTCGCCCACTCCAAGAGATGTCACATTGATAAATGCGCGCACGCCGTAGAGTCGGGAGAGGAGCGATAAATAGAGGTTACAAATTGAAGGGTTACGTTGACACACACACCAACGCGAGCAAATTGGAAAACCACTCGAACTTTACACCCAATTTGTCTTTCACCCAGTAGCAACGATCACATTGGTTTTACTGCAAAAACTGTGCACAGGAGGGAGTTCGCATTATTTTGTTGCTTACTAATTAGTACGTTCATTTCCTTGTACCATATATATAATATATTTCCATCGAAACAATGCGTACATGGGGGCTCCAATCCCATATCTTTTGGGTTCACCCGCGGCCGTTTACGGATCAAATCTTTACGGCATCATTGACATATTTCATAAGACAACTGACAATGGTAATGACAAAGATGAAGAACTATTTCAAGGCAAAAGAACTAAAATGTCCGAGAAACAAGAGTACCCCACTTTATTGTCGGTTCTGGATAAATAAGGCCTAACACACAATCATCATAAAAGCCATCTAAATGTTTGCGGTTTTTTTTCTTGCTCTTATAAGTTCGTCGGATTTAATATAATTTTCAGTTGTTGCAAAATCTTGCCGTAAAAGAGAGAAAATGAATCTAGTAATCCTCATATGCTGACTGCTGAACATCAGGAAGCATCATCAGATGCAATAGTGCGCAGTAATCATAAATTATATGCTTAAACACCCTCTAGCACCCTTATGCTTCATGACTAATTACATCATGTCTATCTAGCACATCACGTCAAATGTTTGGGTATAATCCTCCGGAAGTTTCTTCTCAGTTAAAGGGGTCGTATAGTTTTGGTTGAGACCTAATTTCAGGTTTCTAACATTTTTTTTGGTGAGATAATGAGAAACCTCTTATAAAATATGAAAGAGCATGTAATTCTATGAGGAATTCAACGTTTATTTGATGAAAATTGGGTTTGAAATGGCTGAGATATCCAAAAAAGAGTGATTCTCATAAAGTGTGGGACCCACATTTTATTACGATCGCTTTGCTTTACTTTGTATTTGGATGTTTCAGTCATTCCAAACCCGATTTTCATCAAATAAACTTTGAATTCCTCTTAAAATGGTATGCTCTGTACTATATCATAAGTGTTTTCTTGGTATCTCGCAAAAAGTTAAAAACCCAATTCTCATCTCCACCAATACTGTACCATCCCTTTAAGGCAGACGAGGGAGAGAGAGAGAAAAAAAAAGAGAGCAAACTTTAATAAAAACGTCTGTGAACAGGCAATATATAAATTATAATCTGTGATTAATTTGAAGGGAGTAGTTGTCAACATCGTACCAAGATTTTTTTTTCTTTACAGGAACGAAATTGGATAGGGTTAATGGTTGCCACGACATTGGCATTCATCTGTCAAACCTCTACACCGAGTAGAAGACGTGTGAGTTACGTTGCCTATTTGAAATGGACTCAAATCGATAGATGGGTGTTCTTTATTTGGGGGCGTGAAGCTTAGGGAATGATACTTCGCAGTTCGCACACAACCATGGAATTCGTACGTCCTGCCTGCCTGCATCAAAAAACGGTACCTCGTGCACACGGGTATCTCCCACAGAGGCATCAAACGGAACCTGCTCGTGATGAGCTCGCTACCGATTGCTAAGTAGTGGCGATCGATAATCGGACGGCAGATGTGTCAGAAGAAGAGCAGGTAGGGCCGATAAGGGATGCGCATATCGTTAGGATGTCCCTAAATGTCACAACGTGGCCATTTGGTTTGAATGGGCGCCATATTTGCGATATGTCAATGTGTATGGCTTGGTGCACGACAAGGTGACGAGGAGGAGTCTTCTTTTTACTTCCCTGGTCGCGATGTAAGACCGACAGGTGGAAGTAACGAGAGATATCATCTATTTAATAATGAGGCTACTTGTATAGCTTCTTGATATAATCAATCACACAAAGGTTATCAACAAACACGATCATGAATGATATTACAAGATTGCAAAATGACTAAATTTCTAAACAATAAGGCCCTATCATACTGATTTCATATAATCATCACAAATGATGGGAGGTACATGTATGTTGAGAGGCTAAGGGTGAAAGACAAAATTAAGACAGAGAAAGTGAGAAGAAGAGAGGGAAAATCAATAGACAGAAAAAGGCAGAATATGACATGCCAGAAAAATGTAAAGAGAACAACCGTCGCTAGGACAGAGCAGACATCACATACACAAACACATTTCACACACAGAGACATTATTTTATATTAAAATGCATACACACGCATCTAAGCGCACACAAACACACACAGACTCACGTACACAAACACACGCAAATACACACACGCACACACACACACACACACACACACACACACTCACAAAGGAAGAGTAACCTAACACATCTACTTCTTCCCTATTTATACCATTCCCTCCCCGCCCCCAATTTTCTCCGCATCAGATCCTACCTACTACACCTCCCGAGGAGCTCTCGCGAAGTTCAAGGCCTAACCTGCTCCATCCTTGTAAAAAGGTCTGCACGAATCTGTCGCCTCCCATTAGGCGGAGGAGGAGGAAGAGCCGAGGCGGCAGGCACCATCACCTGCCCCCCATAGGGCCGAGAATGGTTCCTAAGAGCTTCTCTCTCTTTTATAAAGGTGGGGATATCTCCAATAACTGGTATGTTCTTGGTGCGTCTACACTTTTAGACCGTAACATACGTCACACTGAGTTGTCATAGTGCACTACGGAAACAGATGGGCCTTCTGAAGTCAGTATTATTCCTCTATAATATGTAATAAATCTATGTGAAACACACACTTTGATTTTAGTTGAAATTTTGCGGAAGACACCGCATTATCATCCAATGACAAGATCACCAGTATAACTGACAGTTTTGTAAAGAAAACTATCGGAAAATCCCTTCCATTCTCAGCCAGGTTAAAAACAGAAATTCAAACATAAAAACGGTAACCCTTTTTTAATCTAATCACTATCGTCATTGTCTTGTCATTACGCTGGAGCATCAAATATATAGGGCACTATCGCTCATGCTTCCTACCATAAAACTAGGTTATGATACAAATGTTTGACGAAATCCCACTTTTTTAGAGTGCCTACTGCTTGGATGACTTGAGAACAGGGGAAGGCAGAGTCGATGGGGGGGGGGGGGGGGAGGGGGAGATAGTAGAAACTTCGGCATGTGTCTTTGCCTCAAGAGTTCATTCACTTCACTATAAGAACTATTCGTTTAGTTTCTAATTGCGCAAGAGTGCGACATTTCTCACAAAGGTAATCGAATGAGAATTAAGAATTCGAAAGGCTTTCGCGATGGGTCCCTCAGGAGAAGCGAAGTGACGTTGTTACCCCCTTGTCAGGGTCATGGGGTAATGCAATGGGAGTTCGTTTGTGTCACAACGGAGAAAAACAAAATCGGTCTCAGAAAGTGTCGGCTCGCATACCTCACCTATACCCAGCCCATGCTGAGCTGGGGAGGTGAGAACAAACTTTGGAGATCTTTTTGGTAGTGTGATCTTTAAAAATTGTGACAATATGAAGGTTTCATCTCTGCAGGGGGAAAAATCTGCCCCCTCCACGACCACGTCCGATTACGCGAACTTGGCAGGATACGCGAAGGGTTACCATGGAACCAGAAACACATATCACCAAGGGGTGCATACGAACTCAGCTATGTGGGAGCCTATATTTTCCTCGGGATACTATGATAAAATACTCCTGTTTCGGAACATAATTATCAGGCGTACTATGTATCATCCATCATTCATTCAGCTTTAATTCATTTCCCTTTCGTAGACATGCATTCATGGTGAAAAAGAAAATAATTGCGTTACGGGAAGACCAGCAACACCAGGGGTATGCTGGCGTGAGCCCCCGATGGGATTGTTTTGTTGCGCCGAGTCTGACAAGCACAACATTCCTTCTCCTCCTCGTATACATGCTTCGAACCCTTTTTATGCGTCGGGATCAAATTCGACTTGACATGATTGTGCCACAATCACGACGTGGCGCAAAGAATGATTCCACGGTCGTGAGAGAAGGCGTTGCAAGCCTTTTCCATCTGGCAGGTAATCGGCCAGGGACCAAAGTCAGTCCGACATTAACATCCGAATAAGTCATATTATTTTATTGGACCATACCTCCCTCATTCCTCCTCCCCCCTGCTTGTCTTTCGCCAGCTTTCTCGATGAGGAGGAGGAGGAGGGAGACGCGAGAAACGCGAGTAAGCCTCCGTGTTCTGGAGTTACACGCCAGTTCGGACTGCGTGGGATACGACAAGACATTGGGCATTCCTTCCTTTTCCTCTTCTTTTTAAAGGAGTACATGACTTCATATCATTCTCTATAAATATCACTATCTTTTTTTTCAATCATTCCAGTATGCGAGATTTCAGTCGCAAAGTTCCGATGAATAAAATGTGAATCATTGCATTCATAAAAAAAAAAAAATGTTCCATTGTTGACATGTACACGTACGTATACTCGCCATATGCTACATATTCATTAAGTGTAACAGAATTAAAGGGGTTCACTTTAATGACGAAAGCTAATTGTGACCACTGCCATTCGAATGAAATACACTGACCTACGATAGGTGTTTGAACTGTCGTGTGAAGAGTGAAGTAAACAAACTCAAGCTAGAAAATTTCTGTCATCTATGAATGACGACACGACTCCAAACTCATAGTCCAAGAAAATGACCGTGATTGCTTTAAGTTTGTTGTTAAATCTGCCAAAACTGCAAACTATATTTCCAGAAAATGCACTACAATAACTGTTACTACCTACACTTAAAGAAAGAAAGACGCGCCTATCTCTACTATTGTACTGTTAAAGGAAATGGTGAGTGAATGGATAACAAGCCTTGTGATTGGTTAAAATTTAATTGGCGTTACATCGGTCTTATCTCGACGAGACCGAAGGCTAGCGGCGCTTGATAAACTAATTATTTTGTCGAATATAAAATAATTTATTACGCTGCTTTCGAGATTATGGACCATCATAGAAAATGTGATAATTTTCATTTCTGTGTATCAATTACTACTCACGAGGGCCGCAGTCGGATTCTGATACAGTAGTGTCCTCGTTCCTTACAATTGGCAAGTGCACTGTAAATTACGTGGGATTAGGCCAATCAATGTTATTTCACAAAACTGGCGGTGGCATGCAGTGAGACGATCAAGGCAACTGTTAAACTTGCAATGTATGCAAAGGACTTGGATAACGTTCGTTTTACAAGTTTTGTCCACTTATTCTGGTATAGGATTCACCCTTCGGACCGCGGACCATCCACCCAACTTCTAACCCCCCCACCCCCCCACCCCCACCTCCCTCCTCCGCCCTTTCCCACCGGTTCCGGTCATTGCATGATACCTCTCCAATTCCATTATCAATAATTGAACAATGTGAATAATTTAACTGGGCGCTGCCTTGCATGTCATTTCATACGCATCCTCCCCTACGTCTTCGCGTTCTCTCTCCCTCCATATCTGTGCTGAATAATGGATGGATCGCTGACAGTGGATTTGATGCTGGGTGCCCCGTCAGCGGCAAACGAAATCCGAGTGGGGGTCGATCGCTACCGATGAATTGCGGATTTAGTCAAACATCATATCACACTTGGTAATTTGAAATCATGTCATTTATCATTTTGCTAGAGCGGTAAAGGCAGTGTACAAACATGAAAATCCTTCTTTGCTGAATAGACGCATGTCATGGTTCTCGGCTGGATTCGATAAAGCGTCACAGTCACATGCTACGTTGTTGTATGGCAAACCGCGCTATATTTCGGACGTGGAAAGGATTAGTACGATCCTGAGCTAATACAAACAAAATGACAGTGTTCATTGCTACATCATCTTCATGAGACACGTGACCATGATATGTTATGTTTTGTGGTGAATGTTCTTCTTTAAGCTTATCCCAAACACCAACAACAGAAATCAAAAGATCAAATTGAAGCAGGAGTACAATGCACTACTAGAGTATGTGCGTGTATACTATGGAACGCCATCCGCATAGGAAATATTTTCCCATAATTATCGTGGTATGGAATGTATTTCATAGTCGACAGCTGTATATAACGAGCAATAGATTGAGATATCCCACTAAGGCTTTGACTAATTTTGACTGTGTCTTCCAATCCGTCTCCGGTTTTGCTTTGGAATTGGTAGCTTCTTCTTTTTTCAAAATCTCTGTCCAAACTCCATGCAGTGGTTAAAGAAATGACTTAGTAAATCACGTCATATTTTAGTCGTCAGAGATGCATGATCAACTTCTTAAGACACTTGTCTTAAAATCTGAACGGACTTCCCACCCCCTCCCCCCCCCCAAAAAAAAAAGAGGTCCTTTATTCCCCCAATAAACATCAAGGGCACATAACAAGAGCTCTAGTAAGTACATGCAGGGAGGTGGAAGAACCCTGGTACATGTACGTCTCTAACCAGCAGTGGGCAAGGAGTAGAAGTGGTCCACAGAAGGCACTGGTCTCTCTCCTTCAGTCAAAAACGGAGAGAAATTAGCTTATCAGTGATCTGACTCCAGATAGAAGTATACCAAAAACCAAAAGACCAAGCGGGCGAATTCTCCACGAACAAATACTGGCCTACTCCTGACGGCGCCACGAGCTCAGATGTAATTAAAACATTCTTTTTCGATTCGCCCGTCCTTGATAGATAAGCAGGAAATCAAAAGACTCTCCCGTCTTGTTGACAGGTTAGAATTGCCTAATTTTGTTTCTGTTGTATCCTTCTTTTTCAATACGTGCTATCCTTGTTGTTGCATTTTTTTCACATCACGTAACGATACATGTCCTTGTTTGTTGCGTGCTGTCAAATCAACTCAAACTTACCAGGTTGTACTTTTCACCAGCTATCTTTCCTAATTGGAGGGGATAGCGGTGCGTTCGGGGATGTAAGCTGATAAAGCAACGCCCAGGATCCCCTAGACACGAGACTTCAAACGCGGGAGAAAAACAAATCTGTGAAAAAAAAACTTGCAAAATATGCACTGCTTTCTAATCAACTACTTTCTAATCAAATTTGTAAACTTTCAGTTGCGAGAATTGGGGCGATCTCGCAGATTAGTTTCCCCTTTTCTATCTTTCGAAATATTGTGATGAAAAACACAAGGATTTTGTCTGACCTAATGTCCTACAGCTAAGACAAATTTAGCGAAAGAGAAAATGATATTTAGTCACTTTATCTGTTAAGTGTTAGGGCGAAAACCATGACAGATTTGGCACTAATGCGGATTTTCTTTTTCTTCTTCTTCCCCCCCCCCCCCCCTCTTGGCGGATTCAACGATCAGTCTTTGTAGTGATATGGTATCATTTCAGCACGTGGTTTGTTTATGACGGTGTCGTTTACACGGATGCTCGGAGGTACCGCCCTTATGACATACGGGAGTTCGTCGATTGATGAAGCTACTCCACCATACACGTCATCACTGCACATATACTGTACAAAAAATGAAATGTATATGTACGCCCCTAGTTCTATATTATATGCAGAGCTACATTTCAGGGGGTGTTTAGACAGAAAATGAAGTGAATGAATTTGTCACGACACACGTATTCCGAAGTTACCAATATGTTATGGCGCGAATTGTAACATCTCGTACGGTTGTACAACAAAATTTGTCTCAATCTGCATATTATTATGGTATGAAGTTCTGGGGCATGGTGATAATCGTGTCAAGTATTGCGCATAGAATAACACATAATTAAACACAGCATTTCTTCTATTTGATTAATCAAAATTTGGAATGCTCGTTTTATCATATCAATACCCCGCCTATGATTACAAAAAGGTGCCTGTGAGGAAGACTAACCAGTCTGGCAAAATTCAAAGAAAGGCGCGCTTTGGGATGGCTGGCTTGCTCCCGATATTCCTGCATCATGCTAACCTGCCTTGTCTCCCTCTTTCTCCCTCACGGTCACTGCGTCCTTCGCTCTCAGTCGGTAAGGTGGATGTTGGTGCAGCGAGCCGGAATTGGCGCCTGATGAAAGACTGCACGGGGGCAGGTCGCGCTGGAGCCGCAGGGCCCAACATGTGTCGAGCATGACACAAGAGTCCCAACCTCAACACTGAGCGTGCAATGTGTGCACTACATCAGCAGACGATATGTCGTCTAACAGTGTGTGCCTATATGCACTCCCCTGGCTCATCCCTGATTTTTTATGCCGCAAAAATGGTGGGCCAGGATGGGGGAAAAACATCTGACTTGTAAAACGAAAACGAAAGTAGACTCGGAGCTACATACATGAATTATCTATTACTTGGTAAATAAAAGGACACAAGTTGAAAAGCAGTGAAGCTTGACAGCATTTTTGAATATCCCTTATACACTGGCGAAATCAAGTTGTTTGTCGATCATTGCTTTCAAGTTATTGTTGATAACGTCAGTCTCATGCTCTTATTTGTAAACTTCTACGTCTAAACTCCAACAACCCTTTGTAACGTGATAATTAACGTCACAATAACTCTTCTTGAAAAAAGAGATCGTACTGGATCAGAACTTCTTCATTCTGAGAACAAATCTCACACGCACGTAGTCTATACGGATTTCATTCTATCACACCGTACTAGTTTGGAAGCAATTGCTTCTGCTTTAGGTTGTTTTGTACTGTTCACGTGGACAATCCATATCATGCTTTTAAAATGCCACGACTGTGTTATTTTACTTTTCGTTCAACCGAGTGAACGATGAAATCTCACGTCGAGGAATCTCAATCTCACAAGACTCATGCTGGTCTTGTTGCTACGGCAACTGCCGATTCGAATTTGTCTCCCCGTTGGACCAGGAGGAAAAAAAAATCACCGAATCATCCTTTAGAATAAGATAACAAAACACAGTTCTGTTTCAGAATGTGAAACGTCTTCAGTGCAATCGACATACGAAAGCTTTGCTGCCTCACGTTGCTGTTCTATGCTACTGCTAATTTAGAGATTACCTGAACGAACTAAAATCACCAAATTTTCACTCTGTTTGACTCGTTCTGATAAGTCAACAAGCTTCTAACATTCAGATATAGACAAGTTGTCTGTCTGTAGTCAATAGTGTCATGCAATGACGAAAGGTATTATGGACGAGTGGAGTGTTTTCCTCTACTGATAGTATATAAGTATGTCAGTGGACATTTACTCTAGAATGGTCCCACTGCAGGCAAACGATGTGGTTATACAAGTTTGATCGTTTTATATCTCACAACGGATTCGAATTGACAGAGTCGAGGCATGAAAAGTAACTACACGTTTGTAACTCAACCCAAGGAGGTGGACCTCCTGCTCAACCTGAGCGTTTACAGCAAATTGACCCTCGCAGTCGCTATCAAGTGATCCGGTGTTTCTGTTCATTCGATCGTAAAGCGACCGTGATTTCAAAGCAAACAGACACCTGAGAATCGTATCAAGAAATGTATTCTTTGCACGGAGTCCAATTATGGGATCTTCTTCAACCCGAGAAAAAGACATAACCATATACTGTGTCTCCTTTCCATCCTTTTTTTTTTAATTTAGTTCACACGTCATCCAGATAGCTTCAGCCCACCCTTTTCCATGATACCACTTCCTGCAGAGTATATGAGAGGGAGAGACAATCCCATTAAAGTTTTAGAGGATTACGCACCGATCGCTTCCATTCCGGGATGCAGAACGGAAGAAAAGAAAAAGTGAAGTTCGCTCCAACACTCTGATATTATAGGGGAACCCCGAAGGGATTTATGACTCCTACCTCTGGAGAGTGGGCGATATTGAAATTTTAAGCACATTAAACACGGCACTTTCGTCCCGCACTGCCCGTCAATTTACTCGAAATTTGAAAATGTGGTTATTCTCGTCGTTGGTCTGCGCTTGGAGAATGGAATCTGATTAAACGCTCTGGTTAAGTGTGTGATACGCTCCGCTAAGGTGCGGGGATTCGATTTCTCCCCAGCTCCAAAATAAGTCGGTTATATACATCCCTATCATTTCACTTCAGAAGGCTGTATTATAATAATGATTTGGTGGAGGCATTAACAAAACGTGCGTGCCTTCCACTGAACCGTGCTGATATCGAATTAGTCGGCAGTTTATGGTATTTATTTCAGCTTGAGCGATTGTGTGAGTGCACTTTTTGGGACGTTTTGAGCGAATAGCGGGAGCGTTGCATATAAATGATTTTCTTTCAATTTCCACAGAAGATGGAATCGTACAGATATTCCACATGGAAGATAATTATTGCCACACATATATAGCTGTTTCTCTTGTGCTAAAACATAAAATTGTCATTATGAAGTGAAATAAAAAAATAAGCTATACAGCTGACGGTTTCATCCAATTGTCGAACACTCGCACTCATGATTGCAATGATAGAAACTCTTATAATTTCGTAGTATATTTTCATCTAGATAATTATATGTGTGTCATTAACACGGACCGACAAGTTTCCAACGAATAAGATAAAAACTAGGGGCAATGTTCCTAATGTTCACAACAATGCTCCTTCACCCTAGCTCTCTCGATATTCAAGTACTCAGTATGTATGAACAGTGGCAGAAGTTACCACCTATAAGCTATGTTGGTGGCACACATAAAGTTCGTTTACAAGCTGAGAAAATACAGACGGAATTGTTGTGGAGTGCATTTTTGTCGGCTATACCAACACAGGTTCTGTGTGTTTGCTAACGGCTGTTTTGGCAAGGGGGCTGAATTGCGGCGTACGACAAAAGACCCAATTCTCCGCCGTTTCCCACCCCGTGAGTGCTGGGGGTTCGTTTTTCGCGGGGAAGGCGGACCGCTTGGCTTGGCTAGCTCTCCCTCCTTCAGTTCCGCACTCCTGCAATACGACGCGGGAGCTTTCGACAAACAGGCCCGTAAACCTGGCTTGTTTTCATAGCCTGGTATTGCCGTAAGCCCTCGAGGATGAAGGCTGGATTCTGCCTCTGCACGATACCAAAGCAAGCTAGAAAAAATGTCCACAGCGACTCCAGGCTTGATGTTTGCCTCTACGCAGACAACATCACACACAGCAGCAATGAACAAGTTTTCACCTTTCTTTTCACGCCATAGCATGACATTAACGAACATCAAAATAGAAATGTAAATGAGCCACTAAAACAAAAGAGAGTTTACATTTTCAATTACAAGTAGGTAAAATGTATAAGATATAGATTTAAGTTCACATCAACTTCAGTTCAATGAACATGATGTGTTTGGTCACTTTGGCTAAAAAAAAAAATATTATTTTCATTAACATGCTGGACGATTTATTTTTTTCGTCAACAGTAGCGAAACGAGGCAATGTATCTTTACCTCTGTGACCCCATGTTTTGTTCTGCCGTTGAAACGGTGAATGATGAGGGCTATGGTGTGGAGAGAGGCGATGATGCCCGGTCGGTCTTCACCTCAGCTGGAATTAAGAATCCTATTCCTTTAATGGTGATCGAGTCGCGAGCTGGAGAACGAGATGGTGACTGCAGTCAAGGACGACGGCAGACGTCAGACGAACAGTCAGGAAACGAAGGAACCAAAATACTCCTCCGATTCAGAGGCAACACCTCATGAGGATGAAGCGTCGTATCTCACCTCCTAACAAGAAACCCCAAAGTTGCAGGTGATGATATGTAATCACGTAGGAATCCAACGGGTGTATTTTCGGTCGAGCAGTCGAGAGACACTTCGATAAATCAGTCGGTCGGCGTCGGGTCAGAGCCCGTCTCCGGCTGGTCCGGTCTCCTCGAGATAGCAAGGTGATAATGCGGCGATAAGAGATGGCACAAATTCAACACCTTCGACGGGGGGAGCGAAGATTACGGCCACCCTGATAAATAAGGGTCACGGTGAGGCGCGAGCTGAATGTGTAAGGATGTGTGTGTGTGTGTGTGTCTAAATCTGTATCCCGATATGTGTGTGTATGTGTGTGGATGCTGTTTGCATGGGCTGGAGTGTGTATGCTGCAAACACGTTCGGTGTGAGCGGTGGACTTTGGTGTACCCTAGAACCCATGTGCAGCTTTCAGCAGGCTGCGAGACTGCAGCGGTCGCCTTTTTACTATCCCCGTTATTCAAGCGATCTTTCTTCCCCATTACAATGTCCAAACACCTTTTCCGTCTACGACCTGCACACGTCGTGCTGAGTACACATGGCGCGCTCCATTGCAGAGACGGGGATGTCCGAGTTACAGCCAGCGCATGACCATTCTCTGCATCTTTTTTCTTTCCCCTCGTAAGGACGAAAGGCGCTTAGAGGCGGTGCCTCAGCTTCACACCCGGCTATTCGTCAACTGACGAGCTCAACTCGCGCGCATTCATCGGCAAATAATGCGAATAATATTTGACAAATCGCATGACGGCCTCACAGGTTAAAAATGCCTTTCATTATTCACTGCGTGATTGTACTGTCGAATAGATATAAAAAAGCTTTGTGTACTGTTCCTTCTTCCATCTGTCTTTCTCGCTTTTCTTCTCCTCTCTTTTTTATGGGATCGTCTCTTCGATCACTGAGTGTTTGTCACAATAAATATACATGTCTGACAGCGATACATGGCGTTTCATGTAAGAAAAGTCAAAGTGTGTTGTCCCTGAACAGCAGTACGTGATAGCGTTGGTTTAGAGTTCCCTGACGAAACTTTTGTGAGAACAGCTTCCCAAATTCATTAACTGCATTAATATCATGCCGTTTTTACCCCAGTAATTTTGATTGTCAAACAAACATATCATGTTAAAAAGTGATATGATGATACAGCGCAGGGCAAAACCAACGTTTATGATATTATACAGGGATGTGGAAAGAGAGTTCCAAGGTTATGTCGTCCTTAAACAGCATCTGGTCTTAAATGTTCTTAAAAGAACATTTACTCAAACAAATTTATATTCTATTACAAGGTGATGACACAGCCTGCATGCTTCCAATATAATCGCAATAATTAACCATTATCATACAAAACATGAAAATTCACTTGAAGTCGTGGACTTTTCTGATTTTGGTTCCGTTAATAGTAGCCAAGTATATCACAAGATCGTATCGTTTTTAACTCTAGAGCAGCATCAGGACTGGCAGATTTAATTGTGACAATTGATCGGGCAAAAGGTTGCCATGGGAACGCTTGTACAAATACAAACGTTGCATGGAGTTATAATTATATTGATGTGAATGCATTATATATTTGACATCAAATTTTTATCTCAAACATTACTGTATAAATCACATAACAACCGTGTAGCACGTATTGTGCATTATTGCTGAAAGTTCTATTTCGACAACTCTTTCGTTTAACGCTTTTGATTATGAAGCCTAGCAATATGCGGTGATTCAATGCGTTTTCAATTGGTCTGTGTGTGTGTGTGTGTGTGTGGTGTCTCTGTGTTACGCGGATATATTTTATACTTCTCCGGCAATCAATTTCATTGATGTGGGGGCTAGTCCGGGGATTATTGCTGGCAAAAGCTTGACGAACAGATTCATGGAATGAAATAAAAACAGTAGTTGCATACTCCTTGTTTCAGGTAGTACGGGTGCAATGCCGGACCTATAGGCCCTATACCTCAACAAAGGAGAATAATGAATAGTTCGTAATAAAATAATCATATTCCTTCAGGAGGTGAATTTCTTGAAATGAAGTGCTTGCTTGGGTTGTCGCTTTTTGCAAAGTGAAAGCTCAGAATTTTTAGGATCTATTGTATTCAAGTGGTGTCACAAGGAAAGAAAACTATACCTGATCAGTCTTACAGTCTCGACGATGATTGTGGGTCATTTTTTCACTCTGTACGCATTCGAGTCCCACCATAGCACCTTCGGTTTCACAAATTGTCCCTTATATCGGTGACCTAGCGATTGCAACTTATAACTTTGACTAAACTTACACGAACAGTGATGTCACTGGAGATGACAATGAAAAAAAAAGAATAACTTACTGAAACTACATGACAAGCACCTGCGTCCTTTCTACAGTGTGACGACCCGTATAAAGGACAAACGTTATATAGCTATCAGATCATAGTGCCTCACTTTCACACTTAATATGTATTTACAGTAAATTTCCCGTTTTCCACATTTATTTTTAAAAATTCCTCTTTTCTCTCTCTCTCTCTCAAAAACGAATGAAGACGTTGCCGATGTAACACGCCCTTTCGGAAACAGTTGTCGTGAAGATGTCTACAGCTAGGCAAGATGCTCGCTCAACAGACATGGGATTAATCGGTGACTATCCGCCGCCATGTGGGTTGTCCGGCTGGTCGTTGACTTCTTTCAAGCCCAATTTGCTAGTCAAATCAGTCAGTCTTCGGGGTCCCAGCAGTCAATGCGTGCGTATATCGGGTTAAGTCAATTTACACGATTTTACATTGGGTGCGGGAAAGGAGCACTTAACTCACTCGAAACTCCACTCACTTCGGAATTCTGTGTCGACAATAAGAAAAGAGCTGTACAAGTTGAATAGAACGCTGATGTTTGTACATGGACTGTCTACCCCGGTCCACTCCTAGGTTATTGGATCGGAGAGAGAGACATCGTGTTTGATTCGTTTAGTCTGCATAGAGATAATGACTGCAGGGCTGTTTTTCACAGCAATAATTCCTGTGTCTGACCTTGCCTTCAACATCTCTTTTGCGAAGTATAATGATCTGTATGCGCCGATGTTATTTTTATTAAACCGACCTGCAACGCACACATACTCGAGGATATTCTATATAAGGATACGGCTTGTCGACTAATCAGCGCAGATTCAATTAAATTGTCTATCGCTCTATGATAATGCTGATATTCAACATTCGTGATAGCTCCCCCCCCCCAAAAAAAAAAATAAATAAATAAATAAAAGGAGAAAAACAAGCAGATGTGCAGACAGGCGTACACACATTGTTCCTCATGCAGCAGTGAATGGATGGCTGAAATCATACAACCCACGTTCACTCATACGATTAATCTATGAAAAAGAAATGTGTCTGGTCAATTCGGCTTACAAATTGTCATGGCGACGATATATGAATCAGACCGCATTTTGGACAAATGCGAAAAAATCTTCGGGTGTGAATCAGTCGTCAAAATTCGAATCTCGCGTGTGCGCCGCGAGTGCGCTCAGAGTACGCTCTGAGCCGTATTAAAAGTCGCACCATGCATGCGTTCGCACGTGCGTCAGCGTAGTCCGCTTACCAACACCGAGGCGCCACCACGCCGATTACCTACGGTCTGTTCAGATAGCGCATTCTTTGGCGTTCATTTGGTGCTGCTGGGGAGCTTGTCGTGTTCCTGAAGACAAGCACAAAAATCATAGGGTCCGGAAACTAAAAAGGGATATTTTTCAAGTTAACACCCCCATCCCTTTTGCTCAATAAGCTGATTACTTAATACGAGTCGCTGTTCATATATAATCATAATAAATATCGCAGTCCAAAAATTGCAAATACTGTATAAAAAAAGTGACTGTTTAGCAACTACAAAGTTTATCCTATGATGAAATTATGTATGTATGTATATATATATATATATATATATATCTTTCGAGAGAGAAAATTGTGTCAAACAGGGCCTATATTACGTAAGTTGGTTTGTTTGTTTTTCTTTCTTTTTTGCTCATATTATTATCTATATTGAAACTTTATCATGAAAATATATCATCAGTTATAGACTTGGATGTACGATGCAGAGTGAATATTACGTTTATACTACAGCTACAGACTGTCTATCTTTCCACAAGTAATACCAGTTTTAAGTTTCTAAGTTTTCAGACCTGTCAGCAGTGAAAGCTATGGCACTTCAGTTAGAAGAACGGAAAAGGATTGGTGAACAAACGAAATACAGAAACTTCCAGGTATATTATGCATAGAAAACTCCTCGAGAGTCTGCATGTGTGAACGCGGTCTCGTCCACCGCAGAAGGAGGTTAAACAGAGCCTGTGGGACCTGGAGTTAGCCAGCAATTGCAGGAAGACTATAGCTGACACCTCGTCACGTGACGCAAATAAATCGCTAATGACTTGATCAATGGGATTCGGGTTACTTTCTTCCCTTTCTCCTTCCAATTCTTCTCTGCACTCGGGGTCTCCGCACATCGCAGCCAGGAGCTTCAGGTGGCCTACCGTCTGGGGGCAGCATGTGCAGCAAAAAAGCGAAAAGAAGAACTAGATCGAGAATAAAAGGTGTTGATGCCGAAACCGTCATGAAGCGTTCTGGAGAATTCACATACATTTCTCAACACTCAGTCATACACGTGTATAGAGCATTACCAGCTTCTTTACATTTGTGTTCATATAATTTGATGCTGACATAGTTAAAACCATCATCTCGTATTCAACCCAACTTTTTGTATCCTGCACGAATAACGCCGTGAAATGACCCATGTTAGTCAACAAGTTGTGACTTCTGTCTGTATCAACCTGACTAGACGATTGCTCGAGTCATGCTTCAGAGGATGAATAGAGTGACCGTCGTGTTTAGATAGTTGTTGAATATAACTTGACTCTCAGACACTCAAAATCGAGCAGTAATGGCTTACGTTTGATGTTTATCGCTTACTTTATACTTGACTTTTTTTTTATTCAGCAAATCTCACATGAATATATTGCTTGAATGAAAAAATGAAAAAAATAAATCATCTGCCTTATCTCGATCAGATTGGATATCTCGTCAATGGAAAGTCGATTATTGTGAAATACCAGTAACTATTTCACAATAATTTCGACAAAAATGTTTGCACATTTTGCCTTTGAGTTTCCCCATATTCATTGCTCTCTTGACTGTACGTATATATTATATAGGTTTATTTCGGAAATTATATACCTTTGTATAGGGCAGTGTTGCAAATAGGAGGCTATAGAGATTGTTTGGCACACTAAAAAACATACAAAAATAATTTACGTTATGTGAATGGTGTCTAACTTTAAAAAAACTATAACAACAAGCGTCAAGATCTGGACTGGAGCAGGAACAAGGGGAAAAAAAACTCTTGGCTCGCATGAGCCATTCTTCCCGCCGGGGGCTTCGGGGACTGCCTAAGCATTCTCACGACCTATTAAAAAGTTCTCGAAGTAGAACAAAGCTGAAAAAAAAAGCGGTCAACTCGTGATCGATACACGGAGAAGGGTTCGCTCCACGGTTTCATCGTTCACATCCTAAAGTTAATACCAGAACTTGATATGATCTCTGACCTACTGTATGAACATTAATGCGGAGCCAGACGGAGGGGATGTGATAACATAATGGACACTTATAGTAAGAGTTTAAGGGGTGAGAATAAGGAGTATCCCAGTCCAGTGCCACAGAGTATCTGATTTAGGTCATGATAAAGTTAACAATTGAGTAAAAATCAGACTAAAGAGTCTTCTTCAGTGAGCATCCTCGTTCTTGGATGACACCTGGCCCGTGGGGATCGGGTTGGTGGAAGGTTGGAACCCCGGGATGAGGGGGTGTAGATTATAGTAAGACCATGGAGCTGCAGCTCCATCCATCGTATGGTAAGACTATAGAAACCGTAAATCCCCGTTGATGCACCAAAGCAAGGAGATAGAAGAGAACAAGACAGTGGCAACGCACGAAAAGCCCGTTACTTATGGTCAGATGCGCCATTTGAATGACTAGGAGACATTCATAAATATGATTTTATCACAGATGTTGTCCGTTCAACCGAAGTAACAAAGTGTCTTCCGCCGCCGTTGTATGAACTACGCACCCAGCTATGCAATGAAAAGATAGAAAAAAGGACAAATTTTGTGAGGTGCTCTTATACGGGTAGAGTTTGGATCAATCACTTTTCGCGTATGAACGGCGAGACAGTCGCGTTGAATGGCAAGACGGTAATTTGATAAACCTGCTATGTAGCGTGGAGAAAATGGAAAAGCCAAGAAAATTGTGTGACAGCGGGACGAATAAAGGAAGCTGAACGGAGCAGTAAAGACGTAACATGCAAGCCTCACCCCACGCGACTAGCCTGTAAAAACAACCTCTTTTTCCACAGAAAGGAAAGTAAAAAGGAGTGGGGAAGAAAAAGGCCAGGACCTGTGAATACAAGAAAAATCTGATCGACATCTTTTTCCCTCTCTCTCACTTTCTTCATCCCTATTTAGGACTCTAAAAAGCTTAAAGGAAGAATTCCTATTTACAAAACCTCATTTGCTCAATAGATGGCGTATACCAATGAGTTTGAAGGGATGGTATAGTTTTGGTTGAGATGGGGCTTCAGGTTTCCAACTTATTTGCGAGAAAATGAGAAACCTCTTATAAGATATGAAAGAGTACATGATTTTAAGAGGAATTCAAAGTCTATTTGACGAAAATTGGTTTTGAAATGGCTGAAATATCTAAAACAAAGCGATCCTATTAAAAGTTGGGTCCACTTTGTTCTAATAATTATGTTCTTGGATATCTCGGCCATTCCAAAACCGATTTTCATCAAGTAAACTTTGAATTCCTTCGAATAATGTATGCTCTTTGCTGTTTCGTAGGTGGTTTCTAAGTATATCGCAAAAAATCAAAAGCTAAAACCTCATATCAACCAATACTATACTATCCCTTTAAAGCTTGTCAGATGCTTGTTTAATAAGACGAAAGGCAAGTATTTCCACTCATATCTGATCTCTTCATCTTCGAATGCTTGCGTCATCGCCCGACCTCTTCCATTGTTATATTGTTTATAGCTTTACCTTTTAGAGCATCCTGCAAATTACAAATGATATTCGAACGCCGTGTGTGAAATATCTACCCAAACTCCACCCCCCTTTACCGAAACGGGAGAAATGACAATCTTTTTGATTAACCTATTTATTGGATAGGTTTAGCTTCAGGTCTATTGGCCTTATTTTTTTTTGTTTCTTTTTGTTCGTTCTTTTAGCTAATGTAAAGTAGTCAGTTATCATATTGCATCAAGTCGTGCTTTGTCATCAGATTCTTTCTAAATTTGCGTTTGTTTAGGATGCAACGAAACATTGACTACTCAGTATCTCTCACAATGAAAACGTTGGTTCAAACATGTGAGCTGAATTCTGATGAGTCGCAAAGGAAATTCAAAAGCAGATATGCTCCTGCCTTATTTTTGTTTTCACTCTTAAACAGTTTGATATTGTGATTTGATGTTTACTATGTAGGTCTATATAAGTAGTACGCAGTGATATCGATGTTATGAAATGCATATCAACACAAACGTCATTGAGATAAACAAGAGGTACGCCTAACTGGAATGCACAACCCCAGACCTTTAATTTTAGGCTTGATTGCTGGTCTTTGAAACGCTTTTCAGCGGATCACTCTTTAGCATCGCTACTTACTTTTTGTCACCATTGCAAAATAAACATTGTTTGTATCATTGTATATTACATATATTACTCATTCGTTCATAAATATATTTTGTATTCAATTCAATAGGTTATTTATTTCCATTAAAACATGATTCAAAGCGGTACATGTGTACATTTGACTACATCATCCAACTAAAAAGGACAGTTCATTGAACACAATACAAAATATATGCACGAATGATATCATAACAAAAAAAGGGACAATGCACACTCGGTCATGGAAACAAAAAAGAAGTCAATCATAACGATGGAAAAGAGTGTTCCACTAAAAGGCCAAGCTTGTAGGACGTGGAACACTGGAATGAAAACAACAGCAATACCAATATACCAATAAAATAAATATATTTATATCAAATTCATCTATATCATTGTACATATAATCACTGATATGTGATGCTGATGATACAAGCATACTATCAACAATACTAGTTTTAGAATGCATATAAAAATATTGTGACATAGCAATATGGCACAGACACTATTTGGCAGAGTATGACCGTGTAATTGGCCGTGTATTAAAGTTCATGAACTGTATTTCATTTCAAGTGTTAACACTATGATTCATCAAATGTATACTTTGTATTTCTATTACCTTTTGATGGATGGAAATAAAACACAATTGAATGAATTAATAATGTTCGGATATTGATGTGCACTACACTTTTAATTATGAATGAAGTGTGTCGGTCGGCATAATCTCTCAAAATATCGAAGTCATCACTGTGGAATGGCTGGGGGGAGTACCTCATACCAGTTACATCTTATTGTGTGAAAACATTAGTCTTTTGATCATTTTTTACAACTTGACAAATCGGGGCTCTTCGTACAAACCCAAGGGCGGGGTCCTGCGCAACGGGTGTGTCAAAACGTATTTAAAACTGTGCAATAGCTAACCCGTCGCTCTCCGCGACTGTTGTTGGTCAGTGTGTGTATCCGCACTTGACCTCTCGCAATTCGGATCCGAGGACTTGGTCGCCATGGTAACGGCGGACGGGGAGTAAAAGATGCATCCCGACACTCCCGCCAGTGCATCCATCACTCCTCCAGCAGCGAGGAGAGGGCCAGTTTGATGGATGGCGGAGATAAATCACGTCGAAGCCCCTGTCGCTAACGCAGTTACGGGAGATTGATACCGTCCACACGTCGAGGTTATGTTAAACACGGGGCCACGCAAGCGCCTTCTTCCCTTCGGAGGCCGTCCCTCAGCGGAAGGGATAACGTCCAGCCGACACGCCCACCCGCTCACCAATCTCATGCAGTCGTTTGTCATGTTGCGCCTAACGACCCAGACTTCAACTTCTTTATACCGAGGATAAAAATCATAACGATCATGATACTCGAGGGTTCAGGCAAAATGACGCAGAGAAAAAAAATCCTATCGACAGGTAGTCCTTGAGGCAGCCCTTTAGGATATGAACTGAACATCACACCACATATTCCAAAGATTTACATCAAGTCAAGATGTTCCAATATAAATGTAGAGGATGAATTACAGTTCATTTTAATCGCGCTTTGTGTCTGCATTGTAAATTTTGTCCTTTCAAGCTAATGGTGTTAATTCTATACGCTTGACAAGTTCATATTCACTTCCCAAACCAGGGTAATGAAATAGTACGCACACCGTTAGACGTATTCATCATAATTATAATTATATGGGCTCTCTTAAAGTGAAATGTCCGAGGTGGATCTGACAATAATATATAAATATCGATTGAAAATGGTTTAAGTCGCCATCAACATAGTACAGTTGTAATTATACTTTTAACTTTAAAAAAAAAAATCTTTGTGTGTGTGCAACAGATCAGGGACCTTTGTCATTAGTGGAAAGAAGTTCCTTTATCTAAATTCAAACTATCGCCACTTCAAGAGTTATTTTCGTCGAACATGACCGGCAAAACAAATTACGTCTTTTTTTCACAAATTAACGAGGCGAGAACTGAAAGAAGAGACTCTCAAACTCTCGGTGAACTACAACACTTCTAATGTCTCGGCATGTATATGCGCTCATAAATATCTCCAAATGTAACGCACAACAATACACTTTAGTTTCGGAAAGTGAGTCCCTATTAACTACTCCCTGAAAACATCATCTAAGCACTATACAACGGTTGCGCCAAAAACATGCAAACAATCAAACTCTTGAAAACAGGTCAATTCACATTCATTACTTATCAATTTTGTCAGCTACTTTCGCCTATCGATCTTGAAGTTCGCTATACCGCGCTGAACTTTCGAAACATATATGAAATAATGACGCACAATGATGCCAATCATTATCGCCGTTAATGATCTCTTGAACAAGAATTTTCGAAGCCAACCTTTCCCGTTGCTACAGCATTCTCGACTGAACGCGGTGTGTGTTACCCATTAGTTGAAAAAGGAGACCGCCCATGTATGGTGTAAAAACAAAAAGTGCGAAATCAACCCTTCGTGAGGATTTGAGGAAAAGGTTACGCACTCTATAGAAGATCTTTAGCCTTTTTTTTAACCAAGGTTTCCGGTCGGTCATTCACCCCTCGAAGGTCAAAACGCTGGGCCTCTGAACTTGAAGTACAAAACTGCAAGTTGTGGCGAAGCTTTTGCATTTGTTAGCGCCCACACTCATGTCGTCTTTTTTCACGTGTTCTATTTTCACCACTGACGTGCGTAAGTTGCATCACATAAAGTTTTTAATATGTCTGTGATTGTGATAATGACAATATCCATTACATTCTATAATGATTTGAAATTAACCGCTATATTCCCGTGAAGAGTAAGAAATAACAGTGAAATTCTTTTAGGTACTGTAATAAACTCGAGATATCTGCTGATTAAAACCGCTCTTCTCCCTAATTACTGGATAATAACAATAACAACAACAACAACAACAACAACAACAATAACTACAACAACAAAAAGCACTATACATCGTCTTTCGTTCCAAACTAATGACGGACTTGGGTCTCCGACGGTTCGAGGCCGACGGGCCGCTTTCAAGAAGTTACCACCCTGCAATTAATTAGCACAATTTATAGCCCCGCGGCCCCCTCTCAACTCCGGACGAAATCTTCAGCTAATGACGTATTATCATAGCTATCTGGGTACTTAAATTGACATTAGTCCTCTCTTTCGCTCTCCTTTCTTTCATAGCGTGATGCGCGTATGCCATAGAAGCAGGCAGACTTCATTCACCATGATCTCGGCGGACGTTAAAAAAGCGACAATCAGTGTTAGGGTTGCTAAAAGCGTCCGTCAGGGTACAGGAAATGGACATGCCAATTTTAGGACAGAATTCCGACACACTGTGGCTGTCTGTATACACCTGGGCATTGTCTAATTGATCAATAAACACTCGGCATCTGTTTTTAGAGTCTAATTGCTTCGCGCCTACAGGTAAAGGCATATAAATTATCTGGGTTATGTTTCCCCGGGATATTGCGTGATTCATTCACCGTAGGGAATATGGAGGTGGCAATTTCTTCCTGGAGGGAGGGAGTATGAGGAAAGAAGGAGAAGGAGTGATGAGGGGGGGGGGGGGGGGGGTTGAATGCATTTCTAGATCTGTCACGTGTCAAATGCGCGTTGAACAAACATGAGAAGGGCTAAACTACGCTCTCTGTCGATCAATATTTATCATATTACAGCGTTGTTGCATCTATCACGTGACACAGTAAAAATGGCAAGTATTCTAATCTTCATCGCAGAATCTCATCCCATTAATGCTTTTCGAATGTGTAAAGTGGGTGAGGTTACCGCAATCGCCTTCAAACAAGCTGGATAGACAGACAAGATGAAGCACAAACAAGCACACAAACGTACACGTACACACGTACACACACACACACACACACACACACATACACATACAAAGACAGAAAAATGGAACATAGTGAACAGTGTAAGTAGTCCTTTATACGTCATTTATTATGCATTCTACCAATACTGCCCATTTCAGACCACAAACTATTCAGCTGATACCGTCTCTAACACTGTTCACTACACCATTACCTTTATCGTTCTGTCACATAATAATAATAACAGTAAAATACCCTTGAAACGCTCTCTGATGTGATTTCCGTCCTTACAAATCACAAAATCTGTGCTACAATATCTACTGTAATGCTGTATACTATATCTACTGCAAATTCTTTGAATGTTCACACCATAAGAATGCATTCCTGTGTATATCATCACCGAGAATGCACGCTATATACACATTAAGAATAAGAGGTGCAACTTTGCACCTTTAAAGGTGCAGACCAATGTCACACTGGGATCACCTTTACGGATGAAACTTCGCACCTTTCAGACCAGAAATGTGCAGAGTGCACCTTTAAAGGTGCTCCCATTGTGACACTGATGTGAAAGGTGCGAAGTTGAACCCATAAAGGTGCTTCCACAGTGACATTTGACATTTTTAGAGTGTACATCGTTACCATCATCATGGGAAAATCAAGGAAGCAGTTACAGTTAACCAAAAAACGCTATTTTTGGACTATGTGAACAGTTGATTTGACCAAGGAATTATTCTATGACAACTCCTTGATGTGGCTTATGTCAGGTCATGTGACAGGATGAAACCACGCACATACCGACACAGCCATAATTATACACACACACAAAGGCACACAAACAACACACATACAACCATTTCACACACACACACACACACACACACACACACACACACAGGACGGCAGAAATTATTTCAAGCTTGAGTCAGGCTCAGAAACGTTGATGGGAAAACGTCTCGTCTCTAAATCCTGCATTCCTGCATTCCACTGACGGTTTGCCCGCTCGAAGGGCCAATATGGAAGCTCTACTTGCTCGTGTAGCATCCCCAAATCGCTCTCTGCACGACTGGCGCGGAAGACTACCTCCGGGAGAGAAAGAAAATAGGAGGATCGAAAAATCTTGATCCAGTTAAATCCCGCCACACATATGGCCAGCCTTGACAAAAGTGTGAAATCGGTGTAAGACCTAGTGAGGTGTCGACATATTAATCCGCGACCGGCGTCGGGGATGTAAATCGCTGGGACACGGCCATTACCGCTTAAAGTCCCAAGCAGATTTATCATATTCTGCAGCAAAAACAATCAGAGTTTGCAAGCAAAATACAAGCAGAACTGTGAGGGCATTGTGCAGCAATGGAGTACAGAAGTTGGCTTGGGATAGTCGCCATTTCAACACGGGAGCGTCTGCCAAACAAACGGAAAGTCAAACTTGACGCAGAAAGGCTAAACCTACCCTTACTTACAGACCACAGAACATAATGAATATGAAGTTTGGGAAAAAAAAAACCCTCTGACATGTCACACAAGACAGGAAAGTGTACAACACAGCGGAATGACGTTCTTATCACTAATAAGTTATGGTAAAAACATAATCAGAGAACAGATTGCAAACATGCAATTACAACGGTATTGCACAGAGCCTTGTATAAAATACAATGATTTGTTCTGAATCCCCGAAAAGTATTGGTTATAATTAATGCAGCTTTATAAATGAAATAATGACGCAAACTACTATGAAACAACATAATCATTTGGATCATATGTGTGGTGACATGATTTGGAATAACAAACAGTTCAAAATGCAGTGACGTCAGGAACACAACGCAAAGGACCGCGTGACAATGCATTCGGTTCAGTGTAACAGGAGCAGGTAGTATTGTACCACACCTTTTCTGCTTCGACGCTCGTATGCACCCGAACAGGCTCATTCGAGGGCACAGTGTGCTAGCAGAGTGGGAAGGTGAGACAGTGTGTACACAATATACTAGTATTCCGATTTTGAAGACAAACAGCACAAAGACATCACAGTGTGAAAACAAAATGGAAGAGTGAGGCAGTGTTAATTATGTATTCGTACAGATTTTTTCAAGACAAACAGTGCAGTGACACCACAATGTGACAACAGTGTGAAAGAGTGAGACAGTGTGTTCATATATAGTCAGGTTTTAAAAACAGCGCAGGGACACTGCACTGTGATTACAGTGTGGAATAGTGAAGAGAGTATATTCATAGTCAGATTTTGAAGAAAAACACAACAACACGGGGATACAACAGTGTGGAAGACTGAGACATATGTGTTCATATAGTCAGGATTATAAAAATCACAGGGTCACACAGTGTGATAACAGTGTGGAAGAGTGAGGCAGTGTGTTCATGTAATCAGGTTTTGAAGAAACAGGGACACCACAGTGTGACAACAATGTGGAAGAGTGATACAGTGTGTTCATGTAACCAAGTTTTGAAGAAACAAGGACACCACAGTGTGATAACAATGTGGAAGAGTGAGACGGTGTGTTCATGTAGTCAGGTTTCTAAAAAATATAACACAGGGACACACAGTGCGATAACAGTGTGGAAGACTGAGACAGTGTGTTCATGTAATGATACCAGTGTGATAACAGTGTGGAAGAGTGAGACAGTGTGTTCATGTAGTCAGGTTTTCAAAAATATATATATAACACAGGAACACCACAGTGTGATAACAGTGTAGGAGAGTGAGACGTGCGTTCATATAGTCAGTAAAGGACACCACAGTGTGATAACAGTGTGGAAGAGTGAAACATGAACATGTGTTCATATGTCAGGATTTGAAAAAAAAAATGAACGCAGGTTCACCACAGTGTGATAACAGTCGGGAAGAAAAAGACATAGTGTGTTCATGTCGTCAGGCTTGGGAAAAAAAACCCCACACATGGACACCAAAGCGTGATAACAGTGAAAGAGTGAGACAGTGTGTTTATATAGACGTATCTTGCAGAAAACACACAGTGACACTACAGTGTGGTAACACTTGGGAAAAGTAAGACAGTGTGACCGTATATACGTTCAAAGAAATTCCAGGAAAAGCTGCACAGGATATAAACACTGTCATTCTCACAGTAATTGTGGACCGATGATTCAATGTGGACATTGCTATGGAAAATCACGATGTGAAGAAACTTGTATTACTCTCTATACACAGCATGTCCTATAACGGGTCTAGGGCAATTACCCCGTGGGCAATTACCACGGACCCTTCCCTGGCCCTAATCCTAATCCTAATCCTGAACCTAATCCTAACCCAAACTCCTAACCCTAAACCTAATCCTAACCCTAATATTTACTCTAACCTTACCATGCTAACCAGTATTCAGCCGGGGGTAATTGCCCGGATACGCCTACAGCTAATATTATCAATGCCGAAAACCACACCTCAGTGAAACTTCACAATATCTTGTGTCAGTGTTAAACCAACCTTTTAAGCTTGAGGGGTAGACAATTGTAAGCTACATACATTCTACTTCAGCGAACTTTAGATCCGCGACGCTAATCCTACGACGCAGGTATTTGCCGAAAAAAATTTGTTCTGCACATGAGCGGGACAGCTGTGAGTTCCCGTTGTCCTACCCGGAAGGGGGCGCGTCATAAGCATGATAGCGTCGCAGGTACAGCGTAGGCCTATGTCATCGCTTCATGCGATATTTTTCAACGGGCAGAAGAAGGGGAAGGGGGAAAAGAAGAAGACGACGACGACGAAAAGGAAGAAGAAGAAGAAAAGGAAGAAGAAAAGGAAGAAGAATACTTGGAGGAAAAAGGAAAATTGTCCCAATCAAAATTCGATTGATCTGAACTCTTGTGCCACATTTGATTGAAGCATCTGCCCGAGAAATGAGAACATCTATCCAAACAGTGGTTGAGAAGTCATTCGACTCTTGCCCTAAACAACATTCAACCAACTCGCACAGCCTTTACTGAAAGAATCTAAAGGTCGATGATGCCGAACTCTGAAAAAGACTTATGACAAATCATACTTTCATTTCGCATTGAAGTATGACTCACAATTCTCACGCTCTCTCCCTCTATATATCTATTTCCCCGGGAATTGATGCATCGACCCAAAGAAAATAACCAGTTTTGGGGGGGTGAAGTCCTACAATCCAAATCCCGTGAAAATCCGGCGAGTATTTGCGAACGGCCAATCAGCGTCGTTACCCATGTTTTTCTTTCTTTGTGCGGGTTAACCTCCGGGTCGCCACTAATTGAGGGCTAGCACGTCAGGGCATTGGGAACAACTCTCGGGATCACTACCAACGTTTTTAGTGTCGGCTCCGTTTCTCTTCATATTCTAACTCTCCGCTCATTCCTGCAAACTCGAACTTTTTTTCCTCGCGTCCCTTCCACGGGAGTGAAGGCATACTACGATGGAACGATTTCAGTGTCTCTCACATTACTATCGGCCTTTCTTTCTTGAAGAATTGTTAGGATCTTGGGTTTGATAATGAGCTCAGTTTCCATAGTGACGGATCAAGCGCAGGAGGGTACACTATTGTACGGAGAGGTTCGAACAGGGAAGCGGGAAACCCACCTCGGTTCAAACGGGACATCTGGGATGAACTAATTACGATGATTAGCAAGATGCTGAATAAATATTCTGAAGATCAGTTTCTTCAATCAATCATGATTGTAATCATTGTAAACCTTGACTTTTCCACTTTTCTGTTAATGAAATAAATCATAAACGACTTTGGAGTATTGATTGTATGCAGTAAAATACAAAAACAATCACTCTTTTTAAGAATGACTCATTTGATTTTATGTTTAAAAATGTATGACTGTATCTAGAATATCAAATTATTCTTTAATTGATTTGAAATGTAAAGCTTCATTATATGAACACCAACGCTATGTTTTGATGCATTATTCCATGTTGTATTTTATTATTTTTATTCACATTTTTATTTCGATTTGATTGATAGAGGACCCCCCCCCCAAAAAAAAAAAAAAAACCCCAAACAAACAAACAATAAAACTTCAAAATATTTAATGTGAGCTGTTGAAGAGGAGAAAGTGTTGTGCAATATCGTATGTACGGTATCAATACCGACAAAGAGAATAATCTACCTCAGTCAAAACGTTGTTGGTGATAATTATGTTATACTGTTCCATGTGGGCTTGCGTTGTGTGTGAACATATGGGTGCGTGCGCGTGTGCTCCTGTGGATACGAGTGTGAGAATGGGGGAGGGGGGAAGGGAAGGGGCGATGAAAGTGGGCATTAAGGCCTTCATGATATTAAAAGTAGATCCGTGTCCCACTCATGTTGACTCGCTGTGCTACTTCACTGACCATTCTTACAATTATTTCGTTACAGGTAATCGGACGAGCCTCCTGCTGCAGCGACAAAAACACTCGCCAGAATATCCTCCGAGTCCAACCATTACATCTAGTGACCTAAATTCTTCGAATTTACCTCTGCGTTAGCCATAACAAATTCGATTAATTGTAAAGAAGCCGGTATTCTCTGCAACGACTGAACGAGAAAAGTGACCCGGCGCAGTGCGCGTCACACGATGCACAACACGGTCCGTAATACCGTGTAGAGTTGACCCGTTATAGAATTAGAATCAGATCGATTATTTGTTTGTTTTCTTTCACTGCTAGAAATGTAAGGACCATTGTAACCGGCATTTTTTTCTTCCGATTTTTATCTCTGTGACGATAACCCAGACATATTACATTGCAATCTGGGATTTCATTTAATCTGCGATGTAATCAATGAAACAGTTTTCTTTTTATACAAAGCGCAGAGAGAGCGCATATCAATGGTGTTATTCAAGACTGACTTCCACCACGCCGTTGATGATGATGATAATGATGATGATGATGACCGTATTACTTAGTTGACATCACAATGTGGATTATAGAGATAACATCGCAGTCGACATCGATTGCCGAAATGGTTTTGATTATCGCAATGCCCGAAAGCGTTGTGGTAAACGGAGACCATTGTGGTGTAGTGGTTTAGCTTATAGACTCTTAATCCGAAGACTCGGGGTTCTTACCCTGTCCGGCTCCGGCGCGGACACCCATGGATGTACGTTGTATTCACCATGTCCATCTTCAGGAAGGGGTAAAGATTTGTGCCTGGCAATGTCGGTGAAATGACAAAGCGCTCTGGAAAAAACACGCCGTTGATGATGATGATAATGATGATGATGATGACCGTATTACTTAGTTGACATCACGATGTGGATTATAGAGATAACATCGCAGTCGACATCGATTGCCGAAATGGTTTTGATTATCGCAATGCCCGAAAGCGTTGTGGTAAACGGAGACCATTGTGGTGTAGTGGTTTAGCTTATAGACTCTTAATCCGAAGACTCGGGGTTCTTACCCTGTCCGGCTCCGGCGCGGACACCCATGGATGTACGTCGTATTCACCATGTCCATCTTCAGGAAGGGGTAAAGATTTGTGCCTGGCAATGTCGGTGAAATGACAAGGCGCTCTGGAAAAAACAGTGCTTACACCTCTACGAGGTTATAGGATCTAATCAAATGACGATGATTAAGGCATGATATAGTAATGGTTAAGATGAGGATTCAGCTTTTAATTTTTTTTTTGTTAGATACAAGCCACTTAAAGGGATGGTACAGTATGGTGGAGATGAGAATTGGGCTTTTAACTTTTTGCGAGATACAAAGAAAACACTTATGAAATAGTACAGAGCGTACCATTTTAAGAGGAATTCAAAGTTTATTTGATGAAAACCGGGTTTGGAATGACTGAAACATCCAAAAACAAAGTAAAACAAAGCGAACGTAATAAAATGTGGGTCTCACACTTTATTAGATTCACTCTGTTTCGGATAGCTCAGCCGTTTCAAAACCATTCTCCATCAAATAAACGTTGAATTCCTCATGGAATTACATGCTCATTCATATTTCATAATAGGTTTCTCATTATTTCACCAAAAAATGTTAGAAACTTGAAATTAGGTCTCAACCAAAACCATATGATCCCTTTAATGAAATACCATTCGTAAAGGAATTGATTGTTAATTTGAGGAAAATCGGTTTTGAAATGGTTGAGATAACCAAAAAAAAAGTAAAACAAAGTGATCCTAATAAAAGGTGGGTCCCACCTTTTAGTACATGTATCAATTTACTTGGATATCTCGGCCATTTCAAAACCAATTTTCATCAAATAAACTTTGAATTCCTCTTAGAATTATATGCTCCTTCGAATTTCTTAAGAGGTTTCTTATATCTCGCACAGAAAAGTTGGAAACCTGAAGTCCCATCTCAGCCAAAACCATACCATCCCTTTAATAGCAATGCTTTAATAGCAATGCTGACAAGGATCATTATGATGACATATTCATCATCTTTTCACTGAACTGATACTTATAGATATCTTTCTCCTTGGCAGGGAACGACATACACAGACGTGTTCAAATTCATCACCGTCAATCTGAGGTTATGTTCATTTATATGCGATCATTATTTCTTATCGATAAGGTACATATGTGCATTCTGTATTTTTAAGCTCATGATATGGCTAGTCAATATTGACATAAATCATCTCATCACACATACTCTCCTTGAAATTAGATTTTTTTTTCTTCCAGAGTCACGCGCAAAATTTCAAAATGGAAATCAATTATTAATTTCAGGGGCGCGTTGGTACACCACGCGAAGGATCCTCGCTAGGTTGTTTATCTTACCATAAGCGATGTTTTGAAAGGCATCACTGGAATACTACAGGGAGACTATTCCGCAGTACAAATAAAAAAAGAGAAAATAAAACAAAATGAGGCCGCTTCAGTATTACCCCGCAGATCTCTCTCTCTCTCTCTCTCTCTCTGCCATACGCACATACACACATACCGAACTCACATACAAACACACATATTATAGAACGGGATAAACTCCAAGTTGAAAAAGGCAGTATACAGACATATCCACCGTTTTCGTACGTCATCATTATCAACCCATCCCCTTGCCCACATTTTACCTATAATCAGACCTACTGAGTCTACTGCTTTCATTACTTTGATTAAATGAAACTCTTATCAAAATCAGTACATTATCGTGGTGCAATGTGTGCACAAAATATCGGCATTAAAGGTACGGAATTCAAAAGTCTTTAATTGAAAAGACTATAATTATTAAAGACCTAGTGATAAATATTGGATGATTATAGTATTGCAAGGTTTCTTATTTATCCCCATGGATCTTATCTTCTTCGACTCAACGACTCCAAATGTCCATCATTTACCCCCCACCCCCACCTCCACCTCCATTACCACCGTTGAGCGAGCTTGCCTGCCCCTCAACCACGGGTCGTACATCCCCCTTTTTATGCGCTGCATTGGGTCTATGCCTTCCCCCACTGCCGCGATCATGTGCTATAATGTGGAGTCGTAACTTTCCGAACGTGTTTGTGGTAATGGGCCGACTGATTTGCAGTGGCGAGGGAGGTGCTATGTGTTTATGTGATTTTACTTATTGATGGTGCGTCGCGCGGTGCACCATATGTTAAGGGAAAGCGTTTCACGCCAAGTGACGACTTATAAACACTATAAATCAGGTACGCATCCCCGTTCCCTTTCATCGTGCAGCACATAACACAAACTAAAGTCAGTCTACACACCCGCTGGAAAATGACGGGAAGATTCGCCCGGGCTCCCGCAACATGTCTTCCAGAAAGTTGTAAACCAGTTTTGACGTGCTTTCAAACGAAAGTATATAAGCCGGCTGTACCGTCTTCATAAGATGTGGAAGAACCGCTGGCACTATCCGCCCTCTTTGGTCGCTGTTAGTAGTTTGAATCTGCAGCATATAAGACTGCTTCCCATACTCTCAAGACTCCATCATGATTTTAGACTACCATTTACGGAAAGTGGTAGACGTGGTTTTAGTCTCCGCTTAACCGGTGCTCCGTGGTTGAGGTGTGGCAAGTATAGTTTTGCTGGTTCATTGAGTAATGGTGGGTGTATTGACAGCCACTACTCCTATACAACATTTTACGTCATTTCAGACGGATACAGGTATTAAGATACTATAGCTGTAGGACCTATGTGATGGCGCCCCTAAGTATAACGTGTTGTCATTGTGAACAACATTAGTACAATATGATTTTGAGTCTTAATCGGAAGAAACGGTATAGGAGTATTGGTATGTGTTACTGTCGCGGAGTCGTTTGTCATGATGCATCTAATGTCTACGAACTCAACTGACAAGAGCCGAGGCTGTGAAAGAAGAAAAAAATGACACCAAGATGTGTGGTTGGCGTCTGTGCTAATAGCCTTGGTGGCATAAAAAATATGTGACAATGGTGACCACGGCACCATCGTCAGAATAAAGGCTAGTTTTTATTTCTATTGAGGTGATGACGAAATTAACATTCTATCTGTGAAGCTCCGTCGGTAATATTCGGTCCATCTAAATCTGGCTACCTAAAATCGATCTTGTTTCGATCGAGATAATAAAAACGCATTAACGCGAAAAAACACCTTTCCCTGCGTCATTAGGTAGTGCCACTATATACTAGTGATATAATTACATTAGATTTCTAAAGGACTCGAGAGCGATTCACCGATAATGACGTGAAATGAAGTTTTAGAAAGGACTTTGTGCTCTATTAGAAACGGAATATTATTTGCAATATATCAAAATGTTTATCAATCTTTTCTTGACTTTTTCCACAATCTGTTATCTTATTTAAACAATCCCGACCAGTCAATCTTTGATTTTTAAATAAACTGCTTGATGTGGTAATAGTAGTTTGGCTCTGCCTGGGTCGCGATGTATCCTAGAATGACCAAGGTATAAAATATCTCAATAAAGCGACTTGAAAATCTATATAGGACTGTTACTTTTATGTGGACAACAGAAAATGCATTTGTCCGCTCGTTGAAGTGAAATTCTTTGATCAAACGTACTACAATGATTTAAACATGATGAAACAAATTCATTAAAATTTGTCATCAGATTAGAAACATTAAGACTTGTAAAATGTTTGAATATTTTCATGAAACAGCGATATCAATCGCTGGCAACTGCGCAAGAATCTAAGGTAGATGATGCATTGGTGTATTCGCCTTTTCACACCTATTGGTTTGTGAAAAATAAAAGATTTAAAAGAACCATAAAAAACCCACTAAATGGGCCAAATGCTATTCTCTAAAGTACCTCCCTCTCCTAAGCCATCGTTGCTAAAATATTACAACTATATCTACAATAGTATGTTAAATTTTAAAAAAATCTATATGATTTCATTTGGATTGCAAGGAAGAATTAGTGAAGATTATTGCGCAGGTCTATATGAGAGACTTTTGAAACGATAAACCATTACTTCATCTGCTTTCTGTTGTGTTTATGTGTGCATGAACATTTCCGTATTTTGTGAAGAGCGATATGTTTCTTATTGCTATTTTTATGGAATTTTAGTGTTTTTAACTTTAAAATGTTTTAGAATTCCATTTTGATGTTGACATTGAAGTGGCACTGCTGAGAACAAGCAATGTTGGTTGCCCCCTGCCATGAGTAAATCATAAAACATCGAACGAAGAACAGGTGGAAATATATCGGTTCCATCATCAAGACGGTTATCAGCTTGAAGTAGGGAGTAGATTAGCGACAGCATTACTGTCATTTCTTATCACGCCACTTCGCTACATCTCGCAATGTTGATTTTGCATTGCTTCGCCCACTGCTATCACTAATGCCTCGATTTCACGCCGCGCGGTTTGCCCGCAAAACCCCGTCCATCAATAAATTGCGTTCCCTATAAATAAGGCAGGACGAAAATGCGTGCCATAACGCGGATGATCGAAGACGATTTATCACATTGTGCAAGTCTTGTCAGATAGCCGCTTAATCAATCGCCCGTGACGTCACGCCATGACGAGCCCGAGATTGTGCCGAGGAGAGAAAATGATTTATTATTCAGGACGGCCGAGGGCGTGCTAGTTATGGCGAAGCAGTGATGTCTGTATCATCACCGCTCGGACGCTTCACTTTCGTTGAGCAAATTTCGTCAAACAAATCTTGCTCATTATGTTCGCTTTTCCCTCTGTAGCAGTTATCCTTGTTTGCATTTTATTTCTGTCCACTTGCCATTTTTGATGAAGAACTTGACAATCATTATCAGATTTTTTTCCGTTCCGTTTTGTTTTGAAATGATTGTCCTAAATCCCGGTCACTGTTCTGAATTCTGACTAAGCCTTTGGACCCCCCCCCCCCATCCCCATACCCGCCATCAGTCATGACAGCAGAAACTTAGCACACTTCCATAGTATGAATTTCAAACACAGTTTGGGAACATTTTGCATTTATACCGGGCATGAGGTCTCGAGCTAAACTTAACCCTACGGATATTAACATAAACAATCTATAATACGCACTATGTTTTTATTTTTTATTGCTTCATAATCAAAAGTCATCACTTGCATTATCATTATTATAATCAATTAATCAATCAATCGATTTGCGTTTTTTTTTTTTTTACTTATTCAATTTCTTTTTCTTTGGGGGTACTAGCATCAACCAGCGCAACAATAATAAATCTTAATTTTCGCCATTTTGTCAAACATTTTCACTGCCGCCAATATCAATCCTGTCATTTTTACATTGAACATGAAAATGAAGATGACAGATGTGATGAAAAGCAAGCATTAAAACCCGTGGTGTACTCAAAACAAGACAAATATAGGCTCTAAGATTACTCGGAGCAATTTACTCCAACCGCTGCACAGTGGATTCAAACACAAATGCTAAGTTAAATGATGCACAAGAAGGCAATACTTTTCCATGAATTCCGATAGCAATCATTTGACGCTCTCAAAACGGCAGCATTAATTCTGCCAATAATCCTACCAGCCAGACAGTTGCAGTAATGCCCCAACAGAAGGCAGCGGCTTTATTGCATTTGCCTCATTTTATTTCAGCAATTATCCCAATCCCCTCCTGCCTAATTGCGAGATGATCAAATCCCTCTCATATCTGATCTAATAAGAGGGTCAAAAACACACACAATTATGATACTGCCTTGAAGGGAGAACATCTATAGTACAGACGAAAAATGCCTCTTCCAAATACAGAACATCTAGACTCAGCTTGATGATTTAGATGCAGAAGGTAATTAGTGCAGCAAAAAAAAAAAGAAAAAAAGAAAGAAAAAAAGAGAGCAAAAAAAAAAAAAAGAAGAAGAAATGAGGAGATATCCGATGAGGGTGGCAAAAAAAAAATCTATAGAGTTTCTGCCCCTCTGCTCTCCAGGTGAGAAATAGAGGCATAGTTTTTCCCCCCTTTGGTGACCGGTAATCAGATTTATTTCTCCTAAGTCTCTCTTCTTCTCTCAAGCACACACACGCACGCTCCCTGTCTGTCTGTCCGTCTGTCTGTCTCACCCTTTCAGGTTCCTCCTTAAATGTGAGATATTTGGATCCCTATTGATCTATGAGTGTAGGAATGGCAGCTGCCTAAATCCCACACCTCGTTACCACCCCTACAGTGGAGGAAAGGATGCATTTAGCTGCACAAGCAGCCCAGACAGCCTCAGCAAAATGTCTATGACATGAAACATTGATTACCCTCCCTGCCTTCTAAAGAGTGTACACGGAAGAATGAAATTATGTCAAAATGGTTTTCACCATTTACAGCCACTCGTATCCATTAAATCAACTACCATCATGACATTGATACCAAAATACAGCCTAAAAGCAGAACATATAAAATTAAAACAGTTATGACATTTGCTATCAATAGGTGTAAAATTAAGAGAAAAGGTGTTGAAGAGATAGTGAACCATGTCAAACTCCACTTATCAATTTTTGAAATAAATAGATAATTTACCAGATACTGAATATACATACATAGACATATACAAACATATGTATCATTAACATACAGTAAACCTTCACATATATATTCACATGCACATGAATACAAACATTGCCTTTTTATTAATACACTTGAAAAATGCTATACCAGCAGAAAGCAGTAAAGTTTTGTTCAGATATTGTGCTACATTTTTTCAATGAGTTTCTGCATTTACTGCATATATAAGAGGCAGCCTGTTTTATCATGATCCCTTTATAGATCAAAACCTCCATTGAAGATTCTAATTTGGAGCCACTTTCATCACTAGCTCTTCAGTTTGAATACATCTATGACTTGATTGACATGTTCAACTGGTCAAAAATTGAAAGTGTGCACAACTTATGACTCACCATCTTGCAAGACAATTAACTGGGCAATGAAAGTAGGCTGATATAGGTTAAATGCACATGCAAAGTTATGCATAGCACAATAATGAGATATATATTCCAAGTAGGTTGAATTCCTGTGGACAACATCATTATGTGTGTGCATGTCTGTGCGTGTGTGTGTGTGTGGGGGGGGGGGGGGGGTAAACACAGTGGCTTTGGGTGATGTGCTCTAAAATAGACATGTCCTAACATTTATGATTGTCTGTAATATATTAATATACCCATCTATTACTATGAGAGACATAATGTTTTTGTACATTATGGTCGTCTGCGACCCTGCTGCATAAAAACATGCAATCAAGCATAAGTCAGAAAATCAAACATAAGCCAAGTATCAGTCATTCAGTGATGAGTATATCATTAGACTTAGATTTGATTTGCTTACTTATGTTTGATCTCTACTTTTATGCAACATGACCCAAGTAGCATATAAATGTATGATAACTTGATATGTCCTTGTATTAATGGGTGCCTATAGTAGCATACAATTTTAACAAATTTATGGCTGTGAAAGATATGTTCTGATATCTATGGCCATGTGGAAATATTTAAGTTGACCAGTCTGTTGCTGTGGTAAATAGACAAGTTGCAACATTCATGGTTGTGTGGTAACATATAATCAATCATATATGTATGTATATGCATACGAGGCTTGACACTATCTTTTTCTTTTGGTGCTTGATAATAAAATTTGGTGGCCTAATCGGGCCATAAACACATATCTTTCCTGAAAAAGTGGTGGCCCTGGACCACCATCCCACCACTAATGTTGAGCCCTGATAGTTAACCAGTTGAGGATGAGTCCCGAGTATACCCGAGTACAGGTGTCTATGGGAAATGTGTGTTGTAGCAAAATCAGTCCATCCTCAGTGGGTTAATTGCCCAAAGTTATCACTGTGACTTGAGATGCTGCTAGTCAAAGAACAAAGGAAACAAATCTTGTCTTTTGAAATTGCTGAATGTCGATGTTGGTCAATTCTTTTTATTTAATACTCTGAATTGCGCATATAAATGTACCATTTTTTGTAATTTGGTAAGCACTCTGAGCCTTATGTGAGGAGCATATGAAAAATTAATTGTATTGTATTGTATTGTATTGTATTGTATTGTATTGTATTGTATTGTATTGTATTGTAGTAATGCAGCAACCCCAATGATGGCTAAGGATCAACAAGTGCTCATCATGGCATCAAGTTCAATTGAAGATGAATGTGGCATGAAAGGTAGAGCTTAGCAAAAAAGACCTATACTTTCCCTCCAAAGCAAGAGAAACAGATCAGAAATTAATTCACTCTACAGTGAAGCCACCACAAAGCTCAAGTACAGATGAAATAATATCTCAGATGTTTTGGTCTGGCTTCCAGTCACTTGTCATCAAATCAATTGAATCATCCCTTCCTAGTCACCCGTTTGAAGCTGGGAATACAGATCACAAAATAATTATTTGCATCTGTGGCAATCTGATTTTAAAAATAGCACATACAGGAATCAACAGCAGAAACCTCGCTGTTTAGGTCATACTTGTACTCAGATTGGGATTGAGTTAATCCGTTTCCAATAAGAGGTTAACAAATTCAAAGTCTGAGAGCCAGACTACACTTAAAAGTATTAAGAGGGTGGGGAGACAGGACCCCATCCTGATAGTGCTGCTCCAAGTTTCCCCATTGTCCCACCCCCTGTGGGTGCTGCCTGCTCACAGATTGCCCCTATGAATATAACTGGGCTTAATTAATGAGATTGTGAGAATGTCTTCCTGAATAGGGTGTCTTCAAAACTGCAGGTGTAATTGATATCTTATCCCACAGGGTGTGGTGATAAGATCTTTTTTGTTAGTCTAATTATCTTTTCTATCTTTGTTTGGGGGTGGGGGGGGGGTGTGAGTGATGAGGAATGATGGATAGGGGGCATGACTGCCAATGAGTGGAATCATCTCCTGAGCTTCAGTATACAGCTAGCAATGTGTTCACAAAAAAGCAATGCAAGGACACAGCACAGACTGTGAACAGAACAGAAGTCCAACATCAATTAAGATGTGTATGAAAGCTACCTTATGATAGCAGATAAGTACAGATAAGCAGGGGGGGGGGGCTTCAATTAACAATTAATATCTAATTACAGAATATTAAGGGCATTAAAGAGTTGATAGTGGTGAGAAGCAACTGAGAAAGAGACAGGATGCAAATCAGAGAGACAAAAAAGGCTAGCAGGACATCATGATTAATGATTACAGATAAGTGGAGTCATTCAATCAATTGATAAACCTACACAAACAAGCTTCAACAGACTAGCCTTTTGATGTATATATTAATGTTGTTTATTTTGATGTGGCTTTTGCTAGGAACAAAGAAAAGAAAGTGTATTACTGTAGAGCATATTATGATGAATGAGTAAGTGGTAGGTTGAAACAAAATACAAATAATGAGAAAGAGTAACAGCAAAAAAGACAATGATGAATATCCATTTTTACGCCGGATATAAGGGTTAACGAAACTTGGCAAGTATGACTGTATGCTCAAGATATGGAAGTGGATGCAATGACAACATGGATAATTGTATAAATGGTGCTGAGTAATAGTTGGAGGAGGAGGATGAGGGTGAGGACTGGAGGAAAATAGGATGGTGATGAGGGTGGAGGGATGCTGCAAAGTGGCTGGCTAACTTTGCATCATCTCTGAAGGGGGTAGAAAGGGGGGTGGGTGGGTGACCCTCGAAAATCGTACGGGATGAGTCAGCTTGGATGGACAGTGTCAGATTCCGTTTGCGGGCACCACTGACCTACTTGCATATGTAAATATAACAAAATTCAGACTTATCACCTTTGCGGCCCACTCCTGGCATATTGGCACGGCCAATCAAGCAAGTTGGATCGTTGATTTCTCTCCCCCCCCCAATTCCTCTGGATTCCTCAAGTTTTTTCTGTTGCTTTCTTTTTGAATCCTAGATCGTGATGATGGCTCGTGGCTCATCTTCGTGTGTCAGTCATGCTTCCTACCCGTGCCCGCTCTCGAAACATGATATTGACGACGAAATGTGAAGAGAAGAGGGGGGAGCGTGCATATTTCGTCAAGAGTCGTGCGGCTACGTGAAAAATGACGAGAACTCGGGGGTGCTCCAGTGGCGGCAGCAGAGTGCGCCGGTTTCAGCGCTTGCTGAATTATGAATGAATGAGACACTGATATGAATCTAATTTGCTTATTAGTCACAGGTTAGCAGAAGGCCTGCATCCTTTATCTTTGTCACAAATCTCTTTTTCTTCACGCAGTTCTGAAACTTTAACCACACTTCAACAAAGGTCCCCACTTTGATCATCATCTCAGGCTATTGGAAAGCTATCTCGGTCTCATTTCCTTTGTTTCTCGCCGTATCACACCTAAAGTCATCAAACTTTATGTTCCTGAACGCACTTCTACAGGAACATTGAAGTATATTACAAGGAATATTTGATAGGAATCCACAAGATTCCTAGAGTCAACCACGCAGAAGCGCTGAGTGCCACCGACTAAATGTATTACATGTACATCATTCTCCATAAAAAATGATTTATCTCGTTCTAAGACAAACATGTTTTTTATCTCTTTATCTTTCAATACTTTTTTTTTTTCATTCTATTACATCATCATGCTTGACTCTGGGGTTAAATGTACCTGACTGTTGAGAACAAAGAAAACTTATCAGTTACCTTGGAATTTTCATGTCCAACATTATCCTTTGGGAAGTGAGAAGTTTGTGATCATTCGTCTTTTCTTTGTGGTGGTATGTGACTGTTTTGACTTTTAAACCATCCTCACATAATAGGATAACCATTTCTTAACAGATTAATCTAAATCATGAAGATTTTGGGATTGCCAAAGCACCAAATTAACTGGAACAATGGTATCCCCCACTCTGTGGTGTTTCTTCCAACAGGTGACAATCCAACCCTGGTTGCGATCACCAAACAGCACAAGTGACATGATTATATACACCTTTGATTGCTGATTGACAGATTGTCTGATATCATCTGGTCATCTTCAAAAATTACTCTACAAACAATATACTTTAGAAGTCTTTGTACCCCACCCTTTACTTCCCTACGATCCAGAGCTCGAGACTTAACCTTAATAATCCACAGCTATAATTTCCTTCCATATCATAACCCCGTCTAACAAGAAACACTTCATCATAGTACAGCTGGATACTATTCATAACAGACTGAATGTTTCATGTACTTCACATAGGTGCAGACAGTTATAGGCATAATACAATTCAAAGTACAGAGAAACATTAATGATGATCGTAGTAATAAACCATAAAATAAGAGATCTGGGCCCCGTTTCATAAAACTTGTCATCAGTGACAACTGCCACATTTCTATGACAAATTTGCTCTCAGCCAATCAGATGCAAAGATTTCCGTAGCTTATCACATCTATGACAACTTGTCACTGATGACAAGTGTTATGAAACGGGCTCCAGGTATGCTTAGAATTGTTTTGAAGGATAAAGGATGAAAAGAGGACAACCCTATAGAGTGGGAGCACTGACTTGATCTCCTCATATCAGAGTTTTTTGATGGGCAAACTGCAAAGTGGGCAAAATATGACTTTGACATCATTAGAATTTGAGTTCATCAGTTGAGCAGGTGATAAGTAGAACTTACATTTATAAAGTACATGTAGTATGGTATTCCTTTACCAGTCGACTGCTGAGAGTAAATTCAAATGTTTCACTTTACTGATATCATCTGGCACCAAATTCCTCCTTGTAACATTTGAAGCCCCCCCCCCCAAAAAAAAAAAAAATGTTATCATTCCACTTCCAAAACAAAAAGGTATATCACACTGTAATTACCCGTATTGATATCAAAGCATTTTCCCTTGTTTCTTTTCGCACTTTGACCCCATTCACACCTGACAATTATGCCAGGATTGCCCTTGATGAGAATGCAGTCAAGAGACTATGAAGATAGAAATGAGCTGATGAAGATGGTCTGCTGGAATGCCCCTTTGTTCCATATTAATCCTTTAAGGACGAGTCCCGATTATACTCCGGCAAGTATCTGTGAGAAATGCATGTTGTAGTAATATCAGCTTCCTCAATGGGTTAAAGGGGAAGGCTAGTAACTGATCAGTGGGAATCAGTGGGAATGCTGGGAGATGATTGTTCCAATCCTTATGGGATTCATTCAAGAGATCATTGTATATCTATTGTTGTGTGAAAATGATTTGCTTCAGAACGGTCTCATATTCAAGTAATATGCAGATTAATGCTCCGTCACTGACCAGGGACGCTAACCTGGAAGCATTGAACTGCACATTACTTGAATATGACACCATTTTGAATGAACTCTTGAATGAATCCCATAAGGATTGGAACAATCATCTCCCAGCATTTCCACTGATTCCCACTGATCAGTTACTAGCCTTCCCCTTTAAGGGAGTGTTCTGTATGCCCTTGAGGTATGCTCAAGTATGGCTCACTCTCAACTAGGAGTCCTCTTGTTCAGCCAATGCTAACATGGGCCTTGATTTTTAAGTCCTAATTATGGAAGTCAAATTCTAACTCTTTATCAATCTTTACAAAACTTGAAGCACATAGGGCCTATATTCAAAATGCCTTACAAGCAATGTTTCTATGTAGAGTCCTCATATTTCATCTAGTGATTCCATTATTTGTTGTAGATGACAATTCACACATTAATTTCTTATGTTTCTGGTTTACTTGTAAAATGTAAAATGTGGAGCAACAAAGAACAAAAAAACCCCACCACAAATCTGGTGTGTGTTTTGTTTTTGTCGTTTTTCCAACCAATGCACATGTCAACAAACAGCTTACTGGTTGTCTCTAATATATTACAGAAAGTGCTCCTCTACATGATGGGGATTTAAACTCTTCTTGATCAAAATTGCCACTGTGTTTGTTGATTTTAAACCCTAGATGTTATCACAAATGATAACTAATGAATCCATACTCAGGACACCCTTAAAGGACAAGTTCATCTTCATAGACATGTGGGTTGAGTGAATGCAGCAATATCAGTAGAACACATCAGTGAGAGTTTGAGGAAAATCGGACCCTCCGTTCAAAAGTTATGAATTCTTGAAGTTTCTACTCAGTCACGGCTGGATGAAAAGACTACTATAGCTTGTGATGTCACATGTGTACAACGATATAAAGAAAGACTAAAGAAAATTCAACATATTTTCATTTTTCTCGCATAAGAAAAGAACACTCGACTTCTCTCTGTCAGAAGGCAGGGGGAATAATATTACCCTTAACATATGTCAGTAACAAGTTGAAGAAATGTGCACTTTATTCAAAAAGTAAAGTTTTGTGAAATTCTCTTTTTATTTTCCTTATATTATTGTATGCATGTGACATCATACACTGTAGTAGTCTCCTCATCCAGCAGTGACTGCGCAAATACTTTAAAAAGTCGTAACTTTTGAATGGATTGTCCGATTTTCCTCAAACTTTCACTGATGCGTTCTGCTAATATTACTGCATTCTCTCAATCCTTATGTATATGAAGGTGGACTTGTCCTTTAAATAAGTTTCATTCTTGATGCTGAGTTTATTTTCCTGACCTTTGCAGTTGAAGATGGTTGTCAATCTTCTTGCTGACCATATAGTTTTGGCCAATTTGTCACAAGATTGAACATAGTTTACTCTCTTTTTTGGGCTAGAATATTTGAAAATGGTGCCTTATCAATTTTGAATGATGAACAGTGAGCAATTTTTTTTGTAATACAGGAAAGGTGTCTCTACATCGGTCAATCTGCTCATCGACACAGTTAGAACTTTTACTGGTATCATCTGGAGTGGTAAGTGAAACTTCAATGTTCTCTGTTTCTCTCTTTTCTCTTTTTTCTTCTCTTTGTCTGGCAGCTAAAGTAAAACCTAATTCCACAATTGAATCTTTGGAGTGCACCAAATGTTGCAGGCTGGGTATCATCTTTCTGATTGTGTGTGGATTTTACCCAATTTGTTAGACGTTAGCTCACGGCTTAACCTAATTCTTCGCAGTTCAGTCCTCCCTTACACCACCTCACCTCTATGGAACCCCATTCCAGACTGGGGGAAGTCTGCACCTGTTTGGGCTTAGGTTTAAAATAAAAGTTGTGTGCTGGCTTGAAGTACAGTGCCACTCAGAGCCCAAGTTGAGGAGAAAACATGGAGTGAGTAAAAGTGAACAAAGTGAATGGCAAAAGTTTCAAAGAATTCAGGCACAGGCATAAGTATAAAAGTTTGTAGTTGAACATGTTTTCACATACAATAAAATTGGTCAAAACCACATAATATCATGCAAAATGAAATCAGAGGATTTTACCATCTCAAAATTCTCTCAAGGTTTTGCACACAGATGCATTATGAAAAAATATTTTTGGTCAATCATCTGGAAACTTCAACCATTTCCTCTACTGGACATCAATACCTATCTATCACAACAACTGCAATAATTTGATGTGAAAGACACAATCTTATCTTTATGATTTCATCAAGAGAAAGAAGGAATTGAGTGAAATTTTTGTGGAGGTCAGTGGGAGACTGGTATCAATAATAAAACGATTACGTTCAGGGATCGATTATCATGAAATCATTTGTTTTCTATTCTGAAATGGGCATCAAATTTGGGATCTACTTGACATGAATACAAAATTTTCTGTTCGTAATTTTTCAAATGTCAGGCAGACATTTGATAAGTGGTCTTGTCGATTCAAGCCACGGACATGGCTTAGAGTTGCGGTAAGGACAGAAAGAGCGATTTGCACCTGTGGTTTTCAGTACCTGTGTTACAAGATATCGGCACAAAGGAATATTTTTGTGGTGCTTGCACTTCAAATCTCATCAGCATTAGCCCACAATCAAATCCATTGCTGAAATCTCTCTTTATTTCTTCCTTTCTTTCCACCTCCCCCTTCCACTTCATTTGCTCTTACTCTCACATGCTACAATGTTTGGTTGTGATGACGTCGTCCAGAAATCTGAAAGGGATATTTGTGTTTTTGCTATGGCATTAAAAAATCTGTGAAATGCACACGAAAACAGCCACCAGCAAAATCCCCTCAGACAGGTGAGGGAGGCAGGGGCATGCAACCCTACCTTGATCCCACATATCAAGTTCTTGCCTTCTCCAGCCATCGGAAAACTTCAATAAGGCACAGATGAAATGTACTTAGCAAAGAGAAAGTGAGGTGAACACTTTTCACTCCTTTTTTTGCCCCTTCTCCAGTTTTCTCCCTTTTGGTATCCTTTTTTTCTTTTTTCTTTTTTTTCGTCCATTGCTGCAAAGTGCAGTGCACCTCATCGTCTGGTTAAGAGCCAAGGGTAGAGGTCTTTCTTCTCCCCTCTTTTCAAACCTTTCAAAAGCTGAAGGATAGTATCCATACCAGACTCCAGCACTCCGTGGCAGCACCATCACATCATCTTTGATGCTTGGCTGCATCGGACATAGCATCAACTAACACCTTATGATGTAACGTCCCAAAAGATCAAAGAATTGCCCCACCCCCGCCACCTTTTGAAATGAACATTTTCAAAAAATGAAATTATAAATGAGCTTAGAATTGGAAATGCTAAGCTTTACAGAATTTGAAACACCATATAGTGTGGAGGAGTATCATTGGAAGCATCTACCATATTTATCATTACTCCAACATTCATGTTGAAATGGAAAGGAAAGAGTATAATTACTTTAATTTGTTAAAGACTCAGCTTATAATGCATTGAATGCAACATTGCAATAAAAACTATCTGACGCAAACCAGTCATAGCTCCATGAAATGCAGTATTAGGAGTTGCTTATGAAAATCCATCATAATTGTGCTACAGAGCAATCAAACTTATTTACTGTCAGAGTTATTTTACAACTTAACAATTACATTTTTGCCTATTTTGAGCTGTCATTGTATAAAGCAAAGAAAAAAAGTTCCTATGCATGGCCCTTTTTACAGCAGTTTCCATTGATAGCATTGGTCATCTAAATGCTTGTCAAATACACTGCATTAAAAAACAAACACAAAAAACAACAACAACATAGTTTTCACATTCTATGTTAGATATGGGTCTGCACTTTCAAGACTATCATATGTCCAGAGTACTTTTCAGGCAGTGTCATAGTTGCAAAGAAGTTCAATTAGAAACTTTTCTTCTCCTGTAGAAATTTCTCCCTTTTTTTCTCCCTCTGGATTTTCTCTCTCTCCCCTTTCCTCTGAGGTTTCATGATGAAGATAGAAATGCAATATTGGTAACTCAATATTTGAGGCCATTTTAACCGTGGGCTTCTTCTTCCTTTTAGCTTGTTTGAACAAGACTTAGCCCAGGAGTGCGAGAGAGAGAGAGAGAGAGGGATGAGGAAAGGGGAGGAGGAACGAATGAGATGGGGATGGAGAGGGGGAAGGGTGGAATGATATCAAAGTACAGTAAGAAAGAATGATGAAGGGGGAGATCTGTGAATAAGAGCATGAATTTCATGACGATGGTGAGCAAATCGCTGCGGCGGGGTTGACGCAGTGGTCGAGCAAACAACCCCATGAACGAAAATGAGGTAGAGAGAAAGACTAAGGGAAAAAAAGTATATGAGGCTAAATCTAGGCGTCAGGCTGCTTGGCACGACTGTCGTCTTTGCATACCTTAGCCAGTCCTTTCTTTGCAAAAACGCCGCGCAACCCCCCCCCCCCCCCCCCCCCAATCCTCACACCGGTTGGATTCATGTCCGCTATTTCACGGGTACAAATTACTGTATTTAAATACTGAAGGGCAAAGGGGCATTAGAGCGATAATCTCTTCACCTTGGAGAAAATGAAAATTGAAAGGCCTCTATTGAGACCGGCCACGTTAAGGAGCCATTGTCGATGTTTGTCTGTCACTCGGGTAACTGACCAGTTAGACACACAATGGATAGACACACTGCCATGGTTTCCTGGTCTAGCGACCAGGTGTCAAAACTTCCACCATTCCAACATTTCTGTGGGTTCAAACCTCACCAGCTTGTCCCTAATGTCTTTTTAGCACAACATCCTTCACATGGTGCCTCTCTCATCATTCAAAAACAGACAACAAAACAGGTGGGATGTAACTTTGCATAGGTGTGAAAGCCGGAAGGCGTGGCCAGAAAAGACATAGAGAGAGTTCTTTTTATGATTGAATGTGAAAGAAAAGAAGAAAAGGATAGCCATTAACTCTAAATCATGCATACCTTTGCCAACATATCATTTATGCCGGCTATGGTCGGTTAAATTTTGACAAACATCTGACGGTAATGCATTGCAACCCTCAAATGTTAAACCATTCAGAATGATAACGGGGGCCTATTTCATAAGAGTTACAATTAATCTTGCATTAAATTTCTTGAATCAAATGTAAGATCAATACTGTTTCATAAAGGCACTTATGCTTGATTAAAGCACAGGTTTGATAGCAGATCAAGCGTAACTTTTTTGAATTGCATCAATTGTAAGATTAATCTTACGATAAATCTTTATGAAATGGGCCATCTGTTGATTCTCCTACTCATGATCCCAAGTCCTACCTGATGAAAACATTACTACCCTTTATGACAGGCCACTCTGTATCATTGCTAAGTTCTTGCAACTCACTCTCATTTAATTTTCTGTCTTGGCACAGGTGATGATCATGTGTTTGACTGTTATTTGTTTGTTTGTTTGTTTTTTACTTCTGTTTCAAAATTAGGTTTGAAATACAAATGAGATAAGATGTTTTACATAGAAAGAACAAAGAGAAAGAAATATAGTGAGTAGCCCATCATCAGTAGTGACAATAATTGCTATCTCTGGTTTTGTAAGGGGTCCAGTGCTACAAAAGGTAATTACACACATAGAATAGATTGAGTGATGACAAAACAGTTAAAATAAGAAATGAAAGCAATGAATTGTATAACATATCACAATATATGATTACATTAATCTGATAATTTGACATCAGATTCAAAAGCATGGCAAAACCAGAATTAAAAAAAAAATCAAAGAGACATTTAGATTCTGTTCAAGTTAAACCTGGAGGTATTGAAAAATGAAAATTAATGTAAATCATCAGATACAGCATCATATAATGCTGATGCATACAATAAATAGGCCATCGAACTGACAGTCCTGAGCTCAATTCATGACTGGTATCTGCATCTTTGGAGGAGATGCTCTGTGCTCAACATCCCTTTGGACTCAGGAGTAATAGGGGCACCTGAATGGTGCTGTCATGAAGATAAATGGCAGGGTCTTCTGGAACAGCACTGCCGACACTGATGATGCTATGATAGTGTGATCAAATGTTTCAGTTCTAATGTTCTCTTTTGGGTGATAAAACTGTTGTTAGCAGCACTATGATTATGATTTTCCCATTACATTTTATATTATCATAAATTCTTCCTATCATGATTATGATTATGATTACTATTATCATTATCATTATTATTATTATTAGTAGTAGTAGTAGTAGTAATAGTAGTAGTAATAGTAGTAGACTCTAGTAGCAGTAGTAGTAGTAAATGTATAAGCTTTACCACCATCAACATCATTACAATCATCATCATCATGTACATTTCTTTTTCTTTGTTTTTCCCATGCTTGTGCAATGCTGGAGGGTATATTTTGAAACTTAGTGTGTATTCGTATTACTTAATTTTTTTTTTTTTCTGGGGAGGGGGCTTGAGGTCAAAGGTCAAACGCCAAGTGAAAATAATTTTTTTTATATATATTTGGGAAATGGTTCAAGGAACTTTCATGGAATTAAATGAATATGTATGTATTGGTGGGCAGAAATTGTTTTGGAAATATTACGGTTAAAGGTCAAACATAAAGTGAAAATGATATAATTTTTTTTTCTCATACCCGGAAATGGTTTAAGGTATAATGTAATTTTATGGAATTTAATGAATATTCATGTACTGATTGGCAGTGATTATTTTGGAAACTTTAGGGTCAATGATCCATGTCAATTCAAATTTTCACTATTTCTTGTGTATGCAGTGTCTGAGAGTTTCTTGTTCGAATTGTTCTTGTTTTGTGTGATCCTGCGTGTCATTTTGATTTTGTAATTTTACATTTGTATATTTATGTAATACTGTGTATGTATATTCTCACTTTTGTAAAATCATTTGTAATTCAGCCTCAGGCTGCGATCAATGATTTGTTGAATAAAGATACCATTAATATATAATATATATATATATCAATGTCATTACAATTATCTAAATAATCTTTCTGATCACCATATTGTACATTTCTTTGCAAGCTAGGAAGACTCAACAGCTATGTTACAGGATTTATATGTATGCCTATTGCAGATTGGTGCATCCACTCAGCAGAATGTTGTAAGTAAATTACCCAATGAACTGCAGCTGCAGCTAAATTAAGGCAAAAGAGAATCATCCCTCATTTTCAGTCAACTAGCCCCCATCCCCATGAAATAGAGAAAAAGAAAAGAGAAAAATGAGGGCAAAAGGAAATCAAAGATGGAGCAGCCAAGTCAAAAGAAGGAGTTTGGCTGTAGGGCAAAATGTGGCTTTGAACTCTCCCATTGTCCTCCACAGAGAGGACAGATTAACTCCAGACCCGAGTATTTTCGCAGACTTGCATTGTGCCCAGGTACCTTGTTTTCACGGGGTGCAAAGTGAGATCGAATCAAACAAGAGCTCTATTCCCTCACAGGGCAGTTAGTAAACTGCAGAGCCACATGAAGAAAAAAAAATGATGAACAAAATACATGAACTTCAACAAAAAAAGGAGAGAAAAGTAAGAAATACATCCATGCACTTAAATCTTTGCCACAGCTTAGTAGAAGGTGACATCATATAAGAATCGAGGTAGAGTTAGGCAAATTTTTCAGGTGGCCAGAAAATCAGGGCATAACTGCACCATTTAAAAGAGTGAGTGAGAAGTGTATAACGAAAAAATGAATGGAAAAGAGATAAACAAAACAGTATTGTCAAGATAGGAATAAAATTGCACACCACAGTTTAGGGTTATGCAGATACCTGGATTATCAAACTTACCACACAATTTTTGTGCATGTTCCTTGTGTATACTAAGAAACGTATGTCAGTGACGAGACAGCTATTCTTGGTTCAAAATTGTGTAGATATATATTGATTGTATCACATTGAGTGTTTCTTTGCATCTTGAAAACTTCTCCAGGTGAGAATGTTGGCAAGGCGATAATCTTTTATTGGATGAGGAAAGCTACTGTGATGAACAGAAAAGGGACAGGGAAGGGGAAGGGGGAGTGAAAACATCCTTTATGTTTCTCTAATTGCCAGAATATGATAACTGTATCTTCTAGTAAAAGAAGACAAAAAGTGTTTATTTTCCCAGGGTCAGTTTAAATAAGGCTACATTGCCTTCTCAATAACCCTTTCACCTACTAACTTTGTTTTATCTGTCACAATGTCACATTATATTTGTTGATATCACTGTCACATCTCTATGTATGTATGTTTTATTGAGTGAAAACAAAATCATCTAATAAGTGAATGAACGAATGAATGAATGAATGAATGAATGAATAATATTACTTGTCACTGAAAGAAACTGATCATTATACTAACAACAATGTATCTAGAAGAAACAGGTGAAGTGAAATGGCTTGCCATCACAGGTCCTACATTAAAACTGCCTTGCATTAAATCCATCAGTAACGTGTGTGATATGCTTGGTTATGGCACACTAATAAAACAAAACAAAGATCCTGACATATTCAGATTTTCAGCTAGTCTTCAAAGGGTTAAGGAATTGATGTTCCATCAGAATCCTGACATGACAGATAGACAACTTTCTCATGTCACTCCCCGTAAGCTTTAACAATGACTTATACCTTTTTAATGAGCACATTTGAATGCCTCTTTCGACACCGAAAGAACATCCCGGTCTCGTGCCCATGAAAATCTTGCCGACTTTAAACAATTTTCAACAACAGATCCGCGCTGCTGCGGCTGACATTTCATCGCTGGATCTCCCAGACGGCACCCGCCGAGCTCCGGACTTGCATTGCAAGGAGGCAGGCCCAGCGGTGCCAGGCATCCGAACAGCACCTGGCGAGCCGGAGAATGTCACGGCCGCTCGACGTGTCTGGCGCTCAGCATTCCTCCAATACCAGCCCAACTCTCGCCTCTCCATCACTTTGCTTACGACGACGACACAACGATGCATCTTCTGCCCGTCAGGAGATCTGATTTGTCTATTTCTCTCTCTCCTCCCGCTGTGCTCTTCTCACCACAAGAGAAAGAAGAGAGAGAAGAGAAGAAGCTGTCCCCGCACGACCCTGTGTTTGTACCCTAATACAAAGCTGTGATAACAGTCTCTATTTCACACCTCTAGCAAAGCACTCCGACAAGAAGTACTGAATGTATGCTGGTCATGTGAACAAGGATGGAGAAAGGAGGAGCGAAGTGATCTGTGTGATTTTAAAAAATGGCTGTGTATCTGCTGGATGAAGCATTGATGTATCTCTCACTGTTTTGATCACATCTAGCAGAGGTGATAATGAGTTCAATGGTTCCTCATCCATCTAATTGTGGTAACTTGTGATTTCAGTGACAAAGACAATAAAAATGATTTTGTGATGACAGCAGTTACATCAACATCACCCTAATGCGACAATATTCACACAGATGTCATGATCATGTAAGCAATAACTAAACTGATGATTATACTGCAAATGTCTAAATCATAATCCTTAACATATTAATCATTCAGTTGAAATCATTGGTTTCTGCAACTCTGTGACTATCTAAGTGTCATAAAGTCTACTGATGAGCAGTTGTCTTACAGGTACAGTATCTTGACCTCTAAACTTACCACTAATGACACACTCATCTTGTATTTCCATTTGCTGAGTCTGAGATGATGGTTTAGCGAGGGTCAACTCTCCACCATCCTATACCAGTCATGGCATTTTGTTATTTTTGCCCATCACTGCTTTCTTTATGTAAAATTTGTACTTATTACATAATATCTATTTGCTTGATTTTAATTTCTCTTTTGACTTATTCAATGAAATTCATTGAATTAATCAATTAATTCTACTTTTTTTCAGGAAACTTTCACCATTGAAAAAAAAATCCCTTGATTATCACTTCATAGTAAATGTGGAGAGAACTTTGACAGATCTTAAATGTGGGTAATTACTTGAATTATTGGAGCATGGAGCAATAATGAAAAGAATATGGTGCACTGTGAAGCTGGTTATGGATCTGTGAATTCAAAGACACACATGGGAACTGGACTGATGGAGGTGGGGGGGGGGAGTGATGATGATGGGGGGTGGGGTGGGTATTGGCAAGTAAGGGAGGAGCTGATGTGAGATATGAGGAAGAAAGGGGCTTGTCTGCAGACTATGCTTGGCTGTTGCTCTCCCAATTTTGGCGTCCATTTTAATCCGGCAGCGGCGTGTGAGGGAAGGTGTTGATGGGGAGATCCAGGCGGTAACCCAGCGGGATGCGGATCAGATGTGACAGGAGGAAGCGGAGGCCGGTCTCACGGTGTTCTCTCTCCTCTTGTCTGGTACGCCTCATCTTCTTCCCCCTCCTCCTCTCCTCTATCCATCCATCTACACTCCATGCTGCCCTACTTTGTCAGTTGTTGTCTGAAATCATCTTCAACAATTCCCTCTTCAACATCATCTTCTTGTGACTCCCCTGTTCTCTCTCAAACCCTGGGATCTTTCCAAGTAATTTCCTGATTTGGTAACAATCCTCTTGGGAGAATCATTTTCAGCACATCATTAGATACTTGCTTGGAAAGAATATTCCTAATTCTTTATTCCCTCCCTTCATTTACTACTCTTTCAAGATTGCATCAATGAGGTGCATATAAAAAAGTGCTTGTGTACCTAAATGATTTGAACACATTTAAATATGCTGTGACATTTCTGTTACTAACATAGTATCTCATTTTCTACCATTTCAGCAATTTTTCAATAAAAGAAGCACCAGAGTAATTTCTTTAGTGTCTTGTGATCACATATTCTATCGAAACTACTTTTCTTCTGTTTTTTATTCCAGTTCTAATGATTCTGAACAATTTGGTTGACATCGATGGGCTGATTTGTTTCTATTTCTACTTCAAACCCAAGACAATTTTCCCTGCTATCCAAATGAGTATCAATGGCAGGAGTGGGTATCTTCAGTAGATGAGTGTTGAAAATTCTGCTTTCAAAACACAAACAAGAACACTAAATTCTTTCCTCACTCTTTTCAAATCACTCACTGTTCGTCTCATCACCATCATGCTATTCCATCTGCCTGTGCGCTCATCTTATTTGAATAGCCTCAGCACAAGACGTCTTCTTGCATTACTCTTGTAAACTAACACAGGAGGAATAGAAAGTGCATTGCTTCCCTCAATGAGTTCAACAGTGAAACAGTACTGTGATTTTAAGATAAGATACAACAGCCTTTGAGGAGACTACACTCATCTTTCATTCCTCAGCATCAAAGCCTGCTTTCACATCACAGGCCCTGGAGCGCATCACTCCGGCATCCGGCCTGTCATCGGCGCATCATTCCTGTCGAGCATCTCACAATTTTTGCGGCCACCCTATCACCTGCTGATCACTAGTGGTGTCCCTTTACTCTTGACCACTACTGGACAGGGGACTGAAGCACAGCTTTGTGCTGCCCCCCGAAAAGCTTTGCCACATGTGAGTGGAGATATAGGGGAAAGTGAGAGAGGGAGAGGCAGCAGCAAAGAAAAGAAGATAGCCAAAGACAATGATGTCTAAGATTCTTGTCACAATGTAATCTGTCATGCTGTATATATGACCCAGAGGATACCACAAAATGATGATTGATAGAATGATGAAATGGAATGTCTATTCTTCGTGCATTATGGACAATGTATGACTGGAAGTTCTGCATGACATATTGGTGTCGAAGGTTCCGTATAACCATCTTTTGTCAGCTGGATTTTTGTCACAATTATTTCTTTTATCTACTTTCTTTGCCACCAAGAGCCAACTTCATCAAGGGTTCTGTAATGATTAAATGTTGTTAGCATTGCAGTTACCATGGTAGTCCAAATGACTCCAATACTCAAATCTGACTGGTTTGCTGCATGGATGCTGCTATATGAAAACTGCAAGTATTGCAACTCACAGCAGTTGCAAAGAGCTTTATGAAATTGCAACCAGCTCAAGAAAATTCATGACGCTTGCTGTGCCCACTGAGTTTTCAGCCAGTGCTGAGACACTCATCCTGCAGTGCCAGATCTATTAAGCTGGTATCTCACTGAGCGGCGAACGTCTGCGAACGTAGCGAATTTGAGATTCGCCAACTTTCCTGACGAATGTTTGCGAAAAATCAGAGTTCGCTTCTGCCATTAGCGACAGTTAGCGACATTTAGCGATGTTTAGCGACAATTAGCAACACTTCAGCGAATGTTTGCGAAAGTGTTTGCGAAACACAGGTGGTGACTTTTAGCGAATGTTAGCAAATGTTAGCGACAATTTTTCAAATGTTAGCGACAGTTTTGCAAATATTAGCAACTGTTTGCAAATCCTTTGCGACAATTTGCGAATGTCCTTGGACCTAGAAAAGTACCTGGCGATTATGTATGGTAAGACCCATAAAACGAACGTAAAGCCTTCCACTGAATTCAGATCTCTTGTGACAACCGTTCAAGATGGATTTCCAGTATATGGAACTAAATTTCTGCCAAGAAGAGGCTCAACGTGTTGCTATCCTTGAAGAGCTGCTTTGTCAGGCTACTGCTACAGCTATTGTGCAGCATAAGAGAAAGAAAATAAAGAAAAACAAGAAAGGAAGAAGAAAAGAAAAACTATTTGGGTCAGAGAGTGGTTGTTTCAGAGGACAGACTTCGGTCAATATGAAAAACTTTTGCAGCAATTACATGATAGAGATGTCAAGAGCTTCAAGAACTTTCTTAGAGTGGAACCTTGTCTGTTTCAGAAGCTTTTATATAGGAACCATATGGTTATTTGTTCGCTAACAGTGGCGAATCAAATAAAAATGTTAGCGACACCGTATTACAACCGTTTGCGAATTCTTACGAGTGTTTTGCGAATGTTTGCAACTGTTAGCGAAAATACAAATTCGCAGAGGTTCGCAAAGAAATTTTGAACAAGTTCAAAATTTCTTTGCGACAGGAAAAACTGTTTGGGACAATAAAAACCGTTTGCGAACTTTCTTGCGACTGTTTACGAACCTTTTGCAACCCTTTACGAACCCTGGCGAAATCCCAAATTCGCTACGTTCGCAAACGTTCGCCGCTCAGTGAGATACCCCCTTTACCAAGAGTTTGTATGGAAAGCAATAATTGACTCCAGCAAAAGAATTTATAGGCATGTGTAGTATTATTGGTACTTGACAGGATTCTATAACAAAAGGAATCAGCCATGCATAAAATACAATGGGACAAGATCAGGTGTAGACAAAACATGTACGTGCATCGTAGGCCACTTAAGTGCAAACATGAATGTGGTATTCTGCAGCTGGCAAAAAAAAATAAATGAAAAAAATTGACCCTTACAGTGCTTTGTTCGCCCATTATCATGCCCACTTGAAGCGCTTCCTTGGATATTACCTAATCCCCTCAATCTCTGTCGTGTGAGCATGGGCTTCCTGTTGGACTAAGCCACATTGTTCCGCTTGAGTTCCCTCTAAATATTACAAGTAGGTCAAGTTTGAAGTGATTAAGTGAATACTGATGTGAAAGCATGGCAAGTTACAGCTAAGAGCCTGGGAAAATGTAGAATTCAACATGAACATGACATACACACAAAAGGCCCAAATTCACGAAGGTGGTACAAATGAAACCATGGAGCGCCAAGTGTCGCATGGAATATTTCGTTACAAAATCAGTAATTTCATCGATGAAATGATTATTTTGTAACGAAATGACAACATTTTGTAAATAAATGAACATTTCGTCCACGAAATGATAATTTCGTTGACGAAATGGTCATTTTGTCGACGAAATGACCGATTTCATAATGAAATATTCCGTGCGACACTTGCCGCTCAATGGTTTTTGTCCATGGTTTAAACCATGGTTTCATTTGTACCACCTTCGTGAATTCGGGCCAAAGGGTTGAAGGCAGTGAATTTATTTCTTGCCTCACTGTGTGTCATGTGTTGTGTGTGTGTGTGTGTGTGTGTGTGTGTGTGTGTGTGTGTGTGTGCGCGTATGATTTTTGCCGTTTGTTTCACATTTGTTGTTGCTGTTGTTTTTATTTTAGCAGTATGCTTTGAAACTGAACTTGATCATTAGCCTTCCAGTTAGCCCAATCACAGTGGTAGGGATCTGTCTAAAACAGAGCCAAAGTTGATTTCCTGTTGTCATCTGGTTGAATCAAGACTTCATGGCAGCCATATATTGCTTCAAGGCTCAGGAAGGATTTAGAACATGGTACAAAACACTTTCACATCAGTAGGTTTGGCAGCCAATAGACATCAAGACCCATCTGGGAACTGTTTTAGTCCATTTCAATCCAATGGAGGAAGGTCCTGCTGCACACGTGGTGACAATTAAACATACAGGGGCACATTGGTTGTTGCCATGGTAATGGTTGGAACTGTCTGAATCTCTGTAAAGTGCTAGCTGTGTCTGATCTCTTCTTCATTAAGTTTGGTCCTCATGTAACTAATCACCCAGACCTCCAGCAGGGGGGATTATACCATCCATCCAATGGCCACGCCCTGTTTGGGAGAACATCTTCACAGATGTTTGGCTCCTCCTCCACAAAGTTTTTAGGGGTGTCGGATGCAGCAGATGCCCTCTTTCACCACCAGCCATCTTTCTTCTTTGCAATAAAACTATACTTCATGTGTGTCATGGCTTTGGAACGATGCATTCATGATTACATTGTGACTGACAAGAAAGGTTAAAACAATTGTAAATTGGCCACTCTCTGTTACAGGAGACAATCATTATTATGTTATATGAAATATATGATACACTGTGACTGGTATATTCACATAATCATAGTGTGCACTGCTCACCTGATGTTTGGCTGTGAAGGGCAGATGGGGTGGTTTGATGTGCAATACATGGGCAGCAACCTACAGAAAATAAATTGAATAAAAATGAATCTGTATTACAGGTTAACATGGTCATATCACAGTATGCATTGAAACGCTCAGCCCCCACTTTTTAGCATAAAGGCAATGTCAATTAACTTGCTTTCCAATTTTTGAAATGCTTCCAAGAAAATGAAGAATGGCTTTATGAGGCAAACATGTCACAAAATGCAAAATGTCAGGTACCAATTATGTCATGTGTAAGGTTGATGACCTAGCAGTTTTGAATGCAGTGACTGCATTCAGTAAAATTTTATAGATGAATTGTACAATCAATGTTCAGTAAAAAGAGGTACAGGTATTTTAAGATGCAAAATAATGATGCCTTGGCTGTGTGGTATGAAAGGAAAATTCTTCCCAATATTTCCATTACGACGTAAATGTATCCCCATACGTGACTGACAAATAAACAGCGGCGCTCAATCATTGCATTTGACGAATAGTTAGCTTCAAAGAAACAAACCCTAATTCCTGATCACACCTCACACCTGCATACCTGGTACTTCTAATTGTCACCCAGACCGAAGGCAAATTCCTCGCAGCATACCAACAGGGCCCAAACAACAGCGTTTTGACACCGAGGTGTTAGGTTTGGCATCATAAAAGGAGTTATTACCGGGTCAACAGCCAAATGAACGCACCGCCAGCCAGCCTTTCATCTGGCGCCGACACCATCGCAAACTGGAATTCAATGTCCCCTCTTTGTTTCGTGCATGCGAGGGGGTGATATCTGGGCCTTCTTTTTTAGCACATAATCTGCCAATAAAGTACACGGTCGGGGTGCGAGACAGGTGTGTCAATGTGAGATTCACAGACAAACACACACACACACACACACACACACACTGAGGCGGAGAGTTTTTCACAAGGAATTGTTCTAAGTTACGGCACGGTACTGTAAGATGCAAATATAACTCTTTTCTTGCATGGGATCTTGTCTGTTTTTTTTCATCTTCCAGGTCAGGATGAGGAACAAAATTCCTTTGGACTACCCCTTGTGCAATTAATGAAGTAAAACTTCTCGCAACTCGCTTTATTCAGATTATGAATTCATTGTTATGAACAAAGCCAGTTTGTTGTGCTCCCAGTGTTGATGCTAGACCCAAGGTACACTGATGCACATTTACAAGGTTCTCATAATATGAGGATTAAGAAATGTTACCTGAGCTGATTATGTGTAGCAAAGAAATTGGTATACTATCACTACTGACTACCACATACTAGAATATTGTATAACATACAGGGAATTAATGTTATCATAATCTCAAAATAGAATTTCTAGGGAGAAGAGGGTTTATAGTGAATGGTTGCCATGGAATTTAGAGTTTGTTTTTTGTTTAGCACACTAACTGCTGGTATCATACATGATTTGCATTTTTAGTCATATTGCCATTGAATGCGTTTTGGAAGATGTTATTCATACTTGATAATTTAGTTCATTGCTACTAGGCTTGAACACATCGTAAACATGAAGCATAGCAGTAACTGCTCCTATTTATTCCATAAGCTTTCCTTGTACATCTTTGTGTATAAGTCTACTAAACGTCAACATAAACATCAACATAGGTTTGATTGTGTTCGTATCTAACAGTCCTGAAAATGGGTCTGGCTTAAAAATGTACTTCCTGTAAAATTTTGCCTGTTTATCTAAATTAGAGAGATATATGGCTATGCAAGCAGTCTTTAACCCGTTGAGGACAAGTCCCGAGTATACTCGGGCATGTGTCTATGGGAAATGCGTGTTGTAGCAAAATCAGCCTGTCAGAGTTTGGTTTTCAAAGGGAGGGAGTGAAACACATAGATAATGTAAGCAAATCTCATTAAGTACTGATAAAGTGCATACTTGCAGACGAAAAACACATGATACATCACAGATGTCTTAATATATTCATTGCATATTTGCATATTGCTGTTGTAAATATGCTACCACTGTGAAAGACACTAGATCAGATTTTCTGGGTGTAAGACTCCTGGAATCTGTGGAGTATACCGGCAAGGGCAGCTCTTTGTGTAAAGGTGTGAAAAGGGTCTTGGAAGCATCTTGTTTGCGGAGCCATCACGAGGGATTAGCCTTAAGAAGAGGTGAGCAGGGAGGACAGGGGAAGAAAGGAGGGGGGTAAATGGGCTTGGGCGTGTCAGGTCAAAGGTCAGGTTCAGATAAGATGAGGTGCAATCCTGTGGATGGATGAAAAATGTGATTTCTATGATGATCTTTTGTCTCAGCACGATAGTGGATTCGCTCTGGGATGAAACATTTCTTTTTTATTTATTCAACAGGACTTTTTTTTATCACAGTACTGGCAAAGAAAGAAATGTACAGATTTTAAAAAAAGCAAATCATATGTACAAAGTGTATGTGAAGGTCACCTAGATTGCTTAAAGTTCTGTTCATTGCACAAAAGTTAACATCTTTGCCCAAAAAGGAGAGGTCATGTTGCAAAGAAAATTGGAGAAAAGCTCAATTCTGTGTTAATTACAGAATAATGACATAAAAGCAGTGTAACAGAAGCATTTTATTGTGAGTTTGTGTCTGAATATGTGATCTTAAAATGGCATCACACCTCTGATTACAGCAACGAAAGTCATGTTAAAAGTCCAGATTCGTATGGTATACACAGTTCTCCAGTTTCCATACTGATGTCACGATATCAATGTGCCCTATTAACTGCAGCGCACTTTTGAGGAAACCTATTCATCAGCCACCTTTGAAGAGACAACTAACAATAGCTAATATTAAATCAAAAGCTTTTGTTCACAGTTTTGGTACAGAATTCTGCATGAGAAATGCAAAATATTCCTGGAATTTGCCTTCTTTTTTTTTGTAATTGAAAAGATGAGGCAACAACCCAATTTTGAATAACAAGCACAATACAAGATAACACAGGGAAAGGAATCTAAACCAATCTATGTATTCTAGGATCATTGTAACGCCTCTAGCAAACTTTACTCTAAACGTTTCCTCAGGCAGAGCATGTGGACAAACAAATCTGTCATGGTGATCTGGAATTGGTGCATAAAAGGAAGGATAGAAAACATGATACCGTAATGATGAAGATTCCTGCAAAAATAAAAGAAATAAAATGAAAAAAAAAATTGTTTGGGGACCAGAGGGTGAATTGCACAAAGCTGGCCCTGCAGCTGTTATGATCCTACAAGATTAAAAAAAAAAATCTTTGTGAGCTTCCCAACTCAATGGTAAGAATTCTTCCCTTGGAAAAAGGACCCACATAGCAAGAAAACAAGTTAACAGGATTAGGACTGAATAAATTTGGTGTCCCCTTTACAGACACATTGTTGATATTTGTCTCATGGCACAATTATGTTTTAAAGGAAGCATTGCATCCTTCAAAAATATTTCATCTTCACTGTACATAGCATTTTCTTTTATTAAGTGATAAAGTGAGAGAGGTGTGTGTTCAGTAGAACATGCATCCAGCAGATATTAAAACAACAGAAAAAAAAAGCAGAGTAAAGTTTGTTTTGCTTGGTTTTATTTCTACTTTTTTTATCATTTCAATACATAATATCATTAATGATATTTTTCAACATTACGGACAACAGGGTATACAGTGTAAACATAACTTGTAAATCTATTATCAATGATGATAATCGACGTCAAATTTAGAGGAAAGACCACATATCATGATTGGAATTAAAGTGATTAATAGAGACTTGTTGGTGGAACATTTAAGTGGACTGTTGAATCGTGAACGGAAGACAGAAAGCTGATGACACACAGAAATGATCAGAACAGATATGACAGAGCTGATACACGCGATAGCATCTACGACTGTTTTCGCACGTACTGAGAGTGCGTGATTTGAATCATGATTCTAACTATGAACCACTAGAATCATGATTAAAATGATGCATTTTTACCATGTGCATGCCAAATGGGACTGCAGAAGGTGATTTGAATCATATTCTTATCACAAAATATGCTCCTTAAATGCTCGGACTGCAGCCAAAGTGCATGCTACTTACTGCTATAGAATGATTGATGAGAACTCTGAAATAAGCCACACCTCCTTAACTCGCTTTGAAATTCAAAACGGCAGAATCTGGAAAGCCTTTCTTGGTTGTGTGCACAATTCTACTCATAATTGTAATCGTAATTTAAAATTCAGCATTGCAATCGCATTTCTCGACCAGTGTGAAAACAGCCAAAGTGAGTGAAGACAGCCTTTTAATCAGCAAAGTACAAGCGATGAGGAATTGAAGCGGCACAGGCCAGACAAGACAGATCGCAGAGATAAAGTTTGTGTCTTCTTCCGCACGAATTCTGCGTGAGAGAATTGTAAAGATATATATATATATATATATATATATATATATATATATATATATATATATATATATATATATATATTCCCCTAGGGCTTTCATCCAGGTGTGAAAAAGCATTCAGCTACACCTGCATAGCATGAAAAGGAACCACCGAATTCATTGAAACGCCGAACACGCACCAACAAAAGAATCCGATCAAACCCTTCGTGTCGACGCTGTATGGGAAGAGCAATGTTTATATGATCACCAAATCATCTCCAATTGAGAGGAGAACTACAAAGGACATGTCAGTTGTGTAAGCTTCGCATCTATTTTCCTTTTTTTTCTCTCTCTCTATTTTTCTCTTTCTCCTGACAATGAAGCCGCACTATTATAGACAGTAAAGGGTGTGATGAAGTTACTGCCAAAGGCAGACCTATTGTTACTACTTTTTTTCCTCGGAGCTTCTGGTATCAGGCCGACATTATTCATTCATTGTCATTGTCTTCTTTTCCCCTTTTCATCCAACTGCAGATGTGCAGGTATATTTTTTTTTGTGAAAGAATCATTCTAAAAGGCACTTAAAATCTATGCTAGTATTCTGTGAAAGCTGCAAATTGGCTCTCAGAACAGTGATCATTTTTTCCTTTAGTCTACAACTAACACCTGTAAAATCTATATGTTGTGTATGCAGTAGAGATCTGCTAAATTGACTCAACACAGGACTGGCATTTCTATCTTGCATATTCCCTACAGCCAGTTGCATTACTGCAAACAAAAAGATGGCAGGGCCTCATGAAATTTTGGGCCCACCCTACATCCTCTCACCAGCATTATATCCCAAGCTGGCTCATGCCACACCCCTATCAAAGTCTGGCTCACTGAATCATTCAACAATCTTCATGAAGCACACCAGAAAATTATTGTAAAAAATAAGAAAAAAGACAGATAGACAGAAAGAAAGTGGTTTGTTTCAACGTAGACTCTACTCTGATATTATAATTGATTCATTCCCTTTTTCCATTTATAATCTCTCTCTCTCTCTCTCTGTCTCTCTCTTTTTTTTTTGCTAATGACAAAATAAAGCTATTGTGGTTGCACCAGCTTGCAACTTCAGATAGTTTCTTTTTTTAATTATCAAGTGAGAACTTTATGGCATATGCTTTAAATTTCAAATTAGCTGATTCTGATAGCATTAACGAGAGTTTTATGTGCTCTGCTCCGATCAGATAAAAGAATTCCGCTAAGTCTTTAATATCCACTCAAGTGACCATAAAATCTGCCGGTGAATCAGGACTTGCTGATATTAGCATTTTATATTGATAAATGAAACAGGGGAAAACTCTAAAAACCCATCTCTTGATGAATCAGCATTACATAGACAAAGACGTAGAGACATGTGCACGCAGATCGGGAGTGAAATAAGACCGGAGGCACATGTGACGTTGCCGGTTGCACATTCAGATGTCACGCCAAGCACATGAATGATGAACGAGCTGTTGCCATTCCAGTATGGCCACACGCAATCATAACTGTCCGCCGATGCACAATTTATAGGTAATTGGCCTCACTTCAACACTTTTCAGGAGAACAGAACCGAAGACACTTTGGTGGTTGCTTCACCACAAAAAAAAAAAAAAGCACGAAACAGCCGAAATGATTCTATTTCATTGCCTATGACTCATCTTTCATGGAAAGTTCAAGATGACATACTGAAATATATGAATTTTCAAACAAATCAAAATAAGTTGAAGATCTTCTCACCTATTTTTTTGTTAGAGGACTGGAATTCCCCCCCCCCCCCAAAAAAAAAACAAAACAAAAAAAAAAACAAACCAACAACCCAAAACAAAAACCTGTCATCATTTCATATCACAGAACAGACTTTCAATGCTCGTAAATACTACATAATTATTGACAACAAAGTCTGTGTTGAGATCACACTGAAATATTTTAATCCTTCACTATAGCCGAGATGACAAAATTTGATTTGAGTGAATGTGTATAGACTCGCTCCACGGAATTGATCACTAGGCAGATGAAACTTATGCCGTCTTCTTTATTTCTTTCTGTTCAATAAAGCTAACATGGACCAGGATATGCCCTTTCACTTTCAGTCAATTTCAGCCAAGAAAAATTAAATTGTCATTATTTTTTTTTTCTTTTTGCAGGGGGGGGGGGGGTTGGGTTGGGTGTTGGAGGGGGTGAGGAAATTCTCCTAAAACATTAACTTTGGTTTTAACTACATATATGTATGCGACACAAAACAATGACAAGAGAATGTGTCTGAAAACAGAATATAGAGTTCTAATACACCAAACTACTAATTGTCATGATATATCTAGTGGACTGGCATCTAATGCAACAATGATTTCACACAAGGGACTGATTAAAATTTTGATCCAATTTTTCTAGCAAACTGCCAAAATGCCGGCGTGAGCTCATTCAAGGCTGGGAGTGGACACCGAGTCAAATCCGATACCAATGGCACACTAGCGCCATGTGACACGCCTTATTGATGGTGCTAATTTTCACCCGCAATTTGTGCACGTCAACCTCAATGCACTCCAGACTTGCTAACATTTCATAATTGGGCGGGTAAAATTGAGTTTGGTGCGGCCCCAACCGCCCTCGAGGAAACGGATGCATTATGAGAATGCAAGTCCATTCTTCATGTCACGCTGCATATAACCCGACTGTCATCTATGGTAATTGTCAGTGCTTCCAGCGAGCTAGAGATTGAGAGACGGGGGGAAAAAAATAACCCAACTCCATGGCATTACTGGACCGGAAAATTGGATAGAATTCATTGCAGTCATTTCTGAAACTTGTCAGTTGAACAAGCACCACGGGACAGGGAAAAAAAATGCTTCATTATCACTAACTTTGTAAATAGGAGTTCATTGTTATTGCTCTCTAGGAATTTTCGAAAATTGTTTGACCGTATGCGCATGTGTCTGTTTGTGTATGAATGCACCAAGATTTTAAAGGGAGAAAATGAAAGAGCATTTTCGTTCATTTAGTCAGTGCGTTTCACAATAAACACATGTGGATTTGACATATTCAATTCACAACAAAATGAATGATTTCCTGCCTCTAACACTGGTAATCTTTCTCCCTTTTTTCTTCTCTCGTGGTTGTGGTTGAACAGAATTATGGGTTGCCCCCAAAAATCAATTACACTGTCATCAACTTCCCGATTCAGACATGTGTAAGAGTGTTTACTTTGAATTCTGGCTAACTCCTAACAACACAGACACACGAAGACACAAACACACACGCACACACACACACCTTCATGTCAGAAAGTAGTAATCAACAACATCAAAAGATATTAAAGGCTGATCACATGCATCACACTGTCCTGAAATTGAGCAAAGATGGACACACAGTGACAATGAAGGAAATTTTCAAATTCCATTCTGATCATATAAACATTGGGTCATTTGTAGGGGCTTCTTAGCCATACTGTATATACCATATATTTAGTGAGTCTAATCTTCCATGAATCAGGACTTCTCGACAGTTTCGCGAGTGGTTAAATTCGCGATTGTTGAATAAGTACTGAATGGAGAAATGTATGTGTGAACATCACATTTATGTCGGGATCAGCGTTGATATTTTCACATGTTTTTAAATTGGCAAACAGCACCAGACTCCGAAAATAAAAACCTCACAAAATATTTGGTGTGTACAGTATATGATGGCTGGTGGAGTTTTTCAGGCTTTGCCAGTAACTTTGTGAACAATGGAAAAAATCTTTGACAAGAAAAAAAAAAAACCCTGCCCATAGATATTGAAAAGCTTCAAGTTCATCTTTACTATCTTGTGTCAATTTTGGGACAGTGTGATGTCACACAACAGACAAACACACATACACACACACACACACATACACACACACACACACAAAGGCATTTATTCTTGCTCATTTTTTGCCAATCCCACTTCAGAAAAAAAAGAAGCAAAACTTTATTGGCATAAGAGCAAAAATTATCATCTATGAGATTTACGACTGGCTCCTTACATGTACAGATACATTCATAAAATATTACAAATGAGAGACACCTGGTGTGTGCCTTTTTTTTAAATAGCATTTATACTGCTGTCTTCAGGATATAGATATCTTCCCAGCCTTGATATGGGTGATGTTTGTTACTCTGAAGATCTGTTATGTGAAACACACAAATTCAATATAGCTAGATGTTTCTTAATCTGAAAATAAAATAAAGTTTGTTAATCCAGAAATGAAAAGAAGGTGCAGACTATCAAGCCTTTGTAATCACAAACCTTATTTCGTTTTGGATAGGAAAACCTTTGGAATTACAAACCATTTTCATCTTTGAATTAACAAACCTTTGAGTTAAAAATCTTATTTCATTTTTGGATTAATGGATCTTCTGAATAATGAACCTTTGGAACAATGAACCTTTGGAACAACAAACTGTAACCCTCAACACAGAGCACACATGGTATCAGTATATGGGTTAAATCCATATCATGAGCTTTGTGTAGAAATGAGTATGATGACAAAGGACTGAGAGAGAGGAGTAAAGATGAATAGAGACATTACACCTGTCCTGTGCCATTAACCCTTTTCCTCCATTTTTTTTTCTGAAATACCCGTAGACTTTGCACATGAGTCAACGAGTTCCTGTATGCAATAACTTAACAAGCTCTGGACTAGTGCGAATATCCTTGGGCAAGGACATACAGAGATTGTGTGTTGCAACAAAAGCTCATCTTCAGCAGCAAAAAGACGAGAAAAATATACAACTTTGTTTTCATATTATTCATAATGCACTGCTCCATGCAACATTCATGAATTTCAGTTGCAAGGAAATAGGGTCCTACTGCAATAGACCACTTCAAAAACTACATCTTTCCTACAAACATCCTTAAACAAATCTTGATTGTTCAGATGAATTCAAGACATATATACCAGTAAAAGGAAAGGGGAGAGGTAACAGGGGAGGGGTGCTGAAGGGGCAGGGGTCGGTTAATTCTGTCTCAGCTGGTCTTAGAAAAAAAACCTCTCAGACAATCTTTCCTTGTTAAAAAAGTAAATCTAGCTATATGCTATGATTCCAGTGTTACTGGTTGAATGTCAATTGGAGGAACTTTCCTTTCTTTTACTTTGATAAAGGCAAGATCTGAGACAAACAAAAGTATAGTTAAAAACAAAAACAAAACAGTGAAGTCTTACAAGCACAACAGTAAAAATTTGATCAAAATCATATGAAAGTTAAGGAAGTTATGAAATTGTGAGGTTTTGCTAATTTTAACGAAAGAGTCCCTAAAACTGAATATGCAAATAGTGCATTGATGATGTCGTCCCCTCACAAATTGTCATATGGTATGTATATAAAGTCATGAATTTCCTAATTTTTGATCGAATGCAATTATGCCCCAGTCTCAAATCCTGATATATCTGACTGATCATCATTTTCAAGGTAGTCAACCAGGAATAACATTATGTTTTACACTTGAATTGCAGAAAATTTGAATTTTTGTCAACTTTATGTACATGATCAATAGAAAATTATGAGGCTATGATATCATCAGCTCACTCATTTGCATATTCACATCAATCCACAGGAACTGTTTTACTGAATTAGTGAAACATCTTAACAATGTCATAACTTCCCTGGTTTCTCTCCAATTTTGATAAAAGTTCTCTGTCGTGCTTGTAGGATTTTACTCTTTCTTATCAGACTAACTTATGACTGGTCCAGAATTAGAGACCTATAAAAGTTTTTGCAGATATGTGTGTGTCTGACCAAGTCCAGGTTTTGCGGTGAGAGGTCATATGCATGTAAGGGTGTGCGTTTCATAAATGCAAACAATGTCACTAAGAAGGAGGCTGTCTTCGAAAGGACACTGCTAAATTTGTCTCTGCGTGGCAGCGCCACACATGAGAATGTGAACAACAAGCTTGAGTGTGGAGAGTCAGTGGTCTTCCAGTTGACAGACATTCAAGTACAGAATGCAGACAAGTGTCGGTTTTCGAATGCATGTGGAAGGAGAATTTGACTGGCTCGCCCGTTTTATATGGCAAACACTATAAAATCTCAGGGCACCATATACTACCATTTTATCACCTGTAGTATAAACTTGGTGTGAGTTTAGACCCATTTCGATTCAGACTCTGGAGGGGGAAAAAATACGAGAACCAAGGCTGGAATGGAAGAAATCTATGGCATTAACACCAATCATAAATTGTCCCACCACTGGAGCCAGTATATGAGTCACTGCAATTGGGCAAAGATACGCAAAAACTTTGAGGTTGGTTGGGACGAAGAGGCTAAGCGAATGGTGAGAGGGTGGGGTAGCCTTTTGTCAAGGCCCTCTCGCTGTATGGTGGGGAACAAATGAGAGTGAGCGAAGCGAGCCCAGCTGAGTGTGAAAGCGCGAGGGCCTTTTGAGATCTGATTAGCATCCTAATGTTAGCCCTTTGAATTACTGACTTTTGCTACATGAATCGGGTAGCATAAATCAATCAATCGGTATGTCTATCTGCCCCCATGCCTGATTTGCATATGGTGGATGCATGTGAACAAGCTGGACAACGCCAGGACAGATGATGTAGGCAACGTGCAATTCCACTGGTTGACTTGAACTTGTGCATATGATTATTCAGTAGAGTTACTGCGGTCATGATAACTAATGTGTAAAGCAGATCTTGAAACGCCTTCTTGCTGTCATGCTCAGCTGGGCTCTCTTCACTTGCCACCACAAAGCAATAGGGCCTTGTCAAAAGGCTAGGTAGAGTAGGGCAGGGAAGTGAAGGAGTGGAAGGGTTACAATGTGGTAAAGAGGGAGGGGTGTGATAGGAGGGGGAGACAGGCAAGGAAAGAGGTGGACAGGTGTAACAAGGTGGGGTGAGATGGAATGTGGTAGGGACGAGATAGGATGGAGGAAAGGTACAGATTTGATGGGGTAATGGGGAAGAAAGGGGGTGAAATGTGGTGCAATAGATAAAAGGATGGGACTGGAAGATAACGATGGAAAGGGAAACTTTTAGGTAAGGTATCATGGAATGTGAGTGCAGAGTTCAGGTGAGATAGAGAATACCTCAACCCCCTTGTCCTCTAGAGTACAAGGGGTTCTAAAGTTTGCCATCTTGGTTCCACCCCTACATATGGAAAACAGAAAATGGCAGCAATTAGATGGCCCTGATATGATAGGAAACATGAACTGTACATGGTAACCACAGCAGAGAGGACTCGTTTCAGAAAATGAATATACCGGTTTACCATACACTTTGCTAGTAGCTGGTGAGTGCCTTTTTAAGATTTGATCATACACATACAACTTTTCATTACCAAGACTTTTACAACAAAGAATGATAGAGAATACACACAAACCTGATCAACAAGTTCAAATCATATCTTTATTTGTATACAAAGTTGAATATTAACTTGAATATAAACAGCAAACAATAGGCATTATGCAACACCTAATTAGAATGTAGCTATCCGATTGGTTGATTGCCCATCACATGACATTGAGTTAAAAGTTCCATCGCACGCTCTCTCTGTCAGCCGTGCAATTTTGTTTGAGCAAAAATGGACAGTGCATGGCTGACGTTATCATTTTCCATAGACTCCCGTGTTAAACTCATGATTAGCCCCCAAGTTTTTGTTCCATCGCACGGCTCTGATGTCACAATAAACAAACTTTTGCTGCGCGCACTCAACAATTACGAGCGCACTTATAAGCGCATACTTTTGTCACCCATTTTTGTAAACAACTTCAACCGATTGGCTATGCGTACGTACTTACACGGTGACTGTGACTGTGCAGCTACTCATTCATCTTTCATGGAAAATGGTTGCCATTTCTGTGCTAAATTCAAGAACCTGTGTGAACCACATCTGTTGACGTTCGAGGTGTTGTATAAAACAAATAGTGTAAGGGTATGGTCTTTGCTCGTGCAATGGAACAAGATTTCGCATTCGGTGAAAGATGAGGCGCACTATTCAATGAGGTGAAGCCGAGTTGAATGGAGCTCCTCTATCTTTCACCTTGTGCGAAATCTTGTATCATCTCACTCGTGACCATTCACTATTTGTGTATTATCATCCTGGTTTCCCAGGATACAGCTCCAGCATGATTCACTAGGCAACTAGGAAAGAGCATACTGGCTTCTATCTAAGTCTTAACCTCAAATTCTCAGTACCAATACACCAAGCTCTACATCTCTGCTTATTTGGCTGTTTTGAAGTGCAATTCCACATCACGACACACTGACTTTTGATATAGAGACTTAAATCAGGCAACCAGATGAAAACTACAGAAGTCAAATTTGGGGAAATAGATATGAAAGTTAAGAGGTCCAGTGTCAATGAACCTTCTTCTATTCTATTTGTTTCATTTCAGTATTTAGGTAAAGAACAAGTGTGAAGTAGCACTTTAAAATACATCTACATCTTGGAGAGGGGACATATTCATGAGGGTGCTATTTAGAAATGATGGCAACTGAGCATTCCTTTTCCTCCATACAACACCTAAACCTGAAATTAAAAATAGAGTTGATATACACAGTGACCAGAGGAACGATAAATGGTTACAGCTATCCTCAGATCTTGGCCGACAACCCAACTATTTATTTGCATGGTCTTAATGGCAGCTTTTTGAACGCCCGAGAAGAGCTGCGGTGAGGTGTGGCTAAGAATTGGTTCGTGGCCACAGTCTTCCACGTTTGAGGTGAGAGAAATTGGCAATTTATATTTGGGGGGTGCTTTTGTCGCAATCAAATTGTAATTTTTCGCCTGGCGGGAACAAACAATATAGTGAAATGGGAGCTGAATGGCAATGATTTCTTGCCTGAATTCACTTCATTAAGTCCCCTGGTGATAGATCATTCAAATGACTTAACTCCGCTATAAAATGTGAATGGCGATACAGCAATGATGGAAATTAGATTCATTCATCACTCTCCAAATGTTACTGGGTAAAAAAAAAAATGTGCCATCAATGGCTGTCCCTCATACTTTCCTCTTTGAGCTAAACATTTTTTTACTCTTAGAATACAGGGATCCTTTCATATATGATTTCATTCAATTTGTGTGCCTAGTTTTGAAACATTGGTTGCCCTTAGCAACCATGTATCAAGTCCTATCATTCTTATCAACAACGAATGTGACATGAATAATGCATGCACAATTATCTTCAACAGTGTGCAAAAGGTTAAAAGATAGCTGATTACAAGAGCTACAGCGTATGAAATCACAATCTATCTAAATGTGTAGAATTTACAGTTTACCATGTGAGTTGACCGAAAAGGTTTGTTTGGGTAAAGAAAGAGGAGTAAAAGGATTGGAAAGGTAAGAAAAGCAAGAAAGAGAAGAAATAGAAGAAAGGAAGGACGTTTTCTTTCTTAGATAGTCCTTAAAAGAATAGCTGTGTCTATCACCTGTTTGTTGTGAATGCATTAGCTGGCAATGACAGTTTGTCGATTAACTCTGAGAGCACCATTGATGACTAAGCCATGCACAATGTCAGTGGCATTCAAAGATTGATGGGCTTCAAAGGGTTAAACCCGAGGAATACCTGGGAAAGCACTGGATGTCTTTTCTAAAAGAAATATTTATGTGATCTAAATGTATCACACAAACTCATGTCCAGTTTAAAAAATCATCAATGGGAGATATCATGGGAGAAAAGTTTTATAACTTTTTTTCCACCCCACAATTAAAGGAATTAACACATTAATATGTCTATGTGTATGCAACAAAATTAGTAAACTTGGCTACACTTTGTCAGAGAGATAACTCATATGCTATGTAATCTGAATGTAGTACACAAGCTCCAGCCCAATTTAGAATATTCCCAATGGGTGAAATCAGGGGACAAATGTAAACGCTTTATACTTTTCATTCTTAGTCCTACTAATATGGAAATGGGTATATTTGTAAAGATTGAAACATTTATACAATTTTACATTGTACTCATGTCCTCACATATTAATATTCCTTACTTATAAACTCGTATATAAAGATTGCTACAATATCATAACATGTACACAAGTACTGCAGAACACCTAGCGAACAGAGGTTTATATGAACTTTCTTCTGTAATTCATAATCAAAGAGAAATGTCCCTCCTCATGGCAACCATTACAGTCCATTGCAGATCCCCCCCCCCCCCCATGGGGGTAACAGTAAGTGCAGTGTTGTTATATTGGGCGTATGATCCACCTGCAATAAAGAATCATGAATCTGTATAATACCAAAGTTCTTCTTCCTTTGTGCTTAACACACACTTCAAAGAAGAATATGACATAACAGGTGTGAAAAAAAAAAACAACAACTATCACGCAAACATGAGCTAGGATTCATTTTTTAGGTCAGTGCCAAGATGGCGACTCTGGCAGGAACCTGGCCATGGATCAGGGCTTTTAGGACCATTTTATGGCACCATGATATAGGCACATAAAAATCAAAGGGTGGGACTATGCATTCAAAGGTAATACTGAAAAATAAACAGGTGGAAACAGCCTTCACTGTTTCACAGGTGGGAAGGAATGCAAAAACAACTTCTTAATGGCGGAATGCTGGATTATTAAAGATGGGAGCTAAAAGGACTGTTCAGTTTTTGGATATCTTAGCCATTTCAAAACCAAGTTTCATTACATAAACTTTGAATTCCTTTTAGAATTGTATGCTTTTTAATATTTTGAAGTGGTTTCCAGTTATCTCACAGAAAGTTAAAATCTGAATCCCCTTCTCAACCAAAACTATACCTTCCCTTTAAGGTCATGATATAATGCTGAATGAATTCCTACTCATTCTTGTATCTCATTCAGAATTCTCCTAATGATTTATTAATTCCTCTGGAATAAGACCCACATCACATGTATAAGAAATTACTACTAGTTACCTGTGACCCAACAAGAATTCTTTGATAGCAACCATGAAATCTACTACAATGCAGTGTGTTGTGCATCTAGTTTTAAATTCAAGCATTGAAAATTAAGGGTTTTCTGGGACGAACACTGAACTAAGGCTTTCTATAGCTCAGTCAGCAGAGCACCAGGCTAGCAATCTGGAGTTCTCGGGTTCAAATCCCAATGGAATCCCATTTTCTTTGCTCATTTTTCCACTAATAATTTTTGTCCCCGCCGAACGAGTTCGAGCAGGGGACTATGAAACGGGCTCCGTACGTGTGTGTGTCCGTGTGTGCGTGCGTCCGCGTGTGATCAAAATGCTACAAAATGCTACTCCTTCGCCATTTCTAACCTGATTTCGATTCCGTTTGCTTTATGTGATGGCACTAGGTGAGGGCTTCAAAAACTTCTACACAGAATTTTGACCTTTGACTTCTTTGACCTTTGACCTTGATTTTTGACCTATATTGTACATTTTGCTACAAAATGCTACTCCTTTGCCATTTCTAACCCGATTTCGATTCCGTTTGCTTTATGTGATGGCACTAGGTGAGGGCTTCAAAACTTCTACACAGAATTTTGACCTTTCACTTCTTTGACCTTTGACCTTGATTTTTGACCTATATTGTACATTTTGCTACAAAATGCTACTCCTTCACCATTTCTAACCCGATTTCGATTCCGTTTGCTTTATGTGATGGCACTAGGTGAGGGCTTCAAAACTTCTACATAGAATTTTGACCTTTGACTTCTTTGACCTTTGACCTTGATTTTTGACCTGTATTGTACATTTTGCTACAAAACGCTATTCCTTCGCCATTTCTAACCCGATTTCGATTCCGTTTGCTTTATGTGATGGCACTAGGTGAGGGCTTCAAAATTTCTACACAGATTTTTGACCTTTGACTTCTTTGACCTTTGATCTTGATTTTTGAAATATATTGTACATTTTGCTACAAAATGCTACTCCTTCGCCATTTCTAACCCAATTTCGATTCCGTTTGCTTTATGTGATGGCACTAGGTGAGCACTTCAAAACTTCTACACAGAATTTTGACCTTTCACTTCTTTGACCTTTGACCTTGATTTTTGACCTATATTGTACATTTTGCTACAAAATGCTACTCCTTCGCCATTTCTAACCCGATTTCGATTCCGTTTGCTTTATGTGATGGCACTAGGTGAGGGCTTCAAAAACTTCTACACAGAATTTTGACCTTTGACTTCTTTGACCTTTGACCTTGATTTTTGACCTGTATTGTACATTTTGCTACAAAATGCTACTCCTTTGCCATTTCTAACCCGATTTCGATTCCGTTTGCTTTATGTGATGGCACTAGGTGAGCGCTTCAAAACTTCTACACAGAATTTTGACCTTTCACTTCTTTGACCTTTGACCTTGATTTTTGACCTATATTGTACATTTTGCTACAAAATGCTACTCCTTCGCCATTTCTAACCCAATTTCGATTCCGTTTGCTTTATGTGATGGCACTAGGTGAGCGCTTCAAAACTTCTACACAGAATTTTGACCTTTCACTTCTTTGACCTTTGACCTTGATTTTTGACCTATATTGTACATTTTGCTACAAAATGCTACTCCTTTGCCATTTCTAACCCGATTTCGATTCCGTTTGCTTTATGTGATGGCACTAGGTGAGGGCTTCAAAAACTTCTACACAGAATTTTGACCTTTGACTTCTTTGACCTTTGACCTTGATTTTTGACCTATATTGTACATTTTGTTACAAAATGCTACTCCTTCGCCATTTCTAACCCGATTTCGATTCCGTTTGCTTTATGTGATGGCACTAGGTGAGGGCTTCATAACTTCTACACAGAATTTTGACCCTTGACTTTTTTCACCTTTGACCTTAATTTTTGACCTATATTGTACATTGGCTACAAATGCTACTCCTTCGCCATTTTTAACCCGATTTCGATTCTGTTTGCTTTATGTGATGGCACTAGGTGAGGGCTTCAAAACTTCTACACATGCAGAATTTTGACCTTTGACCTTGATTTTTTACCTATATTGTACATTTTGCTACAAAATGCTACTTCCGGCGGGGACATGTATTATGCACCGCGTAATTTCTACTTTTCCTTGTTTGTATTCATTTCTTGTCAGTTTTCTTCTGTTTACGATTGTTACATACTCAAAAGCTGCATCACTTCGGTGATTCCTCGCATTTATCCCCAAGGTGAATTATCCTTCGGGTTTAGGCCAGGTTTAAGTGTGTGCGTGTGTGTCACACACTAACACACAGCTATAGCTTCTGACCATTCAAGAATTGAGAATTGAGGGTTTTCTGGGAAGAACACTGAACTAGGGCTTTCTATAGCTCAGTAGTAGAACACCAGGCTAGCAATCCGGAGGACTCAGGTTCGAATCCGGATAGAATCCCATTTTCTTTGCTCATTTTACCACTAATGAATTAGTTTTAAATTAGGAACAGACTCTTTAACCTTTGGTGGTTTATCCCTGTGTAACTCCCTTCTTTTCATTTTGAAAGAGAATAGACAAATTCTACTGATCACTTTATATAGCTTTTGAACATTTCCTTTTTTCATCACTGGTTTATAACATAATAAGTACCAGTAGGACCTCAGCAAGATGTTAATTTTACTTAATATTTTTCTCCATTTGCTTTGACTGAGGCATAGAAATACATTGGCAGCATTCAGTAAACTCCGTTGTTGTCATCATTATCATAACCCAGAGCTCTTAACCCAGAATTCATTCTCAAAAGTCATATTCTTGTCTAGTGTTCATAGGCTGACCAACGATTTCACTGTAAATCTCTTACAATTAATTGGGGATATAAATAGACAAATATAAAGCCCAATTGCAACAAATACACAAAATACAATAAAACATAAACATGTGTACACATTTACACAATGCTGAAGTATACAAGGCACAAAATATGAAATCTCCGAGTGCACAAAACCAACAAAGCAAAATCCTTGCAATTAGCAGCGTTGAGCTGTCTATCTTCCCTTTTTTGTTGCTGTTTTTTTTTTAATTGTGCAAGAAGGTTAATGAATCATCTCTATTACGCATTGAATTTAAGTACAAATTGGCTGCAAACAGTTTAGCTTGGTAGTAATACAACTTGTTCTTCTAAATTGACTCCAAACAGTTTAGCTTGGTAGTACTACACCTTGTTCTTCTAAAGTGGCTCTCAAATGCGCCAATTTCCTATCACTATTCAAGCGACTAATCAGTACTGATACACACATAACAAATATTTAAACAAGCCATGATTGAGAAGCTCATAATATCAAAACAATTTTGGTATCTGGATGGGAGAACAAACATATGAATTTGAAATGAGCATCCGGTAATTATCCCTTACATTTGTTTCACACAAAGTCTATGTGGCCTCTGGTAGACTTTGGAGTGTGAACTTTGGATTTAATCTGTCAGGTGATGCACCAAAGGCCTGAAAATAGCTGAGCCCTAAGAACAACAATTTAGTATTCCATGATTGTCAGCAATCATTGAAAAAAAATTTTCCCCTAACCAACGAAACTGAATATCCCCCTCTAAAAAAACTTGATATTTCCATTTGATGGATATTTGTGTAAAGGGACAACGTTGTAGGATCATTGGATCACAAAGGGAGGTGGAAAGGCTGATAATAAAGTGACAAAAAGCTAGCAAAAAATAGCAAAAACATAACACAGATATAAAGAGAGAGCAGATGTCAAAGACTAAAGAGAAATAAGATGGGCAGCAATAGAAGCATAATGAGGAGTGAGAGAAAATAAACATAGCATAGAGTGTAATGAGGAAAGGGAGAGGAAAAAACACACTTCATCTTAATATACAAATGATTTATGCAAGAACATGGCTACATATCAAGAGAGGGATAGGCCCTATACAATTAGTCCCTGTTATATTCACCAGAAAGAGAGAAAGAGAACAAAAATATCACAGGAAAGGCAGATGGTAATGAACATTAAAACACACACAAATGTGAACACATTCATCCCTAAATACACAACAATGATAACACCCACACATACACACATACAGACATACACATCCAGAGTATACCTATCGGTTTGACAGAGCAGGCTATGCTACTCCATGCTAAAGAATTCACCCTCAATATCTTTCTTCTTCTTTAAAAGGGAGCGCAAATAAATGAAAAGAAAAGAGAAGACGCAGAGACATTTCCCCTTTCAAATCTTTAGCGCGATCAATCCCAGACAGCAGATGTTTCATGCAAGATCCTCCTTCTCATTCTCCCACTTTTCAATAAAAACCACTGGACTCTCTCCCTCTCCATCCGCCCTCTCCACGGTTCCCCCCAAAGTTATAGATCCGCCTCGCTGCGAACCCGAATCTCCTCCCCCTCGCCTGCACTGCCCCGACCCCCGGTAAGACGAGCGATAAAACGATGTCAAGAGTACTTGAAAAAAGTTCAGCAATAGATCTGGACCAGTGATAATCAATAGCCCCAGCACCTGCAAAGGGGAAAGAGTATGTAGGGTAAGTGGGGTATTGCAGCCAGCAGATGGCGTCGGATTTATTGGGGAAGCAGAGCTGGTGGAAGAAGACAGAATGGATGAAGAGGAGAAAGATGAGACCGGGAGGAGAAAGTGGAGATGGAGACGAGAAGTAAATAAACAAAGAGATACAGCAAGATGGATGGACAGAAGAGATGAACAGATCGGAGGAAAGATAGATAGCCTGGAAAGATAGATTGAACAGGGCATGAAGACAATCAGAGAGGCGGACATTACGTATCATGCTTTTAGCAGTGCAGAGAATGTTACCAAGAGGACATAATCCCCAGAATTTTATAACTGTGTTAACCCTTACTGTGTTTTGTTCTCTAATTAGCAGAGACGTCTGGAAGCTAATTGTCAATGAATAGAGATTACCTAATTGCCAGTGAATAGAGATTACCTAATCCCCCTAATCTCTATTGTGTCACCATGTCCATCCTGTTAGACTGAGGCACAATGCTACACTTAAGTGGGATTTTGGTTACTTTACAACTGGCCCAAGTTTGGACAGATTACTGAATGCTAGAACAGAAAAAAAAAAGGCTTGGCAAGTCGAGAAAAGTGGCTGGTACTCAACAATGAAAAGAACATATTTATAGAGCAGATCATGAATAGTTGTAAGTCAAGCCTAGCAATATATAAGGCTCCATGGATACAATTAGTTTCTCCTCGATCTCATCTAAAGACAAATAAATAAATATTGTTTGCTGTTCATGGTGTGTTATTCCAAATAAAAAGCCTCTCACTAAGGAATGTCTGAATTTCAGTGGCAAAATATAGTCAAACTTATTCAAGTTTTACACATCTGTGACCATCCAGCTCAAAACCCACAAAAAGTAACAGATTAGGATTCTCAATAATGGACCAAAATAGTAAGTTAGGTCGATCAACTCAAATTTTTCAAGTTTGTCTTACCCAGTAGAGAAATCTCTTCTGTATCTTCTCTCAAAATTTAGTGGCTTAAAAAACAAAAGAAAATCAAGATATTAGTAATTTTTCCCCCATATTTCTTTTGACAGACACTGCTTCACTGTGATATTCATTGAAACTTGTGCACAGCACACCTAAGTGACTCTAATCATTAAATCCTTTTTTTCTCCCTTTTCTATAGGCGTGTCTTCATCAGCCCGAAGTTTCAAAATGGCACGCTATTTTGCGGTTACGTAGCTAGCCCGATGTCAAAATAGCACGCTATTTGTGTGGTGAAGACGCAAATAGCCAAGAAATCTTGGGCTAGTTCGTGAATGACCGTGCTAATTCGTGAACTAGCGCACTATTTTGGGTGCGTCTCCATCAGCCCGAAATTTTCTCGATCCCTCCATGCTTCTGGTTAGCCAGCTGGCTGTGGGGAATTATTGGAAAGCGCATGTACAAGCTAGTGACTTTGCACTACACATGCAAGGTGTATTCAATGATCACATGTGCTTACTAGGCCTACTGTTGTTGGCATCTTCTTAGAACTCTGTACCGTGCATGCTGGCTGTTTCATCCTTGTTTGTACTTCTCCTTCTGGTCCACTCTACCTAAGCTGAAGATTCTTGCAGATTGTGTGTATTTACGACGCGTTTAAACTCTGCAAATCGTAAATTTCATAAGATGTCTCACTGGACAGAAGAAAGAAGTAGCTTACATACACCTTTGGAGAGTATAGGAAATTTTTCACGGGGAAATCCACTTTTGAACCGCGAGCTAAGCAGAGTAATGATGCAAAGTATGCATGCATCAAATATTGGGCTAATTTCCCCAACCAGGCTGTTGAGCTGATGAAGATGCACATTCGCAGTATCGGGTTATTTTCCCAGACCGCAAAATATCCCGCTAGTTTGAACTTCGGGCTGATGAAGACACGCCTTATGAAACTGCACCTCTTAACTCTCTCTATTTTTTTTTCTCTAACTCTCTAACTTTTCAAATAGATTAGAATGGTGCAATTTTAACAAGTTATGTATCATTTTAAAGCTCAGAGCTTACTCTTCTAAACTACGAAGAAAAAAAGAAAATTCCTTTTTGCCTACTTTTTGTGGGTTTTGACCAGTCTGCCACATTTAGTTCTCCTTATGCACTTTCATTTCAACTTTAACACTATACAAAGTAAACTAATGATGCATACAAACCAGTCTTTTTTTTTAAATGATAGAAGTGCAATACCCTAATCGTGAGTTTACATTTAAAAGATGCCATTAGTGGAAAGAAAAGATGGTGAAGCGAAAACAGTTTCACAGATAAAATTGGATATAAACTTATTCATGGCATCGCCTACCAGTAGCGGAAGGTCTGGTGGCGGTCCATAGGTCGGATGTTATTAAAAATTAACCACACAGATAACTGTGATCACACACCAGAGTTCCTCCCAGAAACATCTGGTTCCACCAGATGTGCCTCCGGGTGTAAAGTAGGCACATTAATCAGTCTGCTCCCAGTAAGTCATTGACATGGAATATTCATTTCTCCTTTGACTTCTCAGTATAACCACCTTCTTTTCTCTTATACCCTTAAAGGAGACCTCAGGATGATTTTCAGACTTTTACATTCAAACATTTATGAATTGGTTATACGTACCTTATTCTGGTTACAGAGTTACAGAATTTGTAGTGATTCGGATAAGGAATAAGAATGTTTTAAAAATCTATAACAAATCACAGTGAACAAAGATGATGACAGCAGCTTCACACAAGAATGAATGAGTGGGGGCACAAGAAAGCAGAACAAGAGAAGAAACCATGTATAAATTATACACCTGTGAACTTGTTGAACAAGTGGTATTGTAATGGAGTAATTACACTGCTACATTTCTGAAATAAGTGAGCCTCCTATGTCATCATCCCTGTTCAGTGTAACATGTCTTTGAATAGAGTTTTGGGTTTGATAATTTCTTATGCCCAAGCCCTGCATTTATGTATCTATGCTTTGTGACCAAAGTTTGTTATCCCTCCCCCTCCTCCCCCCCCCCCCAAAAAAAAAATCTGCATGCTTTTCCAGGGAAGACAGATAGATGTTAAAGGCATTAGTGTAAACACAAAATATTTCAGTGTGCAGAAATTTTCAAGATTTCTTTGTTCTACTAAATTTGGACAAAAAATGAAACACAAAAATATAGAGGGGAGATATTGATTTATGAAAAGAAATGTCCTCATTATTCTAGAATTCATCATTGTATAATTTATAAACAAAAAAAAATTGCTAAAATCTACCACATTCAAAGAATAACTATGCAGAAGTTTCCACTTCTACAGTGTTTGTCTTTTGAACATTATGGCAGTTATCAAAACATTTTCTGTGTATGGTAATATGCTTCATCATGTAATAAGTCCTAATATTCATCAAATGAATGTTTTCTTAGATTTCCATACCTCTTTCTTTTTCCTGACTACTTTGATTTCATTAAGTCAACTTGCATAAAAGAAATTGCACATTTCAATCTTGCCTATAATCTAAAAGTACAACACATAAAATGTATTTGTGTTCTTCACTGATGGAAACAAAAATAAAAAGATAAAAAAGATGCTGAAATGTTTAATTATTAAATGACAAATGCTGTCTTTCTGTTGTGGCCTGTGGGGATCTTTCCTTTATACTTGTAAATATGAGCACCAAAAAAAAAAAAACCACCAAAAAAACCAAAAAAACAAAAACAAAAACAAACAAAACAAAAATACAAAAAATAACCCCCAAAACAATCAATGAACTTTCTGTCTGCTACATTATTTGTATTATCTAAATCTGACTGATTCAGTCTATAATCCTTTAGCAACTGAAGATCCCATACATAATGGCCTATTGTTCCCTAGAATGTACAGCAATATTACTCTCATTTTGACAACTTTTTAAATTATGTAAAATAGCTTACTGCATGTTTATTTTTGTCTATTATAAGTTATATTTATTCAAAAGCCTATCAAAATTTACCAAGAGAACGGTACATCACAGAAGTAATTCTGACATACTTTGGTTGACCTTTGACCTTTTTCAAATTACGTACACCTAATTAGATATTCTAGATGAAAACAATAAAAATTGTAAAGCATAAAATTATGAAGAAAAAAGTGGACAGGGGGTTTTGGGTGGTTCAGTAAGGTGCACTCTGATTTCAATGTCATTTGATATTTCCTACCCACAATGCCATTTTGAAGAGAGGGAGCTTTTACACAGCTCACTATTTTCCCCACAAGCCCTGGTCTCTCATAGCTCATTCTATGTCATCACCTCTGTTAGCGTTCACCACACATCATTCACTCTCTAACGAGGTAATTGCACAAATTGCAGTTGTGCCTGCAGTCACAAACCGAACAGCAGCGCAGAAGAAACTCTGCAATGTTCACCAAATGTTTAACAACAAAAACAACATCAGTCCAAGTCTCTTTGTGTGTGTGTGTGCCAAACTGATGCTATGAACACAAAGCCAGCAGTGCTCAATAATGAGAAAAATACAAATGTCTCAAATTTGTCTGACAACATCTGCAGAAACAGAATATTTCAATGGGATAAGTAGTGTCACCTTTTAGAAGTCAGTCGTCACCCCTCATTAGTGTGAGTGAGGGACACAACTGGTAGAAATGCTTGCATTTGATTTATTTTTGTCTTGTATTGTATTGTTCTGTTTTGGTTTTGTTTCGATTTTTTACTGCGATACCAGTTATATCACTGCACGTGTGGACATGAGGGGTAAAAGTGTACTAATTAGGGGGTCATATGGGACCAAGTTCCAGACTGAGTGCCTTTCCATACCCCTGTCACAAGGCTACCCGGCTCTTGTTTAACAAGCCCTTGACAGATGCTAATTGCCCGAGAATGCTCGTAGCTAATGAAAAAAAGGTGTGGAATATAAGCAGGACATTACACCAGAAAATGCAATGGAATTCACAACTGCACAGAGGGGTAAGAATTGCCTGACTAGAAAAAAGAGAAATGCACTCTTGAATCAAACATGAATCTTCTTTATCAAACTATCATCTTGCTTTGATTATTAAAGCCCTAGCATAGTTTTGATAATGAAAAGTTGTTTGCAGAGAAGCTGCTAAAATGTTTGAATTAACATATCCTTTACTGGGAACTACACTTATGCTCAAAGACTATGCAATTTCTCCTGTTTCTGTTCCAGTCAACTCTGAGAAAATACCTTGCTACATTCTGGCACATTCTTAGAAGGAAGTTCTTCTTTGTCAGGTGATCATGAATCTCCCTTGTAGCTTGGTTGAGGTCTCAACACAAATTCTCTCTTTGATATCCATGAAGCATATTGGCCAATATACCAGCGACATGCTATGAACAACCAGCTATAGAGCTTCAGAGCCTAAAAATCCATTTATTTGTACTTAGTTGACCTTATCGAGGACATGACTACTGCAAATTTATGAACACACAATAACCTCGGTAAAAAGTCACATTGTATGACAATAATTTGTTTCTATTCCAATCATCGCTGTTTTACTCTGTCTTGCATTGGTGGCAGATCTCTTGCTTTATTCATTGGTGATGGGCAGGGGGGAAAGTTATTCCAATTCCCAGGCACCTCCCTCATCGTACATGGACCAATCACGGTGCGGTGATAAAACTGATGGCCCCTCTGCCGCACAATCAGTAGTGGTATCACCGTGGTGATGGAGCGACAACAAATTTGGTTAGCTGCGCAACACAGAAATGCGTTATTACAGATGACAGCCCAGTGACATCTCATGAGATGCACTCCGCTCGTACTGCTCATCTAGAGATGATGTTGACTTTCCTCCATCATCATCGTCGTGGTTACAGAGGATTCTGGTAGCATCGGGTGATCGGAGTTATTACTCGAGAGGAGGAAGTTGCGCGACTCGCGAGGAGGTGCTGCAGTTTTGCTGTTTGACATGTTCTCGTTGGGTGGCTGGAAATCTTCCCATTTCCCCCGAATATTTTCACACGTTGCTCGACTGAAATTGATGCATCAATAAAAAGCACACGCCCACCCATAATCTGGTGCGACATGTACAATAAAATCTAGACGAGATCCGTCATGACACTCTATCCATCATTGCTTCTTGCTGGGTAAAATGTCCCCTTGTACTAGTATCACATCCGTTCCTTGTCTACAAAGATTTCCTGTGAGAATGTACACGCGAGGATTTCATGGAAACTGCATGTGTAAGAACACAAAGATAATGTAGACTACTTCTCATCATGACTTTTTTTTCTATCATCATTTTAAGGTGTCCAGCTAGTGATGAGAAATTGGTTAACGCAGCATTGGATGTGTACCCGATTGTCATGCTTCGTGAGGACATATACGGGATTAAGTCACTTCATGCACCATAGCATCTGCTCACCCAGTTTCTAGCAGAGAAAACTATTGCCATAGTGCTTGATATTAGAGTTACTGTAAATTCCTTTCAATCCTTTAATAGGGGAACCCATGGAAAAGAATGAGAAGTGGCAAATACAAGACATTAACAAAAATTCAGTCAAATCTTCAGCTTTAAGATGAAGATAAAGTGAAAGAATCCTTTAAAAGCACATTTGGGACAATGTGGATTTGAAGAAAGTAAACTAGAAATGTTGTAATGGCAACTGGTATGTCTCTACCATATTGCATTATACTCCCAATCAAATATGCTAATGTGACGATTGGCAAAGAAGTATCATCTAGTAATTATACAAAAATTTTCATGACTATACTTTGAGCCACTTTCAAAATATGGAAAACAGGTGGAATTTTACCATCTTTACTTGACCTTTGACACCAAATGGCCCAAAATTTTCTCTACACGATCACTGTGTTGTATTATGTAGGACCCCACATGTACAAAATTGTGTACAATGTACCAAGTCTAACTACACTGCTAAGTGTACACATTCAATCATTTCCTGGATACAGAGAAACTTTTGTGTAATTGCAGCATAAAATAGTAAAACTTTACCATTCCAACCTGACCTTTTATCATTGACCTTTGAACTCATGACCCAAAACTTCAAAGAGAATCAATGTCAGGCGATACCTGTAGGCCTATCTATGTACTAAGTTTCAAGAAGATGAAGAAGAAGTTTTATTGATAGCAAACAAGAGCACTTATACTTTGGAAAAGGTAATTTAGATAAAAATACAGTTTTGATACTGGAAAAGAACAGATATTGATAGAAAACTTTCAATCTAAGTCATTTTTTGTTCAGCATAACACAAAGCAACATGAAATTAGGCCATGAATACAGACACTCTTGTCTACATTGTGGGAACTTGGTACGGTATACCAGGTTCTGGTAAGGAACACTTTAAGTTACGTCATCAACAAAATCAATTATGGACAAACGAACGGATGAACAGACAGATGGACACATTAAAACATTATGCCTCCAGTTCCACTTTGTGGCAGAGACATAAAAAACAACTACAACAAATGTTGCTTTACAGATAAAGTAATGTGCAGAGATTAATTCACATGTCATTTCTTTAGTTATCACTTATCAAAAATGATAAAGTGATGTGAATTGCGGCAGGGATGAAATATCAAAATTTGCACCAAATTTGAGTAATCTTTGCTGAAAGCAATTGTGCACATTACTTGTCTAGATTTGAACTGTGTTCATCAACTTGACAGATATGACAGTGACAAATTTCCTGTGATCATGAACAGTTTGTGTGTGGTATAATCGACTCTAATGTACAGCAAATAGGCAATCTGCAAATCAAAGGCATGCTTTTTCAATGTTTGAAGATAAACAAAACAAGTTCATTATATTTTCAGCATCAAATACTTGGGCAAAACATCAAATCTTTAATTTGATAAAGTGTAACCAGTCATATCAAGTCCAGTGTGCTGCATTACACTTGCTATTCCTTCTTTACATTTATAAAGAGTTACTCAGTCTAATTAAGTTTTATAGTCACTTCTTTATGCTTCTGTTTGTCAAAACTTCTCACAAATGTAATTTCTGTCAAGATTTAAGATCTCTTCCCAACACCTCTCTGATTACACAATGCCTGATGTGCATGTTGGTCTTACATCCCGTATTTGATTAAAAATGGGGCGGTTGATGGATGGAAAGTCAATTTACACTTCATATCAAAAGTAGAAAGTGAAATCTGAAGCAATCCCGGGCCTGTTACGGACGGGGCGGAGAAAATGACGATTCTGATTAGACTTTGGCAAATACAGCTGGTAAGTGTTATTTGACAGTTACTTCTCTCCCTTGGGAGTTTAATTTCAAAGTTGATGCCTGGAGCAAAAACATGACAATCACGAGATGCTCTCCTGATCACCTGATATATGCAAGCTCTTCCTCCATTTCACGGCAATCGTTTTCCCGACTAATATTTCTCACAGACAACTCACGTGGCTGCCAATCATGATGCGATGCGCATTTATGAATGTGAAAGTGAATCTCTGTATGAAAACGAAAAGACAATATTGTCGGACGCTAAGCAACGATTCTGATATTGTTGGCACTGGTATCAGCATTCTTTCCTGCAATTTGAAAGCGATATGCAGCCTTCACTCACTATTTCTCAAATGCTTCATTAATTCGGCTGAGATAAAAACATCGTTGAGAAGATAACGAAAGGAAAACCAAAATCCCTCTCATGTTAACAAGATTTGGCAAATGACATATCATCACAGACACGTCCATCACCTTTGATTCATAAAGTAAAAAATATGAATGACCTTAAATAAGAAAGAAATATAATATGAATATCTAGGAAATCAAGACCACAAGACCACAAGAACACAAAAGTTATAACTCTCATGTTTACATAGTTTTTAGATGCACTGAAAAAAAATGGTGCAAAAAGATAAAGATGTGAGTGGGGAACAAAATATCTTGAAAATATAAAGAAGAAATTATAGACAGAATTTTGTGCACCACACTCTACAGAACATGCCACTTATTTTTTTTTTTTGATACATTTCCCTTGATTGTATCATCTTGTCTTGTGTGGCAATGATTGCAGTAAAAATCATTATATACTTTTAGCAGTTATCTGAATATTGGGAGTATTATCAGATGATACATAATTGGCCATTAAACTCATGACTGACAGGACTTTTCATTCTCTAAGTTTGATCTGAAGCCACATAAATCTAGATGTGTGGTTGACTAGCAGAAGCTTACACAACTGACCATTTGCAGCTGATTGACAAATTGCCCTACATCGACGTAAGTAATTAGCGAATAAATCAGTGTTTAGTAGTAGTCATGATAAAAAAAAAATCATGGGCATACATACTGGGACAAGATTCGAAGCTATGTCCCTCTGATCAGAAAGTCATAGGTTCAAATCCTGTCCGAGTATCAGAGGTATATATGCCCATGTTTGTTTGTTTTTAATTATTATGGCTACTTCTAAACACTGATTAATTCGATGCTTATTTATGCTGATGCAGGGCAGTTTGTTGGTCATTTACAATAAAAACAGATCAATGCAAGAATTTGATTTATGTGAACTATTCCATTTTGTGTGAAGCTTTGGCATAAAAAGAAGATCCCAGATTTGAAAATGATGAGAACCTGATGAGAGCTAGCAATTTTGAAGCATGTTGTCGCTGGGGCGACAAGACCTCGTATCTACAAAATGTCAAATGTTCAGGAGAGCAAAAAAAACATGGCAGCCAAAGTACTGTATCCAATGGGATAGACGTTCCTTTGACATGCTGTGGTGGCTTCATTTTGGGGGTAAGACATCTAGGATTTGGACAGGACATCACTTTAATAACTGATTATCTGACCATTAACCCAAAAAAGTCATTTTCACCAAAATTGCAGATACAAGGTCTTGTCACCCCAGCGACAATGTGTAAATGGTACCAGAGTTGTGTTTTTACAGGAAGTATTATGGAAAAGTGGCACAGTTTCTAAGATTCTTTGTGCTATCTATGGTTATATCAGTTTATGACTGGTTTATGCTTTGGGCATTTTGAATATAAAAGGGGAGCTCGTATCCAAAGAATAACAGAAAATTGGTTATCACTACATGTATACGGGCACAGTGCAAAGATCTCATGGTAACTGCAGAGCCGCAGAGGAAGAACGGAGAGATGGGGTTGAAGTAGAGGAGTGGAGAAAAATCACGTCTAAGTGTTAACAAAGGGCAATGTTCATATTACATATCTTTTACACCATAAGAAGGACATGCATTACTGGATAGCTGGTTAGAAATGAAATGTTTAAGTTGAAATGCATTTAGCTGTGACTGTGTGTACTTCCTGGTTGAGTGTAAATGGCTCCTTTCTCACATAGATCGGCCTTTTATCAAAGTTGTGCCACATATTTGCCCACAAATATTGACCCTCCAATCTCCATAGATGAGAAACGGCTATTTCCGGGGATCAAAACTTTATTCAAGAAAGCTTAAACTAATTGCCTGGACTGGAAAACATATTAGCACCCAGAATTAAAAAAGTTCAATCTGGAATGGTGCAAGCAAAAATGTTCATATTGTCTTCCATGGTACTGTGATCGGCAATCACTTCTTTCTTTCTTTCTTTCTTTTTTAAACATACCTTAAAAGGCTTTCCTTGTGGACAAGTCTCAAGAGAGATCCAGCTAACCTTTGTTGGGGGTGAATCTGCCTCAGTTTGGACCCTGTTTGCCGCTCATGATGTGCACAAAGACCAACTGTATTTGCCTACCCCACAATTTTTAATTTGCGGTCTCACGCAACATTTTACAGCCTCTTCTGAAAGTTTTTCTCTCCCCCCCAGTTGTTTCCCTGCCTCTGCTTCTTTCTCGTTCATTTCGGTTCCTCTCGCTCATTTCCATCAGTGATTCTCCCCTTCCTTCTCTTTCTCTTTTCTTTCTTATATTTTCCAAATGCACGTTCATGTCCTCAAATATTGACCGTCTCAACCGTGTGAGCGACACGCTGGGGCCGGGCTAATATTCCCATATGAGATGGGCACACAGAGCATGCTCAACAAACAGTGATGAACGGAAAAACGGAGAGCTCTCCGCTCCCGAATTCAGCTGCCTGCCGTGGCCTTTTTGCAGACATCTTCACGAGGTTCAAACACATCCCCGCAATACCTAGATGCACTAGGAGTAGGGAATTCAAATGCAAGGGTGCAAGTTTCTTTCGCTGTCCAACTCTATGGCTGTCAACACACAAACACACACACATACAAACATTGTGTGGGTGTTTCAGGATGCGTTACGGAATCCAATCCATCAATTTATCAATCTTCATCAGACTTAGTGGGCACATGTATGTCCGAGCTCCCTTTATACATCCTTTCTACATACAGCAGAATGGAACAGCTTCATGAAAAAGGATATAGACCATGGCTATCAAATTTGCATATAGCATATACACAATCTTTGACACATTGCTAAGAGTCATCCTCAAAATAAAGTATCATATATATACACACACACACACACATACACACACATATATATGTATATATAAACATACACATTATAAATTGAACTTGCCCCTGATATACATAAGTGATGATATGCATGTGATAGGTAGGGTATGCAGTATATTCATATTCACATAGACACATTCATGTGCTTGCATACAAAGTAAAATGTTTGGAAAAACTTGATTTCTGTTCTAATTCGTCATTTTTTTTTTGCATTACATCTACTCAACCCTTTGTGTTTGTGTGGGTTTGATATTTGTATTGATTTGAATGCAGAAATAAATCAAATTAAACCAAAAGAAGGGATCATTGTCAAATGTCAATGTTACATTATTGCTCTCAGGTGCCATCAAGGATTTGTCAGGTGGTGATTATGACAATTGTTCCATGTTTTATTCTCTTCTTTTTGGCTGAGCTAAAGTGCTGCTAAAATGGATTTCTGGTGTCTATATAACCACATGTGCCTTGCAACACTGTCCAATCACCACAATCTTGCCCATCCCCACCCCCCCATGTTGACTCTTCTAACTTGCATGCTTACCTCATCGTCATGGCAACAGAAACATGGTGCAAAGCACAGCAACTTGCACAACACTTGCAGCCAAGTTCTTCAGCCCCTCCCAGTATCACACCATGCTCTCCCCTCTGGAGAGAGTGAGATGATCCGCTCCACCAGGTCAACTTGATAGGCAGATATTTGGGGCAACCTGCAAGATCGGGAAGATCAATGATAAACTAGAGATTGTAATTTGTCATCACTGACAAATTAAGGTGATCCGATTTTTTTTTATCAATGATTCGAGTCCTGATCGCAATAGGAATGACCATACAACTTTCATCTGTGTTTAGAGACATTGGCCGTGTGATGTTTGCATTCTCATTTAGAAAAGGGAGTCATATCTGCCATCTTTGGTACCAAATTCTGTATACACTGAATAACGAAGATACAGCAATGAATACATATGACCTTTGACCCACCTTTGCACTCCCAAGATTGCATCTGATGAAATAGTGGTTATTTTGTGAAATGATTCTCGCGACATCGTCTATACGTGTGAAAAATATGGGAAAGATAGGACAGGTATTCACTAAGATACAAGATGAAACATTTATGACCTTTGACCCTAATTTACATACCCAAGATGTTGTCCGATCTAGTAGTTGTTATTTTATGAAATAATGTACGAGACATGAACTAAACATGTGCAAAATATGGGGGTGATAGGGCGTGTTTTTCTTGAGTTATTGCAAAGAAAGTTGCAGAAAGAAAGAAATATCTCAATACATAGAAGATAAGCTTTAATTTCAACCAATTTTTTATCGTAATCCCGACATCGTATGAAAAAACGAAGGAAATGAAACGATAGCGCAAAGTCTCAGCTACAATATATTAAAATCTGGGAGAAATTCACCGAAGGGTAAGTGAGCTAGTGCTCGATAAAGACAATCATGTCAATTTTCACATTAAAGAAAATTCCCTCCCATAGAGATAACACGTCATAACGAAGATACAAAAAGAAGTACATATGACCTTTGACCTCAATTTGCAACGACAAGATTGCATCTGAGTAAAAAGTGGTTATGTTGTGAAATGATCCTTGTAACATGGTCTTTGCGTGTGTAAAATATGGGAAAGATAGGACATGTATTCACTAAGATACAGGGTGAAACACTTATGACCTTTGACCCTACTTTACATACCCAAGATGGTGTCCGATCAAGTAATTGTTATTTTATGAAATAATGTACGTGACATGAACTAAACATGTGCAAAATATAGAAGTGATAGAGGCCGTTTTTCTTGAGTTATTGCAAAGAAAGTTGCAGAAAGAAAGAAATATCTCAATACATCGAAGATAAGCCTGAATTTCAACCCAATTTTTTGACGTGATTCCGACATCGTATGAAAAAACAAAGGGCACACTTACGGTAGCGTAAAGTCTCAGCTACAACATATTAAAATCTGGGAGAAATTTACCGAAGCTTAAGTGAGCTAGTGCTCGATAAAGATAGTCATGTCAATTTTCATTTCCAGAAAAACTGCACTCCCATAGAGATAACACGTAAACTGGTCAAATTTGACAAGATTACTTTTAATCCATTTTTACGAGGTGATACCGTTATCCAATCAAAATATTGTTATTTTATGTTTGAAAGAACATTAAATAAGCTACAACATACTGAAATCTGGGTGAAAATTGACAAAGGACTAGTGAGATACGCTCGAATGAACTTGAAATTTGATGACGTCATTTTGAAAATTTACTTTTTTTACTTTATTAAGAAATTTGATATCTTTTAATCATTTTGTAAGCATTGCCACCCCATGAAATGACATGTACAACTCATCAGCTTTCAAAATATGTACAGAAAATGGAGGGTCACCGTCCATCCTGACGAGTAAAATCGGATTTAAAATTGACAGTTTTTTGGCATAGTTGTACTGTATATCGCCATTGACGCGCGCGCGGAATTTCAACTTTGACGGGCCCGTATGACCTCATATTGAGTCGGATTGACTTGAAACTTGGTAGAAATATTCCTTGACATTTCAGGCAGCCGATAAGTGTGAAAAAACGGGAAATTTCTATTGCATATGAGCTGTGCGTGCGTATATGAGCGCGCGCGTACGCGTCCGTCCAATTTTTTCAATTTTTCAAAAAATGCTCCAAATGGTCTGAAACGTGTGCAAAAAAAATTTGAGCTCGATTTGAGCATACAAATATTTCAACGCGCGCGTACGCGCACGTTTTAAGATATAGATGAATTTTGAGAATGTTGGTAGAATGCGCTTGACTTGAACTATATGTGACGTAAATTTGATTGAAAAATTCCATTCCATTAATGAGATATGAATGAAAATGTGTTTTCATATAATGACGTCATAGTGACGTCACGGTCGACTGATCACAATGATTTTACAAGATTTGTCGTCTTTGGGTCACCATACATATATGGTATAAGTTTGACATTGATAGGCAATGCACTTTCTGAGCTAACCTCTGCACAACTTTTGGGGAGAAATAAAGAAAAAAAAGAAGAAAGAATCCGTACAGATACAGAAGGTGATCCGAGAGGATACTCGGATCACCTAAAAAGATTTTTAAAAAAAGCAGGAGTTTAGTGACACACAAAATCCGATGCACCCATTGTGTTACCCAACCCTTTGAGAGGTCTTCACACGAATTCTTTGCAAGTATTGGTGAAGAATTAGAGAGAAACAAATATGAGCTTTCATGGCCATATTGCCAAGTTTTTCTTTCTCTCTCTCTTTTTTTTTTTTTTTTTTTTACAAAACTTCTTCTGGAGTGGGTGTTGGATTAGAGATAAGAGAGGTACACGAAATCTTGGTGATAAAGATTTGATTGACAAGAAGGGATGGGAACTTTGACAATGATGTATGGGACGACTTAAGAAAGTATCAACTTTTTGAAGGAGATTGATTGTTAGATGTTACTGCAGTGTATATTTACAAACGTTTGGTTATATTTGAGAAGAAGCATGGGCCATCACTGTTACAGGTGCGTGCAAACTTTTTTTTTTTTTTTTTAAAGAGAAGAGGTGCTTCTGCTTAACACCTTCACTGTCATTTTCTTTTGGATCAACCATCCCCCCTGCATTTCACTAGCAGACATTACACATTGTACCTTGTGAATGATCATAGTCACCCAGAGAGTAAATCGCATCAAATCATTCTTAAGAAGATAATGCAAAAAATAGATATCAAGATGAACTACACATGCACCTTAAATCAGCATGTTTGTGTCATCACTGTGTGCTCTTAGATCTTAAGCATGCACATATAGGCCCCTAAATGCATTTACACATTATACACAAACATACACAATGCATTTATCTTAATTACAAGTGTCAAGAAGACAGGACAAGACAGAGAGCTTACATTATCCTCTTTCTCTCTCCCCCTTTCTCCCCCCCCCCCCCCTTGCTGGTATATATCAAATGTTTTAGGCTGACTAAGCAAACATATTTTGAAAAAGAAAATCAGTCGTCATGTTTACTATCATTATTATACGTAGTAGTTCTAGTTGTAGCAAAGTAGGCCCTATCATCATTATTATTTCCATAGTTTCAACCATCTAATGATTTTCCATTACTCAACACATTACTTGTACTAATCAATCATGGGCAGGTGGGTGATTCTTGGAACTGCGTACATGAATGCAACCAAACATTAATAATAGGGAGGAAAAATGAGATTGTGAGCGATGCTGGGTCAACATGCTTCTATGGTATTATTTCATTCCACATTGGAAGCGGGGCACAAAAGTCCACCAAATGTGTATGTTTGTGCATGTGTGTGTGTGCGTCTTGACAGTTTTAAAATCTTAATCAGTAGATCAAATATCACAAGATAGTAAAAAAAGTTTTCCCTCTGTTTTAAAAATTGTGATTATACAGATGCTGAGTTTGAAACATCAACGTAAAGTACATGTGACTTATCATATTTTGCAGACTTTTTTTTTCTTAAGTTAAAATTGAGAGCTTCAGGACAGCATGACATGAACTCAGAGTTTACTGTTTGGTGGGCAACTATATTCTAACATTAGTGATGATGTTCACAATGTTCAATACCCCGCTGGGGACGAGTCCCGAGTATACTCGGGCAGGTGTCTATGGGAAATGCGTGTCGTAGCAAAATCAAACCGTCCTCAACTTGTTAAAACTTCGGTGAAATGTTGTTTCTATAAAAATGGAAAGGTCAAAAAGACTCAGAATGACCCTCATAAATAGAAATCTATCAAGTTAATGTATTTGATTGGGGAAAAAACAACAACAAATAAATCAAAGTTACAGAGAAAATGAGATCAAAATCGTTGTCTATATAATGGGAAGGGACATGAAACATGCCATTCAGTGGATATACCTTCAAAATGAACTTAAAGATAATATAAAGTTTTGGTACCTCAAAAGTTTCCCTGAATTTCCTTGTCTTAGTTTGTGTTTCAGGTTAAAGTACCTTTCATATAACTAACACTGTGAGACTTACTTGCCCCAAAGTGCTCTCATGTCTTAGTAATCATGCAATAATGGTTTCGTACCAGAGCCGTTTACTAGTATGAGACGCCGTACAGCGAGGTAGTACACGTATTGTACGAAACCATTATTGCATGATAACTGCGACCAGCAGACCCATACGCATAGCTAAATGGGGCTTCGCATTGTAGCATTCGGGATCATGACAGATTTATTATCGCGGGTAAATATCAACCTAAAATCCAAAAATTTCTTCAATTTGAAGACTTACCAGTTAAGTTGAAGTATTGAAAACAGGCTTCGGGCAACGTTTGGTTTTGCCAATAGTCCCTTTCTGTTCGAATTGATGACTGAATGTGACTCGGTCGAGAGGACCTTGAGAGAGCTACACTGAATTGACGGCCAGCGCATGCGCACACAGACATCTTATCCGTTCATGGATTTGAAATTTGTGCGCATGTGATGTGTGCGCATGCTCTGGCCGTAGTATTCAGTGTATGTAGCTTTCCCAAGGTCCTCTCGACCGAGTCACATTCAGTCATCAATTCGAACAGAAAGGGACTATTGGCAGAACCAAACGTTGCCCGAAGCCTGTTTTCAATACTTCAACTTAATTGGTAAGTCTTCAAATTGAAGAAATTTTTGGATTTTAAGTTGATATTTACCCGCGATACTAAATCTGTCATGATCCTGAATGCTACAATGCGAAGCCCCATTACGCTATGCGTATGGGGCTGCTGGTCGCTATGCGTATGGGGCTGCTAGTCGCAGTTAATTGCATGATTATAAGACATGAGAGCACTTTGGGGCGAGTAAGTCTCACAGTGTTAGTTATATGAAAGGTACTTTAACCTGAAACACAAAAGAAGACAAGGAAATTCAGGGAAACTTTTGAGGTACCAAAACTTTATATTATCTTTAATGGCTAACTGATATCTGGAAGAACTCTCTTGAACCATGTCTAAATACTGTACATCCTAACCTGTGCTAAACTGTAGCAGTGTTAGTAATATCAGTAAAAGTAATTTTCACCCTTCTGCCAATTTTCCTGATTACTGGATTTGAATGACATTTGTCTGACATCGCAGATTACCTAATTTTCATTTCTGTCACCAGAAATGACCAGCGGTTACCAAGGAAAAAACAAAAATCTGACTAAACTTTGACAAAACATCAGGAAAAAAAGTGTGAAGGTTAATTAAAGAAACATCACTAAATGTTCATAGGCACAAAAACATGAAATAAAACATTAATGGAATGTCTTACCAAAACCCATTTTCAGCTTTTTACAGTTGTCTCTTTGCCAAATTGAAATCTGTAATGCTGTCAAAGCTCTTCACAAAAAATAAAAAAATAAAAAAATAAACCTGTTGCCTTCAAGCTTTGCTAAGTATCAGGGATGTGATATGTGGTGCACATCAAACTCCCATTTGCCAAGGGCCTATTTTAGATTGTGCTGCTAGGGTTGCTCGAGAGAAAACTTTTGCAACCCGCACAAGCTTAGGATTGGAAATGCAAAGTTGCCTTCCTCAGGTAGCTTCTCATCAGCTAGACAAGAAATGTAAAAGTCCATTAAGATCTTCACTAACATGGGAATGGTAAAAAGGACACTTTACATCGGCAAAACGTCGCACTGACGATGTGGGCCCTTGAAAGCTAGGTGTGCAACATTATGAATTATGCCATTCAAGTTAGCAACCATTTAAGGTCAGCTACCTTCCACTGGCATGCCAAAGCATACATTTGAATTCCCTGCCGTGGCTGCACATGCCGAGAGAAAGCGAGAGTTCTGTTTACTACTACTTCAAGCACTCCAGGTGAAACTCATTCATAAGATTTGACCAAGGTGTACCGCAACCCTTCAACGGTGCTCGAAAAAATTGCAAATTGCCGCGGAAAGGTGAGCCAGCAGAATATCAATGAGACGAAGCCGAGGATCTGAAAGAGGGGGGAACGGGAGAAGTGAAGAGGCGCCCGTTGAAGAGCAAGGGATGCTGGGGGGAGCGGAGGAGAAAGAGGAGCGAGGGCAAGAATCGATGAAAGGTAAGACAAGATTGGGTGAGTGAAGTGAATGAGGCAATACTAAAGGAAAGGTGTGGGGGAGCGGTGGGGGGGGGGGGGGGGAGAGAAAGAAGGGGGATGGGGGTGTTTGAAAAGGGACAGGGGCTCAAAGACAAGGTGACTCCCTGATTCGATGGACAGGGAGATATCAAATGGGCGCATTACAGAGAAAGCATGGTGGAAGCTATCAAGGTAATGAATAATTTTTGGCAAAGGAAACACTGACGCTGAATGACAAACTCACACACAAAGTGGAAAAGCTTAGTGGTCTGCACTAGGAATGAGCTGACGATTAATAGCTTAAAACTTCCAAGCTGTAAATGGATGCAAAAGCAACAAGAAACATCCAGTAGCAGGATAAAGGTAAACATATTGGAGAAAAAGAATTGCATAAAAGCCAGTCTTGCATAGTTTAAATTCTCTAACAATTTAAAGCTGAACAACAGACATGACAACATTTAATCAGTATTACAGTTATGCAACAAAGACATCAGTTGATCCTTCATCACAAACCCTTTCTTATACAGGAAGTAATATCCTCTGCAACAAACTTGATGGGAGTGTCAGGGTACTTCTAGCAGAGAGGGAAAAGATGTTTTCAGAGAAGGTATGGCTTCTGCTGACAGGTGAAAGATTGATAGTTATCAATGTCATCATTTTCTACGAGGAGTACATCATTTAGAGCCACCTGCTGAATACCAGGATGCAAAACGTATTGATGATGACAGGATTCTGTATACAGGCATCTGGGGAAATACATTTCGAGTTTGAAGGGCAAGGTTGCCACTAATGTTTTCATGACTCATCTAGTAAGTACCAGTTGAATGCTGAAAGGGCAGAGGCAAACTAGGAAAATAGTCAAATCAGTTCCAAGGACTTAAAATAAGAGCTACTTTGCTCTGAAAAGGTAGTGTCGATACATCATTCTGAATTGATATACATAAAAATTATGCATGTGGTCAAGATGATGTAGGAATTAATATGGATGGGGTTTAACAGTTGCAGGGAAGGGCGTGCCCCTGCCTAAAGTCATCCATCGATTCTCTCGACCGCGAGACGGGAAGGACGTCAATCGGCACAAACTGGGATGATAACGCGGCATTCAGCCTGACCTGCTCCATCATGCCAACAGGGGCCTCCCTGCATCCACTCAACACTTCACACACTCCTATTTAGATTGAGAGTGTCCATTCATAGGATCACATTTTAGGTGGGAGACCTGGGCAGCGAAAAAAAAAATGGATGCACTGCGCAATGTGCAAATGGTACCTGTACATAGAGAGGTATGCAGGAATAAAGATGAGCAGCGATGGGGGGCGCAGAAAGGGGGGCAAAATCATCATGCTACAGGTAGATGGTGTGGATATGGAGCACTGACTGGCCTGGGGAATCTGTCTGAAAGTTGTATACTATTATATCTTGTGCCTTGTCAGGCAAGACTTTTTATCACACTGGCAATCAGTCACCGAAGACACCATCTCACTTCCCATGTATCATTTTTATTTTTCTGTCCATTCTTGAATATAATATCTCCCAAATATGATCACATATTTCCACAATTTTCTGTTAACAAGATGCCTACGTTTTGCTGTTCTGTCTTGCCTACCATCAGTATTTGCAAGGTAATGCAATGCACTATTAACATGACAGTAATACAATGTATATACCAGATGTCTTCACAGGCAAGGTCTCTTTTGCTAAAAGAATTACCATAGCAACAGCCAGTCAGCTTGCACAATTTGATGCTGTAATGACAGATGCATTTATGGCTTTTTTGTTCCTGGAGTAACAAATCTCTTTGATATGCAGGCTCTCTTTTTCTGAGTCAGTGATAATATATATGGGTCAGAATTTTGAACGATGTACAATTGAGCCAAAACAAGGCAAAATTTAAAAAGTAGGAAATTCTCCAAATTATTCATCTTACCTGATAAAGTATAACTCAAGCTTTAATATGAACCCAATTATACTAGGATTTTCCCAGAGGAACAAGTTTTTATTCACCGTTGAAGTTTACCATGTCCAGAGCAGCGAACGTCCGTGAGGAATAGTACTGCACATACACTTGAATACCATTTAACATAGTTTGCAAAGATCTGATTCAGTTCAAAATCCTAACGAAATATCTTAAGGGACATGTGTACGTGCTTGCAGAATATTAAGCTTGTACTCTTAACCTGTACGTAATGGTAGACAACTGATGATCTAACTAAATTCGTCGTTTCTGTTGAAATATTGCTCTTCCGCTAAACACTTTCTCCACTTTACGCGCATTTTACAGAAACTCAATATTTTGACCTCTTGTTTCACTATCCCATACTTTAATCCTCACTCCCAAATAATAACATACCTTTTTAAGATGTATCTGATCTAGGCAGTCTCTACAACCCAACAAACATAGCATAGTTGTCATCACGGAGGTTCGCATGTAGCTCACGGACGTTCGGAACAAACAAGATGCAGCTCTCTTGAGTTGGAAACGCATTCTACTCACAATAAACAACAATTTCATGTCGAGAACAAACTCCTCTGCAAAATCCTGAATAGATATTACCAATTCTCAATCATATAAGCTTGTTTATCTTCTCATACTGAGGAATCAAAGAAAACAATTTTTCCATCTCTCGTAAATGAACGTACAAACGTACGTGTAATCTCAGTGACGTAGTCCATCCTCGAGAACGAATATATTTATCAAAATTTCGTTATCATGAAGTAAAGATTCAGGTCCTAAATTTGTTATCTAAAGTCTACAATGCAAAATTTGCTTATAACGAACACGGTCACAGCTAAAATTATGACAAAGAATTAACATAGAAAGACAACAGAAATGTGCTCCGTTATAGAAATACGAAGTTTCGCTGAGGAGGGCAAACGAATTCGTTGGGAAATGCCTCTATGTTTGCTCCTTGTGTTACACACTGTTACCGAGGAGAATTTTCATTATTATTTTAGTCAGAAATGATAAAAGGTTTGATACTGCGAAGTTTCGTCATAACAAGACAAAATAAGTCCATATAACTTGGATGGATGTTTGTGACTTCGATATTATACAATATGGTTTGTTATAACAAACATTTTGTGGCGTGTCATTTCGGAGGCTCGTTATTCATACAGTTTGTCAATAAGAAAATTGATAGAGTTCCTATAATTATGAAGCTTTTTCATTCAGTAAATGATAAGGATCTCCGAAGGTTAATCGAAAGGTTTATTAATTGGAACATGAAAAATCATGTTCGCTTATCCAAATGTGGAGAAACAAGTTAACAACTAAAATCCTCCAAATTTCAAAACCTCATAATAACCATTTTCACCTAAACGAATATCAGGCCCTTTCCACTTTTAGAAGAACGGACCTAAAAATAATGATCCTTAACATTTATTTTTCGGACTAACAAACTTTCGGAATAAGGAAATTTTTAATAACAAGCCTCCTTAATTAACTACAAACTTTTTTTTTTCATTTTCGGAATAACAAACCTTTGGACATCGGAGTAACGAATCTTAGGAAGAGCGAACATATCAAAGTGCAACCTTAAACCTATTCTTAATCATTACTTTTTTTAACATGTGTTTTCAAAGTAAGCACAAAAGCACAAACAAATTGACGATCTCTCTGTCTCTTAAATGTAAAATAAAAAAAAAAATCTTGGAAAGAATTAAAAATGAACATTGCTTTTCATTGATGAGTATAGAACAACACCATGTGATGATAAGCGGAGGATTTGTTTGTTTTCATCAGACAATAATTGTATACTGCATTATTTTTGTTCGCTTGTGACGGCATTTCGATGAATAAAAAACATAAACAAACAAACAAAAACTTCTCCAGAGGAATTTGGTACAATGGGAGTGCACTGGCAATTCTTTTCTCCGTGTGTTGGAGCTCGATCCCTTCTCTGTTTCTCAGTCATTTTCATTCAACTGCTTCCACGTCCTTTTGAAACTTTTCCATTTTTTATTCAACACATGCCCATTACAGACTTCTTCCGTCATTATCCTGCATGTGATTATATAGCACTTTTCGGATTTGTTTTTGTTTGTTTTGTTTTGTTTCTGTTTTCTCTTTGGTCGCAGCATGTCCAGGCTATTGAGGGAATGAGAGAAAAATCGTCATGATGAGAAAAATAAGAATGAATTAAGGCATTTAATATCATGACAATTACAGCGAACGTCCGTTATGGAGACCAAAACTGGATGTGTTCTGTTTGAGACGGCAGCTACCATACTCAAAAGATAAACACTTGGAGCACCTGTCACTAAAAAGTGGCACTGATCCTCTTTCTCCTACTATGTGATCCATTGATTTATTCTACCAACGAACATCCGTGACCAAAACGTTTTCCTTTTGTTATTACAAGTAAATTGAGTGCTGAACATTATTCACTTTTGGGTATGAGAGGCTCGGTGATTTGGTAATATTTTCAACTAACATTAGCTTTATGTGCAGTGATATATTTGTAATTATCAGAAATTTCCTTTCTCGGACAGAACGTCCGTGAGCGAAACTTTCAGAACCTGTAACAGTACAAATTGTCTCCAGATCCTCATTAGAAAGACATTTAAATGCACAGAAATTACAGATTACGCAAAATTCCATTTTCCTATAACTTTGTTTTCAGTGTTTAGCTGTTTTTGTATAATTAGAGGGAAAACAAGCGTAAAATTGTGAGTAAATTTTCAACTGTTTGTTCGTCATGATCACATAACGCCTTAAAAATTCTGAAACTACTGCTCTAAACTCATTGTTTACTTTGTAAAACTTTATTTTTGGCTATTGGACCTAAAAGTTTTAAAGAATACAGAACACTTTCGGGACAAGTTATCCCTATCGGAGGGATTGCATACGTCACGGACGTTCGCTGGAATTGTCACGGACGTTCGTTCTACTGATAGGGTCATGTTCCAGGACGGATAACTAATTGGCAGAGAGTACCTAGCCTTCCTAACTCTTTCAAAAATGTGAAAAGGTATTGTCAATGCAAATTATAAGAAATTTGACATCCTTACAACATATGTATTGCTCAGAGGGGGATCAGGAGGTGAATTTTCAGAGAAAATATTAATTATTTGCTTGGTTTTCGGTGAATTGCATGGTCCAAAAACTGCTGACAAGCCTCAGTCCGCTCCAAAAATAACATGCAGCTCATCGGCTAGAGAGCCAAAGGTAAAATGCACCTTCGTCATCAAAACAAGATGGTGTCCCACTCGAAAACGTTTTAATCATCACGGACGTTCTATATTTCTCGGAGGTTCGTCTAAAAATATAATTTCGCTTCCTATTTGACAAAGGATGGACAGAAACTCAAAACAAACATATTATCGTGTGGCTAGATCTTAGTTGATTACGACTCAGAACAATATCGCCAATAACGTTTAATGGGATACGATCTTTATTAGAAAAAAGCGGAAGCACGTCCGTGACGAAAACTGAGTATAATTTTGCATAAAAGAATATTACGTCCCATGTACAGCCAGCAGACGTACAATTTTTGCGGGATACGTTCATTAGGTGGAACACCAAATTTTTGTATACATTACAGTTGGGACAACAAAGTAGAATTTGCAGCAGCGACAGAAATAAAAGCATCACGGACGTTCGTCTGTTTAGGACTTTGATATTTCAATTGTTCTCTGTGATTTTATACGTGCTCATAAAGTTCTTATAATTTTGTGGTTCATACCCATGATATGTCAGATCCAGAACATGGTCATATATTAGATGCCACGTACGCTTAAAAATGCACATCATAAGTTTGAAAAACAAACAATATTGTGAAAATAGCGTTTTTACCGTATTTTTACGCTTTAAGTCCTTGTCAAATGAAAAATATCAGGCAAAAGTCAACCAAACCATATATTTCCTGAAAGGAAATTTACCAATCTTTGAGATGACATGAAAAAATCTGGTTTCTTAGGTCATCCTGGCGTGTTCTAAGGGAAAGAATGTCATTAGGTGCGAAAATTGGCAATTGTACATCGTTCAAAATTCTCACCCATATACTGCAGAAATGCAACAACCATCTACACAAAGTACATTTGGATGAGTCCAAACTCTTAGAAAGAAGAAAGACTTTGCAACAAATCCTTTGAATGCCCAATAAACTGCATCCATACTATCTTTCTTACTGCTCTGGTTTCACCTGGGATCTGCCTACTCAGCTTATGTATGCATCGTGATGTATATGTACACCAAAGTTTGGCAGCCAGCACTAGAGGGCTGGATTAGGCGTGGGCACCACAGGGGGATACTCTTCAGGTGAGGCGGGCGGGCACAAAGGGATGCCAGCACATAACCCATTTGCGGAGGAATTTTCATCCCCGAGATTTGACACCTCAGCTCTGTCTCCTGGCCCCCGCCCAATCTAGCTGTGGTATAGGGGAGGGACTGCATCTTGGAGAGCCATTTCACACCTTTGGTAATGGTTATTAACTTTCTGGAGGATGATTTCATGCTGTATGAGCATCTCCAGCTCTGCCGTCCCTTGTCGTCTTACTCCAAAAATCCCAAATCTACAGTGTTGCAGCAGAGTTCATTGCAAGCTTTCCTACTCTTCTGGGATTGATATTGCCTCCTCGCTCTCCGCCATCTTTTCATTCTTTTAATCAAATATTTTTCACTCATACTTTCTCTTTCCTCTCTCCCTCCATTTCATCTGTTTTCTAGTCTCTCCTCTCCTCTTGGTAGTTTCCTCCTCCAGTAGTGCTTAAGAGGTATCAAGTCCCTAATGAAAGTCCACCAAATCCTGACAAAATATTATCAGTACATGACAAGGGCATCAGAACAAGAATCTCTGAGAGTCCATTCAAACTTCCTTGCAATCATTTACATATGAGATGAAACAGTGTTCCAAGAAGTTTTCTATATGTGCTGAAAGCATTTCTGGTTTGGTATGTTTGATCAAATTCTTTTTGACTCACTGATAGTACAGCATAACCAATTCATAGAGAAATGTTAGAATACCACTCTACATTGAATTAGTCATCATGTAGCGAAAAAGGCTTGTTGCTGCTGGAGGTTCCTCAACATGTATCATTGATGTGCCCTCTTTCACACTCTCTTCACCCCCATCCCCCCCCCCCAATCCTTCTCATTTTCTCTACCCTTCCCTACAGCTTCCACCGCCCACATTCTCAAATATCACCCAGCATGCTTCACATAACCCGAATGTAATGCCAGGCATGCAGAAATGCTCCGATGGCAGGCATTTGGTGATCAGGTTAACCAGATTAACACCGGCAGTGACACCCTCTTCCAGGCGCAACCCTCTTGGGTACAGCCAAACCGATATCGCCAATGCTGCTGATTGAAATTAAAGTGCAGCTAATTTCAAGGGTGTTACTTGCTATGTATAATTGGTTAACTGTCCCAGTAGAGAGCTGCTAAGCTTGTGACAGTGTCAAATCAAATGATTCAAAGCACATATTTCATCTCGACATTAGCATATGCTCATAAAAAAAATAAACAATTTGCTCTTGCATAGTAAAAAGATGCTTTAAACCTACAAACAGAGCTACAAAATCAATTTGATATCACAATCTACAGTGCATTTGAAGAAAAAACTTAATTTCTAAGGGATCTTTGTTCACAAATACTAACTGCAAAATATGACCTTCTGAAAAAATGGCCACAAACTCTAACTTAGAATATGATTTTCATGCTTTAGAAAACTTGTGCTATCCACTATGTTAATATTCCTTTGTATTGAGTTTTCTTTATCTTTTCTGAGTCGCATCAAAAGGTGTAATACTGTTAGTAATGTAAATATCAATGGAAATTTTAATAGTCATGTCATCCTAAGCACTAGAAGTATACTTCTAATGCAGAAGTCTCAAGTCAAAGAAAGGGGCAAAAACTGAGAAAAGCTGGTATATAAACCACGGCTACTTTGTTCTGTCATCCTATCACAATTGTCTTTATTTCCACTGTTTAACACAACAGGTTAGCTTTAGGTACTAGACACACAACTGCTGGCTTCAGCATTTCCACTATTTAACCCTCTCTTAATTGTCCAGGATACCAAAATGCCATTGACATTCAAGGCATTGTGGTGCTAGCGGTAGTGGTAGAGGTAAATGTTACAGCTCTGTCTGCCACACACCTGTACTAGGATGAAATCCTTTGCAGTACAAAGGACCTTATACTAGTAATAAGGCTAACCCTACCCCTAGTCCTAACCCAAGACCTTTTTTTGTGAGTTGTGAAAATTGTTTTGTTTTTATACTGGTTTGATTGTTATCATCATGGCATATATGTCTATATATCAATATATTGTCTATATTGGTATATATCTGGAACCTGTTAGAATATGTTCACATAATTATGTTCAGAGGCCATTGTCCAAGTCAAGCATTTTGCTTATTGATAACGGTCTCCTCCACCTGTACACTTAAAGATCTGTATAATGAAATCCATGTATTATTTCACACGATAATATACTTGTAATGTTAAATCTTGTTTATATTTTCATGATTTGTGAAAAATATGCTTGATATTGTTATATTTTTTTTTCTGTTATGTACAAGTGGAGAAATAAAACTTACTGAAACTGAAACTGAAACAGAATTAGAAACATCTAAAGAGTGTACAGTAAAGATTAATTTACTGAGTGGTCCATATCCCTGTAAGCTTGCCTTTTGCATGGGCTTCTCTTTTCCAATGATACCATGATTTTAAACAAATGATTTCATATATGTTTGCTTTTATATTTTTGTATTTCATATTTTTTGTAATTGTA